>NC_041823.1:14789968-15108197 GCF_900964775.1 Scleropages formosus | reverse complement strand
ACCTTTGTTTGTTGGGGTCCATGGATCTAAAGAGGATTTCGACTAAACGCACGTATATTCGGTAACATTTTGTAGAAAATGTTACTAAATAACCAGACACGTGAATCATGAACCTGCAAAATGCGAACCAGCCAGCAAAACTCCGACTAAAGTGAACAGCTTGCTCGTTGCGAGATCAATCTCGGATCACTCACTGTTGTTCCAGAGTCGACAGTGAAAGTTGCGGAAAGAGACGCTACTATGAATCACGTCGCCACGAGACGAGGAAGAGGATGAGGGAGAGGACGGGAATGGTGGTGAGCTGGGGGGGCCGGGCGGTGAGAGGGAGAGAGACGCACCTTCACGTCCGGGACGAGCTGTCTCACTTTGAACGTGGTCTTGGACCCAGTCAGCATGTCGACGTCTCCCGTGCGTGCGCAGCTCTTTGGGTTATAAACTAAAGTGGATATTTAAACATCAAATAAGCATCAAAACTGCATCACGTGAGCCAGAGGCCGCCGCAGAAGCAGCAGCAGCATTCTGAGCGCGACGGTGTCCGACGCAGCCGCGGTTCTGTCCGGGGTAAATAAGTGTCGGCGGAGCGCCCCGCGCGCTAGTCCTCATGCTCATCGCGCCCCGCATGCGGCGCACAAAGGAACCCGTCCATGGCTCGCGCGCACTCCGCTCCCGCTGAACTTTACACCCCGAAACGCTCGATCGCGTTGGAAAACCGCGCTTCTTCCATCTGAGCTGACGGCGAAGGAGCGGATGGTTTGCGCGTACGGAGCGTTGCTCGCGTCACATGCGTCTCCGAGTTGGCGACCTTGCTTGTGGTCTCAGCGCGAGCGACACGGAGTGAGAGCGAGCGGAGAGAAAGCGAGACTCGGCTGAGTCTCTTAAAGGGACAGTACATGGTTGCGCGAGTTGAGTGTACGGGATGAGACGGTCGTCGTTTGATTTTTAAACGCGCGTATTATTTCCATGTGAATTACTCAAAATAGCAGCGAAAAATGTACTAGCTGGACCTGAAAATTCACTCAGATTTAATTTACTTTTACATTACTTTTTTCTGTATAATACATTTGATCATAGCAGGGGTGTCCCCTATTTCAGTGAGTATAACTCTTCTCAGTAATATCGTTACTATTATTATCTGACGTCACTGCTGTCAAAGGCGTTGTAGCGTAGTAGGTGTGTATGGACCACAGTGAGCACCACACATCGTAAAAACAAGGTTTATTAACAAGCATGACTATATTGTTTGTTTTCTTAACTCTTTTTCCAAACATACGGGCGATACTCAAGTCACATGATGTTCTTTAAAACCACAGTCACGACATCTCGTTAAAATTCTTCATACTGATCAGTAAAATCGTGAACACTGTATCGCCACATAGTTGCATTTAAGAATTTAAATTTAGGTAAGAGAAAAAATGTGAGGACGTGAACATCTGGATTTGCATAAATTCATACATACACAACTATTTACTTGTTCAGCCTGAATAAAAAGGGGGGGTTCAAGAAAAAAAAAACATGCTTGTCTTTTGATGATATATAACCAAAAACCTTACATAAGACCACAATGTAAAAAAACAACAATCAATAAACATAGAAGAAGAATGAGTGTGCTCCCTTAGGGTGACAATAATCACACACACACTTTCTGAACCGCTTGTCCAATTCGGGGTTGCGGGGAGCCAGAGCCTAACCCAGCAACACAGGGCGTAAGGCCGGAGGGGGAGGGGACACGCCCAGGACGGGACGCCAGTCCGTTGCAAGGCATCCCAAGCAGGACTTGAACCCCAGACCCACCGGAGAGCAGGACCCAGTCCAACCCACTGCACCACTGCGCCACCACGCCTCCCTTGACAATAATCAGGTAGTGCCTAAATGAGGAATGTAGATTCACATCCTTACATTATAATGCACATCATATATTGTTTTTGAAGTATCCCTTTCCTTAAAGTCCTTTCCATATTTCTTTAGTTCTTTAGTTCATAGCTGAATTACCTTCACCTATGAACCACATACATAGATGTGGTCAATTCTGTATAATTTTGATTCATCTCACACGTCCCATTGACTGCTAATGTGCTATTTTTCTCACATGCAAGACTGCTAACTGATGGCGGTTCCTGTATGTCATGCTAATGCCACTTCTTGCAGTTTTCACAATACTTTTGTGATAATGTCTGGAGGCCAGATTATGCTGAAAAGTTGATTGAAGACATGCCCAAAACAACAGCATCATCATTTACTGACACTGACCCCTTGTGGGAAAAGCCTGTAATTAGCTAGTGAGGAAATGCTCTCCGTGGTCCTGACATCACAACTCCACCTCTGGAAGAAGACAATAGAAGAATGCACATTTGAGACATTTCACAGTCACAGTCAGTCGACACGTGACAGTTTACTCCACTGCCTGGACACTGAGTCACTGGGACCATCTGACAGCTTTCAGGTTATACACAATCTCCACTCGACACAAAAACCAACAAAAATCCCATCTAAAAACATGATCCTCCCTCCTGGTAATATCAGGTATCTTGGTATCACCATTTCCTCCAAGCTGTTAGAGTTGTTTCAACTTAATTTTGATCCCCTGTTGAAAAACATACAGGATGATTTACTCTACTGGCTGGATGGGTTTACCCATCTCCAGTTACGAGATACATCCTGCAGATGAGCACCCTGCAAATCCCTGACAGCCCACCTCAGTGGGTATGCAGTGTGTTCATCAGCCTTGCCTCCGACATTGTTCCACAAGTTCCTGGTACTTTGCATGTTTCCGCTCGTTGGCTTCCTCCAGGCACTCTTCCCAGGGAACTGTGAGCTCCAACATGACCATTTGCTTGGCAGTCTCTGAAAAGATGATCATGCCCGGGCGGAGAGATGCCAATACAATGTTTTTTGGGACCTTCAGCTGCTTGCCTGAGTCCACTGTCAGCTGTGATTAAGAGTCCTGTCTTCACTCTAGGCTGTGGGTGGGCCTCATGGTCAGCCTCCATGCAGGAATCCTCCTTCCAACACGGTCTGCAACTGCTGTTAGCACCTGGTCGTGACACCAACGGTAGCGACCTTCTCCATGGGTTTTCGGGCAACTGCTCAGAAGGTGTTCCAGGGATTCTGTCCTGGTGCAAAGAGGGCAGGAGGGCGATTCACTCTTCCCCCAGACATGGAGGTTAGCTGGACTTGGCAAGGTGTCATATGCAGCTTGGACCAGGAAAATGACTCGGTGGGAGTTGGCCTGTTAGGTGTTTGACCAGGTAACTTCTCATTGCAATGCACTGTCCCACTTTGTCCATGCTCCTTGCTGCTTGAGCCCCACCATTCTGCTGCCTTTTACTTCCTCCATGCCTGTCCGTACTTCCTCCTGAATCATATGGTACCTACCTTTGCTACGGGCCTTGCACACCTGAGTCTTTGGAAAGAGGCCTAAGTCTGCACTCCCTGTTGCCATCTCAGGTGTGACTCTGCTCCCTCCAGCTCATCTCCGACCTGTTCGTACCTCAGTGCCAGCTGCAGCCAATTTGGGGTCCATAGAGTCTCTGTACTGGAGCACTTCTTTCGTGTATGCCACTATGAACTCTTCCCGAAGACCTTAGCTCTGCAAGTACTTGTTGCTCATCTTCGCTAGCTGTCTTGTGCTTCTATTTTAGAGTGTAGAGCTCTTACCTTAGCTGGTGTGTCTTGGTGGCTCTGCAGTTCATGGAGCATACAGTATTTATGTCAGGTTTTACACATCCAGATCTTTCAGAAGCGTAGCTGACAATTATGGCTGTCATACAATGGAATCAACTGGCCGCATCCCCCTTGGCCGTGGCTTGAATGATTTTGCTCACATCTTTGGCAAACTGCTGCAATTCTCTATGGCTGTAAGCTGAAGGCCAATTGATCCGTAGCTCCTTCTGAACTACTCAGCTGTGAATGGGAGTTTGAGGTGTGTGGAGGGGCAGGGCTCCTCCTACATCTCACCAGGGTCAGGTCCTGTGAGCTGCACATCTCTCATGTTCCAAGCATCTCCATGTTGGGGAGAATGGCAATTAAAATGATCTTACCTAAAATTAAGCATTTGCAGTGATTCCAACATAACATACTACTAGGCTCCTTCCATTCACTTGACTCAATTTTACCTGCAAAAGCAAAAAATCATGTATTAAACTGACCAGTGAGCTCTGGACACAAATCTGTAGATACTTTCTTAGTGCCTAGTGATACTAATACACCTCTTATTCAGTCTAAGGTGAATCAAGAGTCCCTTTTACCCCACACACACACACAAGCTTAAAATTTAAACTGGAATTAACAGTGGACATTCCAGATAAATATTTTAGCTCTATAGATAGTGCGAAAAACCCAGCACAGTGGCACAATGAGTAGCACTGCTGTCTCACAGCACCTGGGTGGTGCAAGAGAATGTGGGTTTGATCCCTGCTCAGTCTGTGTGGAGTTTGCATATTCTCCCCATGTCTGCATGGGTTTCCTCTCACCTTCCAAAGACATGTTTGGGTTTCCCCATAGTGTGTGTATGAGTGTCACTGAGTATTTCACTAATCCATGAATGAGTAACCCCTTGTAGTGTATCTAACAGTGTAGTCACCTTGGCGAATAAGGTGTGGGCTAGTAACACTACATAGTATCCCTTGTAAGTTGCTTTGGAGAAAAGTGTCTGCTAAATGTAATGTAAATACACCATATGTCCATATATGTAAGATTTCTCTGTTGAAAGATGGAACTGATGTATTTCAGAGAAAAATGTTTAAATGTCACTTCAAGTTAACAGGCCTATAAAAATACTACTTAAAAAACCTCATTCTAGAGTTCAGCTGCATTATTTTAATAGCTACTTTGGGCAATTTAATAATTGTCAATCTCAGGAACAAAGTAATGTTCCCCCATGCAGTCCTGCATTTAACTTTTTGAAGCACTGAATGGGAAGTGAAACAAAAGGTTTGATTTTAAGCAAATGGTACCCTCAACTTTATCAAGCACACATAGGACAGATTGCTGAAGACAGTTGGTAGCTGTACCTTTATTTTGTTCAATATTGCAAATACAGACTCAATACATCAGTAAATGTAAATAAGTTATGGCATTAGCCCTCACATAAAAACCAAGTTAAATTAGTGTGGGTTTGTGTAGAATGCCAACTGGTAATCTCAGCTACCAATCCCACTTGTATAAAAAGTTTAAAATCAGTCTATGCAATAGCAAACCCTAATATGCCTATCAAAAAAAAAAAAAAAATCTTCCCTTAATCAATGAAAAAAGTATTAAAAGTCAGAAATTCCACACAAGTACTTCTACTTGGTATAGCAGAATCAAAGGAATGCAATCCTCACAATTTGCATATACCACCATTTCAAACTGCAATATTTACTCAGGAGCTGTGAAAGTCTTGCTCCATGTCACTTCTCTTGAGCTCCTCCCGGTAGCAGCAAGAACAGTAATTTTTGGTCTCTGGATGCCCATAAAAGTTGCAGCTGGTCACTCTGCATTTTCTGGGCTGTGAGCCAGCTATGTCAGCTTTGCTGTCCAGGGAGCTGTGACTCATGGGAGGTTGACTGCTCTGATTGTCCCATGGGGTCTCCTGACAACTACTGCTATGGCTGCCTCTGGCATCAGCCTCCTGAATTGGCTCTGATGGACAATTGGAAGAATCTTCATCTGAGATGCAGTGCTGAATCTGAGGAAGATCTTGTGTGGGAGGGAAGTACTGGGAGAAGGTAGCACTGGATGGTACACCAAAGCAAAAAGAAGAGAAGCTGCCTGCCAACAGCTTACGCGTTACCATAAGACTGGTATGAACGAAAGGCATGAGGGAGAGCTGGGAAAATGGGACGATACTAGAATGGGTAGAAGGATAAATGCTGTTCAACACATGGGGATCAAATGAAGATGAGCAGTTGGTAGAACTGTCTTTTGGCATGTAGGAGAAGTCAAGCTTTGCGGTATCCTTTCTCACCTGTATCTCACTTGATGCCTCTTTTTGCTTTCTGTTCTGCCATGGTTCTTGTTCCACCTCCAAGCTCTCCTTAGCTGCCATGTACTGTTGGATCATTCCCTCCTGGTAAGGCTGATGACTGTAGGTGGAAAGCAGTGCAGCAAAAATGAAGCTCCTGTCACCCTTCATAGCAGCTTGGAGGATGCCCAAACTCAGCTTGATGACGTTCCCGTCTTCGCTGGGATACATCTCAGTGTTGTGTTCACAGCATGAAGGTGATGAGAGATGTCCAGAGATCTCAGGTTCCCTACCATCACCTTTGTCCCCTTTTAGTGAGCAATTATTTTCCTTCTCAGATTTCTCCTCAGATTTATCCCTGCTCCTGATCCCTCCCACTGTCTTCATCAATCCACCCATGTTCAGTATTTTGCTGCTCAGACTCCTCCTGAAGCCTCCTAATTTGTCAGTGACCAAGTTGACTTGTCTCATCTGCTTACCCTTTTTACAATGTGGCCCAGTCCTTGGAAAGCCCAGAGAATGGGAGCCTACATTGGTTTTTTCACTCTCACTGGCTTCAGCACCTCCATCCCCTTTACCAACTTCCAAGTGTCCACTGCAAGTGCTGCAAACAGATTCTGCATCCAACTTGGAGTCTATGGATTTATGGTCTTTGTCTCCAGTGGGAGCTGTTTGCTCAGCTGTGGTCATTGAGGTTTGCTGGGTAGACAGAGCAGGGGGGAGAGAAGGAAAAAAAAAAAAAAAAAAACTCTACATAAATCAGTCTTCCTTAAACTGTAGGTTATAATACTCACTTCTCCCAATTCCATCTTACTGATGCTAAAACAATCTCAACTGTTTCATTGTCTTTCATGTCAGCATGTTGACAGTTGTCAAGGTACATGTATATCCTTGTCACTGCAGTACCATTTACAGCAGTCACTTAAGTTCTGTGATCATCACCACTACAAAAATGAAATTTGCAGTGTTGCCCAATAGATTGGGCCACTTAAGCACAGTGCAGGATGTGGAATATCAGACCAGACCCCAAACACACTAAACAGATTTTAAGCAGTTATTTTGGTTGAAGAGGGAACATGTCACCAGAAGACCTTATGCTACACTTCACTCAATTTAATTTCACTCATCAGAAGGTATTAAGGGACTATGTTTACCTGCCAGTGATGTGACAGAGGCAGCCAAATAACATTCAAGTAGCTGTGTAACAGCTGTAGCTTTGCTTCCATGGACAGGGTCACACTGAAAGAAGCACAGAAGAACAGTTCACTACAGCCTCTTGCCTGAAACATGCTGATATTTCCCATGATTCACCACCATTTGTTTATTTTGAATTTAAACTTGCAAAAAGAATTTTGCACAGCTGACTTTCTCCATGCCCTAGTGAGCTTCAGTTCTAAACATACATAACTTGGGTTCATGATATAATGCCTAGATTCTTTTTTTCCTGGAATAATTAACCATTTCTCATTAGGTCAGGAATTTACCTCAAATTAACCTTGCACACTAGGACAGCTTGCCTTAGATGAGTTCCATTAAAAAAAAGCAAGGGCTACCCTGGACTCAGTCACACAACAGCCCACCTTTCTAGTGTCAAGTGTTTCTCATTGTCCTTGTCCCACTCCCATTCTTCACCAGGGTCCACGGCAAAATGAATGGGCAGCAGATTGTACTCTGAGTCCGTTAAGGGAATAGCAGCTATGAAAGTAACCAAAAGGAAAGAGGAGGGTCTACAGAGGTTGCCCAGGGTGCCCCTGCAGCCTAATTGGTAACACTTAGTACAATTTAAACATTTCAATTTGACATGCAGTATCACTGCATTCAACTTTTAAATTATTCTTACACTCACAGAAATGACAGGCTAGATTATACGCAACTATTCCCCCTCCAAGTTTTTGGATTAATGCAACACCCAAGAATGAAAAATTACAGCTCATGCAAAGGCAGTACTGTTAAACTTCCTACCATGTCTTTGGAAGCTGTCCTTCTGCTCAATGAAAGCCAGGGCAGAAAAGTGGCCGTTGTCATAAGCCAGCACAAGGGGTGTACTTTGGCATTCGATAGCAGGCACTTCCAATGGCAGGTAAATTCCCCCAAATGAGATGGGGGCAAAAGCTGATCAGGAAATTTAGGGGATACAAGCAACCATATTAGAGCCCTAATGCTGACTTGTTCAATCCATAAATACATTTGTTCAACAAATGAAACCTGAAAAGTTCTAAAGTTCTAAATTTTGCTCTGTCAAACTAGTGCGCAAAAAAAAAAAAAAAAAGTATTTCCATTTACAGTTGAGTGGTGAAATGACTTATTAGCAAGCAAGTCAAAATCTCACTGTCTTACCCTCCCCTTCAGAATCCTTTAACATGGTGTCAGCCACAACTATAATGGGCCTCCGCATTACATGAGCCAGGACAAACACATGAAACTCCTCCAAACTCTCATAAATTGGCATCTCTGAAGACTTCACCCTGCTGACAAGAGAATAATACCAGACCAAGGAGAACTTGAACTGGCAAGAGGATGACACTGTCTCTTGCCAGCTATTTTCAGTACATAAAAATCCCAAAACAGCTGGTTTAATACAACACTGATTACAAAGATCTCTATTCAACACTTAAAACAGAAAGGGTCTACTGTACTCAGCCTGCATGCTGTCATAGCTGCCACTGTGCTGCATCTTGGGCTCACTGGACGCTAGCTTCAGCAGCTCATTCCACTCCTTCTGCCACTCCTCCTCTGTGAGCAACAAGCCCAACTACACACACACACACACACACACACACACACACACACACACACACACACACACACACACACACACACACCATCTTTAGTAAACAGTATCTTAAAGGGAAATACTACATTCAAACAAGCTAAAAAGTATACTCCATATATGGACCAGAAAGTAGGTCTAACACCCAACTGCTATAAAAGATACCATCTTAACAGGTTTTTTGAAACAGGGCTTTTTTTTTTTCCCCACCATCTAGTAGAAGCAACATTATTGCTAGAAATCAGTTTCAAAGGAAAATCTGGTTTATGCGAGATGCTGCGCACTTCTCTGTTCTGTTGCGTTTGCTGCCATCTCCAGCGGCGCCTCAGTGCCTCTCTCTTCAGGCCATGGTCCATCTGTGCATGCAGGGATTTCCTCAGTGTCAAGTCCCTGTCTTGGATGCCCCATATGCCTGCAAGGGTAGACAGAGTGGACACTAGGCATAATAGTCCATTAACTTCTTGCTTACTAGTTGAACTGTGGCTTCAATCAGATATCTAAAGTGGTATCACAAATGCAATACCACAAATGGTATAAGCATCAAGCATACAGGTTGTGTTAAGGACTTAGGTGTATTGTTGGATGGAAATCTCTTTTTTGTCTCATAACACATTGGCTAGGTCATGCTTCCTTCAGCTGAGAAACAGCTAAATTCCTGTGTAGGCAAGATGCTGAGAAACTGGTTTATGCTTTTATTTCAAGTAGGCTGGACTGTTGTAATCCTTTACTATCTGGATGTCTGTACCAGACTATCCAGGCTATAGTTGGTACAAAATGCTGCTGTGGGAATTGTCACTAGAACTAGGAAGTGCTACCATATATCCAGTATTTAAATTGCTGCACTGACTCCTGGTTAGACTCTTGTCCAGATCTTATTGTGGGGAAGTGATGATCAAGAAGAAATTGTTAGTTCTTTTTCATTTAAAGAAATTAGACAACTTAATACAGAGGGGGGACAAACAGGGGAATTACATTTTAGTGATATGCCCAAGTGAACATTTAAGTCTTCAATCTGGATTCAAAGGCTGAGACTGATGGGGCATTTGACAGTAACTGGTAGAATATTCTACAGTTTTGGTACTCTAAAGGTGGACCCTGCTACTGAGGTCTTATTGATCACAGGTACTTTAAGGTAACCTGCATTCAGTAAACAAAAGTATTGTCTTGGAATGTTAATCAGTCTCACAAAGGTAAGCCAGAGCAATGCCATGTATTGCCTTATAGCTTAGAAGTAGGATTTTAAAATCAACTCTAATAGCATGGTGAACTAGGAAAATCAAGTCATAGAGCAATAATACTATGACCTGTAAACTGACAGTCTTGTTCAATCTAGAACACCCAGTTAGGAGGGGTGAGCAGCCACTAGCACTTAGACCTCCAGATGTCTCCCCCCCCCCCTTTTTACTTTCAGTTGGGAGTTTTCGGTTCCTTTCCTCTGTGGCCAGCAGGCACACTTATAACATTAAGAAATGCACTAATATGTGTTACACTAGTCTTTAATCTTTTTTTTTTTTTTTTTTTTGGTTTCTTTGCCCTTTTGCCTTTGTTAGGTGCTCTGTCACAGAAGAAATTAAATTGAAAGTTTTAGCTTTTTTAGAGGCAGGAGACTTACTCATTGAGGCTGCATGTAGAAGGCAATTTCCATCTCCCCTTGTGACCAGAGGCAACAGTCTCTGGCAACTGGCGCCAACACGCGTCCACCAATTCAGTCGGCCTAAAGACACAAGGAAAGGGTCAGCCCACCGATTCCCCCCCCCTTTGGTTCCTTCTAAGGAAGTAGCCGCCACAGTACTGCCAATACAAGTAGAAATCCAGCATTACCTGCATTTTCCAAGGCTGTCATTGTAGACTGCTCGATAAGATCTGAAGCAAAGTCCCAGACATCATCTGGGTACATAGAGTGGTTGGGTACGTGGAAGGTACCGAGAGCGGTATCTGGCAATGGTGGACCGCCACTGCCATCTGTGCCAGAAATTTGGGTCTGTGCCATGCCATGAGAGATGGGACTGTTGCTGGTTGGGGTGACTTGCACCGGATTACAAGATAAATGGAAAAGCAGAAAGTGTGAACGATGGGCGAAAGACAGAAAAGCAAAAGATGCAACAACATTAGACTAAAACCAACTTGCAGAGAAACATCATCATGATCATGTAAGAGAAGATAATGTCTTATGATCACAACTGAGTCCTAACATATTTTAATAGTACAAAAGTAACTTGCACCAGTGTTCCACCTTTTATTGGACCGGCGACCCGATGGGGACGCGAGGCGGATTCCATCGGTCTCATCTCCTTCTCGGCAGCGTCCTGTCCAGTCGTCTCCGAGTCTGAAACCATAAGCTCCTGTGTATACACCTTCGAAGCAGCGCCCACATTCCCACGTTTCTCTCGATACAGCAACAAGGAAGCGTCCATCGGAACATGCATTTAGAGAAATGACAACCACGCAGCGAGAGAAACGCACTCGGCACGTGATCACCGGCGCGCGCCCGAGCCACGCGCGCCCGAGACCCGCTTCAGGCGCTGCAGTCCCGCCGAGGGGCCCCGCGCTCCGCCGCAGCTGCTCCTCCTCATCTAAGGAGGTCCGTTTACGTCAAAACTCACTTTACTATTGAGGATGACAGCGCGTGGAGGGAAATTATAGAAATTGTAAAATCTAGAACGTATTCGGCAGTTTTACTTACATCCTCCCCTGTATTCATTTTATCAGGCGAGTTTATCGAAGAGCGGTAAAACCGTAGACACTGAGTGACTGTGTCACACATCGTTGTCTCAGAAATTCATCAACTGTCTGTAGCCTACCGGGTGAGTTTTGTCACGTTACTTTATTCTGACCACCCTTGTCCCCTTAATGCTTGATGTAAAAAGACATTGCACAGATAACAAGACCAGGAGAGCAGCAATAATATTGCCAGGCTGCTGTTGTGTAGCAGTCCAGCCTTCCTTCGTTTACGGCTCCATTGACGACTCGTCGAGCTGAGGACTGTTCGTTCTGTTGGACTGGATTGCACCAATACCGAATACACGCATCATCTTCGTCGAAACATGAAGAGTGTTCTGTTCAAATTTAATAACCAGCTGGTGAAAATATTATCTAGAGTCAAATTCTCGCAGTTTTTTTTTGAACAATAAAATAAACAATTATGTGTTTTGCGGCTGGCTTGTTGTTAGGAAAGTTTAAACAGTCTAGCTGTGGCTGTGTGTCTGTCTTGCATTTCTGCCTTTTTTAATTTAACTTGTGTATCACTGCAGAACCTGACTAGAAAACTTTGAGAGTTAACTTTAAACTCTATCAAGTCGCTTAATTACTTCGGAGGACCTCCAAGTGTAAGAGTTACCTAGTCGATGATCTCACCTGGCAGCTGCATACTCATAATAACGGCTCAAGTGCCCTTCTGGAGTAAAGAGATGTTGCAATACCTGCTAAAGGGAAACCAGACCTCCACCCAGACTCTTATCAAGCTAGAACCGCCCACCGGAAGCTCTAATTGACCAATCAGCGAAAAGTCAGTGATTACTGCAAAACCAACTATCAGATGGATTTTTTGCGAATTGAACATGCTTCCTATCCAATAAACAGTGACATTAGGAGGTTTTTCAATATATCAGATATTAGTGAAATTCCAATAACCACTAGCTAAAGGACATTCTTTTTAATTGCTAATTTCACCAGTGCTTTTATATCACTTTCAGTATTGTCCACTGTGCACATTTTCACAAGAGCCATTCAGCATTGTGAATAAGGACCTTGCTATCTGCACCACAGTAGCAGAGATGATACAACCTCTTATGTTGTAAGGCCTTGTCCTTAACCACTGTGCTGCCTAGCACTATTGTTCTGGACTGATGTAGTTATACACACACACATCATCTGAACTGCTTGTCCCATACGGGGTCGCAGGGAGCCAGAGCCTAACCCAGCAACACAGGGCGTAAGGCCGGAGGGGGAGGAGACACACCCAGGACGGGACGCCAGTCCGTCACAAGGCACCCCAAGCGGGACTCGAACCCCAGACCCACCAGAAAGCAGGACCCGGTCCAACCTACTGCGCCCCCCATTGATGTAGTTATAAAGACACCCAAATGCATTATTTTGACAACAACTGGTTTCATATGGGCAGGAGGGCACAGTGGGTTGGACCGGGTTCTGCTCTGCGGTGGGTCTGGGGTTCGAATCCTGCTTGGGGTGCCTTCCGACAGACTGGCGTCCCGGCCTGGGCGTGTCCCCTCCCCCTCCGGCCCTACGCCCTGTGTTGCCGGGTTAGGCTCTGGCTCCCCGCGACCCCGTATGAGACAAGCGGTTCAGATGGGGTGTGTGTGTGTGTGTGTGTGGGGGGGGTTTCATATGATCAAATTAAGCATAAGTCTAAAGATGTCTGAAACCTGTTTCTAAATGCCTGAAATGCTGATTCCTAGTCTGAGCCGTGCTGTCTATTTTGTCCCCTTTCTGACATGAGGTGTGGATATTCCTGGAAGTGATGGCAGACTGGTAAGGCTGAGAAGGAAACAGACTGAACTCATCTTAGATTTCCACTTCAAGCAAAGGTACACTGGTGCTCAGTGCAGTTGATATCATATTCTTCTTAGTGAGTACTAGTACTACAGACTAGTTCGCTGTGCCGTTAATCTCATTGGAGAGGTGAGCAGCATTTTAAATCACATCTTTGAGTCAGGCGGTATGTCAGTCTTAATCTTTATTGTGTCAAAGCTATGTTGATGATCCTCAGCTCTTGTACCTTTCGGTATTTCCTGGGGGTGGTTTGCACTGTCTGTATGTTGAAGATGGCTTTCACTTGTTAGGGGAAATCAAGCTGACCAGTGAAGTTTCCTACAGTACCTGTTCATGTTTATAATATTTTCAAAATACAGTTGACCCAATTAGATATAAAGAGGAAAGGAAATAAAAAAACTACTTTAATGTAAAAGGGTTTGTGCAAACCAAATCTTTCTTAATTATCACAGACATTTTGTATTGAAGTTAATAATATTCAGTAGGATATATTATGGATCATTTCATTAGTCCTGTTCAAAACACACAAACAATGTGGCTAGGGGTCACTTTAACACAGACTTAGGCTCATTAATAAAGCCTTTGGTCCGACACAAACATGCAGTCCATTTCTTTGTAATTACAAAAAGAATGGCATGACTTTACTCTAACAAACAGTAACACCCTTCTTATTCAGCTTAATAAAACTCTCAAGGCAAAGAAGACTGACCATTTTCATCTGGGTGATAAACATACACATCAAAAACACGTTAGCCAGTAAAAACTGAAATATTTCCAAAATACAGCGAACAACAATATCTTAATTGCCAAGAAATAAACAGTAATAAAATCCCCTGTAACAGGGAAAGTTCATTATCGCAAACAGAAATATTCCTGCCATTATGTCATTGACTGGTGGATGTGCCTTGAGCAAAACTGCAGCTAGAGCCTCAGATCAGCGTCGTCTTCTGTCAGGACTTCTGCTGCGTCTTCGCCCACCCCTGTGTAAGACATGGAAAAAACCCTCCATTTATATCTGAGAATCACTTTGACAATTTTTCCCGGTATTTTCTATTTTTTTTAAAAAATGACTTTATTCACAAGCCACTAAGCAGAGAAAGAAAAATACACCTCAAGAATGGAATTTACTACAGTGTTCAAAAACCAGATACTACTTCTAAATAACCATTACTTCAAAGTCAAAAGACCTATGTGTTTCGGACTCTGTTCAATATTTCTAAAAATGTCTCAGCTTCAGCGCATTTTTAGTTTAGTAAAAGAGAGGATTGCTATAATAGTCCTCAGTAAAAATGGTTGTTGGATGGTACAAACCTTTAACTGTTTTGAAACCCTGAGTGAGGGGGAAAAGAACATAGCATATAAAAATATTAAATTATGTACTGTAAACTTTTGATCCTAAGCTTTTGCTCAATATATCTGGACATATTTAATTTCTCAGTATACCTTCTCTACCTATATGCTATTGTGACCATTTCTTGTTCATAAAACCAATTAAAAAATAAAAATAAAGAGTAGCTATATGAATCTGTTTTTGTATTAGCTTATTATATTAAAAGGGACCTAAGAACTCAGTGGTGCCTAGTTCTTCAGTACTTATTGTATTAAAAGGAGCAGTCTATTTCTTAAATGGTGTGTCATTATGAAAATGTAAATGCAAAAATGAAACATGCATAAATATTTATTGTCAATCAGCTGTGCTCACCTTTTCTTGCTTTTAGGAGGTCCTCGCACAAACCCCCAATCCACACTAATAGGCTGCCCCATTAGGTCTTGGCCATTCAGTCCCTCCATTGCAGCCAGGGCCTCTTTGTATGTTTCATACTCCACCAGTGCATATCCCTGCAACACAATAACACAGTCAACTGCATGACCAAAAATGTAAAAAGCTGGAAAATTAATATAACTTTTATATTTGTATCAGTTTCATCAGCCATGCATTTAGAGAAAATACTGTACAATTATTCCTTAGTGTTTAATGTAATGTGAAGAGGGTATCACTTTACAGTCTTCAAACTGAATGTGAGTACAATTCAAGCCATGTCTGACGAGTTAATGACACCCTGCTGCAGATCTTTCTCAACAGAGGACCAGCAGGAAGTGTAGTGGTGAGCTGCTGCCTTTCCCTTGAAGGACCTAGGTTCAAAGCCCTGTTCCTGCTTTGCTAACCCTAAGCTAGGTACTTAGTCTAAATTGCTCCGGGTGTATAAACTGGCAAATCGTTACAAGCCTCTTGACACCAAGATGCTTTTGAGAAAACTGTCAGCTAAATGAATAAATAATGACATTGGGGGTACAAAAGACCTTTTACTGTGCAGTTTGATCCATTCAAAATCACACAAAGAACTCAGTGATGTCTAGTGTAACCACTGCCACTTACTTTGAGGTAGCCTGTTCTTCGGTCCAGGTTCAGGTGTAAGTTCTTGATCTCCCCAAACTCAGCAAACTTGTCATGGATATCCTCTTCTGTGGCTTCCTCGTGTACCCCAGTTACAAAAAGGATCCAGCCCTCTACAGCTGAAGAACCAAAAAAATAAAAGCTTATATATTAATGATGCCCTCACTGATGCTGCCATCATTCAAATAAGGACAAATATTTTCTAACAATATTTAACAAAAAATTGTGACTTTTCATTTATCAGACTGGTACTACTTTGTTCCAAGGTACCATGACTCTAATAATTTTCTCTACACGTACATCTCTGAGGGCCTGGTTCATCACCCTCTTGCTCCACAGTGTCATAGTCTTCCCTCCCTCTGGACCTTGCTCCTGCATCTGAGAACATCAAAAGACAGAATTATACTTTCCTGTTCAATATGAAATTTCAAACATTAAACAAGCACAGTAATGAATGCAATGTGAGATAAATATTTAAGACAGTACTGAAAAATGGATAAATTTCTTCAAGTGCAATGAACTAACAAAATGTATTCAGGGAATTGGGTACACACTGCACAAAGAATACTTACCAGTCCCAAAACCTCGCCCCTTTCTCTTCTTTGCTTTTTCTTTTAACTTGTGAATGCTGTCTGAAAGAAAGAAAATTGTACATTGCAATGATAAACAGCACAATAAAATGACAATGTTGGCTGATTATACTTCCACCAGTTAAAAAAAAAAGATTTTAAACATTCTAAAATAACTGTTGGACAAATCACAAACAATGAGCATCACTTCTCATGTTTAAAGCTGGACAGCAACTGATAATGTCTAAAGTGTGTGTAATGTTTTAAGAGGAGGCAGAGGGCAGTAGGGATCCTCCAGCTGTACCCTTTTGAGACATGTATTATTAACAAAACTTTCTGTAAATATTACCAAAGAATAAAAATGTGTAAGGAAATTGTCATTTAAGTTAGTTACTTCTGAAAGCTAGTATGAAAAATAATCTAATACATTCAAGATACACAGGACAAAGAAAAATGGGCAAAGATTCCTTAGATTTGGTATTCAGTAAGTGCAACGGATTTAGCTAGGACCTAGGTGAAACCAGATTTCGAATGAGTGATAGTACTGCTTAAATTTTATCCTTGAAAAAAATGAAGAAAACTAGGCTTCCAACTGTTTTTGATGACGTGGATGCAAGGCAACAGCGGCATTCTCACCGTCGCCATCCTCGTCCATAGGGAAGTCCTCCCCGCCGGCTTCATGCAGGTCAAGCACGTCCGCCATAATAGGGCTCTTTCTGGACAGGAACCGGTCCGCGTGCTGCTGGGGTCCCTGCTGCAAAGCGCGGGGCTCTTGAGGCGGTAGCGAAGCAAGCTCGGGCTTAAAAAAAAATAGCTGAGCCGAGCTTAGCTCTCCTCTGTCAGCTACACAAACGAGAACGAAACGACGCACATGTATCAAACTGTTTTCACCGAGCGCAACAGAACGTTTGATTATAGAATAATGAATTGTTTAACAACAAACCTTTCACGAGAATGAGATGAATCCTATCACACTAACGAAAATGACACTCCGAACTGCGCAGGAAGTTGCGTCACTGGTCATGTGACAACGCCACTAGCCAATAGAAGAGGATCTAGGTTGACTACTCTGAAAGTGTCGATTTTGAATACCGTAATTAATAGTATACTATATAGTATATTAATTAAGCAATAGTAAAAACTGTAACCGTCATGCTGATGCAATATATTGTTTAATACTGTCATATCTGACTGGACAAAACAGTACATTTGAACTCTTCCAGGTGATTCTCTTGTCAGGTTTTTGACAGTAAGTTGGTAGCTTCTTCTCCTGTACACAGGCATGGTAGTGACCCTCAACCCCAGTTTGTTTCTCATAGGTCCAGTCTTGAGGAAGGGAAACAACACCTGCAATATCTGCCAATAAACCTCAGACAGACCTGAAGTCCCCTTGCTTTCAACATCAAGGAAAACTTCAGACCCTTGTTGGAATCAGTGCAGACCCTCTAACCCCTTCAATTCTTTCCACCCTCACCTGAAGTACAGCAGAAAAATGGTTAAAGAACACAGATAAGGTCTTCACCCTGTTCTTTTACTCAGCTTTTTTTTTTTTAACTGGAGGTCTAGGCCCAGTAGAGGTGATGTCACCCTCAGCACTACCTCCACTTATACCCTCTCCCTGCTTTCCCTGTTCTACTGTAATATTCTTCAGTAAGTCCTCAAAATACAAGTTTGCCCCCATCAGGAATACATTTAGGCTATACTGTGAGAACCTCTACTCAGTGTCAGAACATGCGACATAGTCTGTGCTTTTTAAGCCGCTCTCATGCTAGGAGATATCTACCTTTTTGTTTCTTTTTGGTGCCGAAAAACACTCCCGATTATACCCACCCTTCTGTGGAAGGAATAGCTAAGCATACTGATCTAGTCTTGGTGGTAGGCAGCATGAGAGTCAACTCAACTGCAGCAGCGACCTGCACGCCAGTGGGGCGGAGTTGGACAACTGAGATGAAGAGAACAAACTGGGGGAAAAAAAAACAAAACACCCCGAGAGGATTTAAGACAGATGGTCCGTATGGGAAATAATCACATGAATAATAATGAGCCCTCATTCTGAAACATTTTATTTATTTCATAAAAAATAAGGGAATTCTACTTTAAAATATATGAATTTCCGAAAACGTTCAACTTCTGAGCCGCAGAGTCTTGCCCCGCGGACAGGGAGTGCAGTCGAGCCCCTCGATGTCCCGGAAACCGTCGTCCACGATGCGCTCCGAGCAGCGGCTGCAGAAGCGGTGTCCGCACGGAAAGCGCGCGAGCGGCCGTCGCCGGGGGATCCGGCCACAGTGCTGACACGTGCGCGTCTCCGCTGAGCTGGCGGGAGGGGTCGACAGCGCCCCCGGTTGCGAGGGCACGGCGAGCGCACTGAAAAACAGCACGGAGAGGATGCGGGTTGAAAAGACGAGCACACGCCTGTTGTCAGTGGAGATCTGGAAGTTACAATTCGAGCTGAGAATGAAATGCAAAGCAGGACAGAACGGATATCGAAAGGAGCGCGCGGCTTCACCTGTTGCGCGAGGCTCGCCGTTTCGCCGCGGGGCAGCAGAGCA
The DNA here is from genome assembly GCF_900964775.1 of Scleropages formosus. Classification (NCBI taxonomy): domain Eukaryota; kingdom Metazoa; phylum Chordata; class Actinopteri; order Osteoglossiformes; family Osteoglossidae; genus Scleropages; species Scleropages formosus. The sequence continues at coordinate 15,089,464 of NC_041823.1, read as the reverse complement.
GGAGCGCCGGCGCTTTCCAGAAGCCGGTTAGCGGGCAGCGGCTGCTTCGCATACTTTTGGCTGGTTAAGACGGTCAAAGTAAAACTACGTGTGGAGAACCGAGAGTGAAATATCAGCTGTATTTAATAAATTCAAAATCTAACCCAGCAAGTCTTAAATGAACCGTGACATGGACACGGCGGTGGTTCGTTACGTCAAAGCGGACCTAATTGGAAAGTAATGTAAATGTTCATTGGTATATATAATTATCAGCATCGTTGGGTGTCTTCATTTCGCCCGTTCTTTCCTTAAAAATTTTTGTTCCGTTTTACAATCTCTAAAGACAAGTACATCAAAGTCAAACTAATGGGGCGTGACCCCCCCCCCCCCCCCCCCCCGAGCGATTTTACACAACACTTGCAGAGAATGCGAGGCCACATGAAACAGTCATGGACTTTTGAAAGGTGCTTGAAAACAAATATGAAACATGCAGTTCTTAAGACATCGCTTCATAATTTTCTAAACTTTTTAATCTACTGGGACGCGGTGGTACATTTTGCGTCAAACCGCCGAAACCTTGTCGGACCACCGGAGGGCGACACGTGCCCGTAGATAGAAGTAGTTGTTTGCGTTCGGGAGCGTATTTGCCACTTTTTAATTTTCATAGCCATTTTTTTTCTTTTGAACATTAGAATGTGTACATTTTTCTTATTCCTTTAAATGTACCTGTTGTCATATATCGGTTACGGGCTCTTGGCTCCCAGCAGGTCGCACACCATTGTGTGTGTGTGTGTGTGTTTCCCCGAGAGCCTTTCACAGAGCAGCGCGGCAGACTATGACTTGTTGTCAGTTTCAACACCAAGAACAACAAAATCACTAGTCTTCCACACTGCAGTGGACCGACATCATTATGCGGGTGAATATGACTGGGCACAGATGAATCACTTGCTTTTTAAAGGGTTTCCTTTCACTGAGTTCTTCATCAATAAATGGTTCTTGTGCTTGAACATCAAGCCTACAGTAAAACATGTACTGTACCCCAAGGCACAAAGAAAGACCACTCTTTCATTAAGCCTAATCGAGGGGATCCTGGGGGTGGGCTGTGCCTGCTCCCTGGTGGGTCTGGGGTTCGAGTCCTGCTTGGGGTGCCCCACAATGGACTGGCGCCCCACCCTGGGCGTGTCCCCCCACCCAAGCCCCACACTGGTGGGCCAGGCCCCAGCTCACCGCAACCCCAGACAGTGTGTGTGTGTGAGATGGGATCCTGCTGTTGGACAATCATCTCAGCAATAATTTGTAATTAAGTGTGTAACACACTATGAGTGAGCAGGGCTGTGAGGGGCGAAAAGATGTATTTCCAAGGCTGAGCACTGATCGCTTTCCCTGTCCAGCTCGGAGTGTGAGAGGTGAGCTCCACTGGCTCAGCCAGTCAAAACAGCAGACTAACTTAGGGCTTCTCGATATTGGTGTTTACCACTTTAGGAATGGATCTGTCCCACTGTCAAATTGAACAGTAATGAAAGCTCACAGGTTAGTTCCTCTCAGTTATTAGACATGTTGTTTAGTTTGTAATTACATTCCTCTGAGCTTCCTGGCTACCTTTTGTAAGTGCTGTTTATCGTAACTGACAGTTTTCTTTGTACTGGCACTTATTTTAAATTAATTTTACATAAGTGTTGAGAAAATGCTTTTACCACCATTGCAAAACATTACTAAATTTAGTGCTTAATTGATGGGGGGGGGGGGGGGGGAGAGGAAGGGACTCGCCACACCTGGGGCCAAAAACAACCTCTATTTTAACCCCTTGCCCGACAATGAACGATGGCACCAGAACTAGAGACCAACACATGATGAGCTCACTTTGAGCAAGGAGAGCAGATGAACCTGCACAGCCCTGCATGCTCAACAAGACCCCCCCCCCCCCCCCCCCCCCCCGTACCCTTTCCCGGTCTCCCCCTTTTCCTCTGCTCTCTCCCCCATGACCCAATCCTCAGTCTTTCATCACCTGTAAATAAAAGGAGCTCGAACACACACCGGCTGCCTCCTGTGTCCTGTGTCACAGTGACATATGGTTCTGTCTTAAAAGCTGCAAATAAATGTAAACTTAATATCCAAACAAAAATAATGTATTATTCAGTGGCTTTCTTCAGTTTGATGTGCAAAGTCATACATTTATTTGTGATTGTTTTGAAGAATTGTTGAAATTCCATACGTTTTGGGTGACGGCTGATACAGTATTTGCAGGATCAGAGTTCAAAAATGTGTTTTGCTCAGCCATGACAGTTTCCCATTTGTATTATAGAGAATTTAATCAAATTTACTGTTTCACTTTTTCTTGTGTCAGTAATGTTAGGGTCTTGAATGTAACAGTGCTAGGATGCCTTTCCATGTGGAAGGACATTTAACAATGTTAACATAAGTAACTAATCCGAGCAGTTTCAGTTCTTTTTAGAATGCAGCCATGGAAATCCTGAACTGTGTGTAGTGGGATATTGGGCTATATTTCAAGACTAAAAGAGTTGGAAATGTACACCTCGCTCTGTGTTACTGATGTCATATAAAGGTTTAATGATTTTTAGATCTGGTGGTTGTGAAGGCCATGGAAGGAGGCTGAATTAATTTTGATGTTCATGAAGCCACTGTGTATTGGAGCATCATGGAGAAAATGTTTTAACCGTTGACTGCACCTTGTTGCCTGCAGTGGCTTTCATATTATAGGATTTTGCATTACCATGAAACCCAGTGACACCCATGAGATGGCTGATTATACCATTAGAGATTCACCACAATGTTTAATAGTTGACAACAGACCATGTGGGGTGAAGGCATCCTTAGCTTCTTGAAAAAACTCATTTTATGACTCATCAGATCATGTAATCTTTTTCATTGGGCAGTTATGAATGTCATGAGCTCATTGTTACAGGGTATGTGTTCTCCCCCCATTGCCTTTTGAGGCTTCAAACATCAGGTCTACCTTAAATAAGAGCTCCTAGAATCTGTCTGCATTTCTTTTTTAAACTGGCATGCAAAGCTGTTGATTCGTTCTGTGTAACTATCCTGTTAAGTATTTGTGAGTGAGCTTCAGCTCAACCATTCCTGTTCTGTGAGGAATTGTTTGGTTTGGCATTTGTAAATTTCGACACTCTTGCCCTTACCATATCAGATACTTTCTTCGGTTTTTGGTACAAATGCACCTGCAGTTTGGGTAGTGAGAACGTGAGTGTTTTTTGGCCTCTTTTTGGTTGTGTCAGGGGTGTCATATTACACCCATCCTTCATGTAACAGGATTAATTCGTTCCAAGAAATCACACAGTATGCTTTGCACAGTAAAGTACTGTACATAAAGGTAGCGAATGAAATACAAGTTAAAAAATACCTGGAGTAGTATTTATTAGATGCTGGGAGGAAATGATGTACTTTTTAGTCAACTAACTGTATGAAAAAGCTTTGTTTTCATCACCTTTTGTAGTGATTTTTCATTGTATAAGACCCCATTAAATGAGGAAAGATGTACTTTATGAATTTATTCATTCAGCTTATGCTTTTCTTCAAAGCAACTTAAAGCTATTTACACAGCTCTATGTTTATTAGTACAATTTAGGGTAAGTCTCTTATTCATGGCTAGTAGAACTTGAGGTGGGATGTGAACCTGCAGTCTGGGGACCCAAAGGGAGCAGCTCTACCCACAACACTACTAGCTGTCCTACCTCTTTGACAAAAAAAATGTACAGGTTAAAATGCTGTTTTTCAAACCACTTCATATTGGAGAGTACACACACACACACACACACACACATTCAGAACTGCTTGTCCCATACAGGGTCACAGGGAACCGGAGCCTACCCGGTAACACAGGGTGTAAGGCCAGAGAGCGAGGGGACACACCCAGGACGGGACACAAGTCTGTCGCAAGGCACCCCAAGCGGGACCCAAACCCCAGACCTACCAGAGAGGAGGACTGCAGTCCAACCCACTGCACCACCACACCCCCAACTATTGGAGAGTATTGTCAGGGAATTTCTAGTTTTACATCTAGGTTTTTCAGTGAACAGTTTAGTTTATATGTATTTCTTAAAAGTATACTCTCCAGAGACTATAATTAAAACCCTTCAGATCCATATCCGTAACATTATGTAACCTGCCATGTTACATATTACATTCCTGAATTCTAAATTCACTATATTCATAAAATCCAAAGCATCACTGAAAACTATAATATTATAATGCTTAAATTAAGAAAGCTGGAGAAAAGTTTTGAAATTGTAGCTGTTTTGTAATAACTGAAAGGTAAAAAGCCATGGAAAGTAAAGCACAAATATGACTCCTTCTCATTTTTTGTTATCAAGCCACCACCTAATTCTCCACAGCCAGCACACACACGCACGCACTTTCTGAACCACTTGTCGCATAGGGGGTCACAGGGAACCAGAACCTACCTAGCAACTCAGGGCATAAGGGATGCACCTAGGATGGGACACCAGTCCGCCACAAGGCACCCCAAGCAGGACTCAAACCCCAGACCCACCGGAAAGGAGGACCTGGTCCAACCCTCTGCATCACCACACCCCTGATCCACAGCCAGCATCCCAGACTAGATTGTGGCAGAATTAACCTATTAAACAACGCATCAGGATTTGTGCACGCCTTGTAGAAACACAGCCCTTTATTTCTTAGGAAGCACTAAAATATTTCAGTTTACCAGTTTACCAGTGTTTACCAATTAATAGATCCATTCTTAAAACATACAGTATAAATCTTGTTAATAAATTTTACACTCTGTTCAGTGGAAGGCCAATGTCTTTACAAACCAGGCATGTTCTCTGTTTTAGTGTGACATTGAAATAATCTTTCCCCTAGTTTTATTTTTAATGTTTTTTATTTTACACAAAATTAAGGGTTTCATTGAAAACCTATTAACAAATATTTTTAATATTTGAATTTAATGAATGAATAAGGAATTTTTAGTAAAGCATTTTGCTAAATCCATAATGGTTCATTTTTCTATAAAAAGGTTTGTATAATTTTTCACTGAAAGAGTTACAGTATACTCTGAGGTTTATTGTGCTATTTTGTGGTACCCTCACTTTTATCACTGTATTCAAACAGCACACATCTCTGTATAGAAAAGCACAGCAGGTAATGTATTCATACACCGTAACATAACTGATTTCCCCTCTACTTTTCTGCCCCCTACACACACAATGGATTGATCCATGGTGAGAGACATATTTGCAAAGCAAACTACATGACACTACATAAACACTACAGTGATTTCTTTTCATATTGAATTTGTGTTCAAAACCGCCTGCATTTTCAGATGAAAAGTCCTTTTTGCCTTAGTTCAGTCAGAGTGATATGAAAGGACATATTTCTAACTGCTTCACATTTGTTCCAATACATTTTCAGTGATTTCTGAAATGTGTTGACATGACACCGCAAGTACAGCCCAGTAACCAATGCACACTACAGCATTTACTTAGCCGTATATTGTGCACATCACTAACCGAATTACTGTATGCAGTTTGAATTTTTTTCATTTTAAGATCCGCTTGTACAAACCAAAAGCAAAAATTTAACTGTTTCAAAGAGCATAATGACACATTATCCATAGTGGGATTTTTTCTGGAGACAATAAACAGGTTAAAATGGAGATTCTCAGCACATGTCAGACTGACCTGGTACATCATGCAGTATACACTGGGGTGGTCTCGATTCATAACATAGCAACCTTTTTAAGAAAAAGAATGAAAAATAGTGAGCACTTACCATATTGAACAGTCAGTTGGGATTGTCCAGCATGATTTCATTGGGGGAAATAAAAAAGTGCTCTCAAAGCGCTGCCTCTCAATTGCACTTGAAAAACAAAAAGGCTGGAAAGAAAAATTAGAAGCGCCATTGACACAAACCCCGAGACGCTACAGAAGAAAAGTAGAAAGGAGGGGAAAAGGCAGAGCAAGGGATAGGGGTGTTTGGCGACCCTCAACCGGATCCCCAGGTTCCCCGGCAGGTGAACCTATAACCAGGGTGCGAGGAACGGACGAGCTCTGGGCTGGCTGTGGCCTCAACGGCACCAAGACAATGAGCACCTCTCTGGGCAGTGGTGGCGACAGGTGGGTATACTTTGGCTGACATAGCCTGTGATGTTTACTCAGAGCTTACAGACAGACCCCAGAGAGAACGACAGACAGACAGAAAGGCAGACCGACACACGCCCCCACTCGTACTCCCACACAGGTGCTATTCAAGGAAATTGTATAAAAATCATGCTGCTGCTGAAATTTCCCCGAAACTCCTTCAATATAAAAGTCCCACCTTCCATCCGAAATTGCCTCCTCCTACATTCTACTGCAAACACAGGTACAATACACAAAAGCATGCACAAATATATTTTGAACAATATCACATGTGATCTATTGAATGTTGCGTATCCATGGCAACAGAATATGGGAAAATTCTCTAGAAAACATTTTTATCATTAACATCTGTTTGAAGTCAAGGTGTGTAATTGCTGAAGTTCAAATGTAAATGTCAGAAATAAAATTATTTATTATCTGATAAATTAACACTGGAGCTTTTTACTGTAAAACAACACTACACTTTTTTATTTTACCCCAGTTTGAAAATTGACAGAATCCAAATCAGTGCGGGTGCACCTTCACAACAATGGATGGCTGGCCTTGGTGATGGTTGCTAGGCGATGGAAGAAGTATAGTGCCTCCCTTAGAAACCAAGGGCCTGTAAGAGTCATTGAGTTTGAAAAAATGCGAGAGAAAATAAAATTTATAAACAAATACTTCAGAAAATAGGGTGTGGGGTAGTGTTACTTCATGCAGTCACCAATTTAATCATGGTATCTGAGAAGTCTACTGAAAGAATTAACTGACCGCTCTCCAAGGTATTACAGCAGACATGAAACAGGCTTTGACAAGGAATTTGCAAAAACAATTCTAAACTTCATACGGTATTGTTTTCGGTTATACTGCCCAGAGTATGACAAATAGCCATGCAGGAAGATTGTGTGCCTATTCAATTGGTAGCATTTTTGTTTTTCACTGTACAGAGGGTAACACTGTGCAAATGTTGTGTATGCATAGTGCAGTGGGACCGCATCCAATTCTTTGACGACTCTAAGCCGAATTACTTCTACAAAAATGATTCACATTTTCTAATTAGCAGTAGTGTATTTTTAATGAGTCTTCTGTAATGTTGTTGATTAGATGGTCCATGGTGACGACAGGAAGAGTCTCTGGGGTTTATTGCAACAGCTTGTGAAAAGGCACCCTAAACAAATGATGTGCAACCAATATATGAAATCTGCAGCATTTTTAATTGATTTTAAATGCCCTCAATATTATAAATGAGTTCCTATGAAAAATTTATGGAGCTGGCGGCAAATATTGCATTTTCCTCTGCTGTTTTCCTGTTCTGTCAAATTTCACAGACTAGGAACATGCTGTCAGGGAAATGGTTCGCATTGCGGGCAATAAAAAGCCATTTTCACTGAAAAGATACTGTTTAGAGATGGTTCTCGCGCAGTTCTTATAACTGTAAATGCACATGAAAGTGACACAAACATTACATTTGCAACATTTGTTCATTTCAGAGTGTCTGTTAAGCTGTATAAATTAAGTATTGCCCTCTCAGTCTTAGGAGCAGAGCACTATAAAGAATAAACTGTAACAGTATGTTGTTTTTGCCTTGTTTTCAAAAGAAATATAGTGGAGAGTGCAGAGTAGAATTTATTGTTTTGAATATTGTCTTTAGGGAAGTAGGGAATTATAGATATACTTTATACTATATATATACAGTATATATTCTCTGTATGTCTTTTCAGTATATTTGAATAACACATTTTACAGTTTGCAATTTACAGTGTACTTGCATTATATTCAAAAATTTTAAAGTGCTGCAGGACGTTAGTGCTTTCGAAGGTTTTTGGCTATGGTTTAGTGGCACTCAGGTTGGTACTTTCATTGGAACTCAGTATTTTGTCCAAGATTTTTTTTTATATACATTAAAGATAAAAAAGCACAGAGAAGCTGTGATAAAATATTTCACATAATATACAAATAACCTAAAAGTACAAAATGTGCGCGCGCAAGTACAAAAACACCTTAGGATTAGTGCCGTGCCCTCCGTTTCTCCCAATCCACTGCATCGCCAAGTCTTTCGAGGGCTTTTACGTTGATGTGCCTCCAGCTCCGCTCACAATGACTTATTTTGACATGTTTCTCCTTGGACCATTTGGTAATTCTAGGGCACAGGCTGTTCTCGGGTGCACACCTTCAGACCTTTCTCACGTGTCCTGAGTGACTTGCGAGACTGTTTCTGGGCAGCAGGAGCGCTGCTGAAGTCCCCTTTTAGTGAGTTTCAAACGCTCGAAAGTGCATCTGCTAGTGACAGAAAAATACCTGTATTTCTGATATGTCCGGATGAGATGCGTTAGTCATATGGCCACACAGCCAAAATACCTTCAGCCTTCCCTGCACCAGCCGTCACTTCCCACTGACAGTGGTTCCGACTAACGTCTGCCAATGTGTTTATTAAGCATGCTTTTATGAAACACATCCCCCATCGACGGTAGTGAAAAATACATACATGTCAGCTTGCTGTATTTCAGACAGGTTACACACCCAGAATCCCTCTGATGCTCAATACTGAAATGATATGGAGCACCAGGAGCACTCTCTTCTGACTCCTCATTTATTGCCTTACCTGCCATTATAGAAACGTATATTATGCTTATGTGCACAGTTCAAAAGATTTGATTTTCATTGTGTACCTTTGTGTGTCTCTAGATGCTATGTTAGATTTCCTTTAAGTTCACTGAGGTATTTTACAATGCCTAAATATACACAGAAATAAGACGGTTTAACACTGGCATAACAAACCACATCTCTGGGAGTTATTCTGGTATTTTATAGAAACGCTGCGAAATGGCGCTTTCACTTACAGGGTTTTTAATGGATCATTGCGGATAGGGAGTAAACAGACCTCAGGACTGCAAATCCTGTGGTTCGTTTTATATGTCATTACAAACGGTCTCAGCGCAGCCGAGAGCTGAGAGGACATGCCCGGGTGAGCCGCCCGCTCTCGCGCACCACCGTGTCGTGCTCGTTGGACAATTCACGCTTAATGAGGGGAAATTGCACCGCTTTTGCAAAGGGAGTTTCCTCAAACGCGAGATGAGGTTAAATATTATTTGGGGGCTGCGCAAAGGATGTGCGCTACATGCATCGTCGATGGATCCGTTAATGCAGTTAAATTACAGTATGATATTTAATTTAGTGAGGCCCCTTCGCTTTTGTTACTGCAATTGATCTTTGGTTCTGCTGCGGCCCTGTTGTGAAGACACTGAAACAATCATGCTCCGAAATATTGCTCTTTTTTTTTCCCTTCGCCATCCACAGCCATGCCCTGAAGTGTTCCACTCTATTAGAGCGCCTAATGTAAATTCCATTTCACTGGCTATTATCTCTCTATTTTCCAGACCTGCCTGTTGGCAACATATACTATTGCACCTCCCCCCTGCTTCTCCTGCCCTGGGGAGCCCAGCAAACTGCTTATTCAACAATCACTTGCCATAAAAATATGTAATGACATTTCAGAGGCAAAGAGGCCTGTGTGGTTTTTAATTCATATTTAATGGCTATCAGGGTAAATAGCCCACCATCCTAAATGGGATCTGCAACTCGTTGCTTTCTTGCTCAGAACTGATCTCAAGGCAGTTTGTTTGCAGAGTATTTATCGTATGGTTTTTGGCCCTTTGGTGTCCAACCACTGTCATTTCTACAGGAATTGTGTGGGTCGTATTGCGTTCAGTGTTGTCCTCTTGAAGTGACAGTGGTTGGGGATAGTTCTATGTTTGCTTGCAGTATTGCTGGTATCGGTAGTAGGACACTGAGGCAGCGCCTGAAAAAATGGCTGAGGTTGTGGTAAAACCACAGTAATGGGAAATATGCTGTTAAATAAATGCCTAAAACAGTTTCCAATCAACAGCATGATTAATCTTATTGGCATCAACATAACTGATGAGTCCGGTGGTTATGGTAGGAATATGTGTTTAATAATATTGTTATTTTTCTCTGAACACAGTAAGACAAAGGCAATTATTGCACATGCATAACAGTTGCTGTGGATAATGTTAGTGTTCAGCCTTTCATTGCAAAGATGAGTTCTGTTTTCTTTGAAATAACATGTTGGTGAGACATGCTGTGTTTCTTTGAAACGTGACATGAAATTCATTCTCTCACTTTCGATAACCACTTGTCTTGGTCCAGGTTACAGTAGTACAGAGCCCATCCAGGAATCACTGGGCTCATGGCTTGAGGGGTTCACCCTGGATGGAACACCAGTCCATCGTAGTGTTGCCACACAGAGCCATACACACACACACATTTTCGGAACCGCTTGTCCCATACGGGGTCACGGGGAACCGGAGCCTACCCGGTAACACAGGGCGTAAGGCCGGAGGGGGAGGGGACACACCCAGGACGGGATGCCAGTCCGCCGCAGGGCACCCCAAGCGGGACTCGAACCCCAGACCCACTGGAGAGCAGGACCCAGTCCAACCCACTGCGCCACCGCGCCCCCCAGAGCCATACAGAGCAAGAAATTTAAAACATCCTCTTGACCTGAACTGCATGTCTTGGACTACAGGAGGAAACCAGAGCACCTGGAGGAAACCCATGTGACCACAGCAAGAATATGCAAACTTCACACAGACTAAGCTGGATTGAGCTGAACCTAAACACAAAGAACATAGGTGCTGCCTGTATGAAATTTACACACATGCATTGTCTGAAACCACTTGTCCCAAGCGGGGTCGCTGCGAGCCGGAGCCTACCCCGGCAACACACAGGGCATAAGGCTGGAAGGGGGAGGGGACAGACCGAGGATGGGACACCAGTCCATTGCAAGGCACCGCAAGCAGGACTTGAACCCCAGACCCACCGGAGTGCAGTACCCAGTCAAACCCACTGCGCCACCGTGCCCCCTGCCAGAGTCATACAGAGCAAGAAATTTAAAACATCCTCTTGACCTGAACTGCATGTCTTGGACTACAGGAGGAAACCAGAGCACCTGGAGGAAACCCATGTGACCACAGCAAGAATATGCAAACTTCACACAGACTAAGCTGGATTGAGCTGAACCTAAACACAAAGAACATAGGTGCTGCCTGTATGAAATTTACACACATGCATTGTCTGAAACCGCTTGTCCCAAGCGGGGTCGCTGCGAGCCGGAGCCTACCCCAGCAACACACAGGGCATAAGGCTGGAAGGTGGAGGGGACAGACCGAGGATGGGACACCAGTCCAGTCCATTGCAAGGCACCGCAAGCAGGACTCGAACCCCAGACCCACCGGAGTGCAGTACCTAGTCAAACCCACTGCACCACTGCATTCCCCTTAAACAAAATTTGTTTAAACTCAATTATTTCAGTCTGTTTCAAGATCTTGTACCAAACACTACATGCTTGAAAGATCCTTTTTAGCAGGAACTACAACATTCTTTTAAATGGGTAGGAAAATTGCAGTAGGCAGCACTCTGCCTGTAAACCAGTGTTCAAGTATCAGATCTCAATGTACATTGATTGAATCCATATAGAACTGACTGAAGTTTGACTGATCAAATCCACATGTATTTCTGTTCCCAATTATGACATTTGTCTGTGTAAAAATGGGTTACACTTTACCCCATGTAAGTTTCACCATGTTAGACTGTTTTCTGTAGTGACAGACCAGTAGGTGCTTAGACAAGGAGACAAGCATTGCTGAATCATAGCAGGGTAAACTTGTTCTAGCAGGTCAAGTTCATTTTGACCTGGTCACTGACAGAAGGTTGCTCCTGGTCCTGCTCTTCGGTGGGTTTGGGGTTCGAGTCCCGCTTGGGGTGCCTTACGACGGACCGGCGTCCCATCCTGGGTGTGTCCCCTCCCCCTCCGGCCTTACGCCCTGTGTGCAGGGTTAGGCTCCGGTTCCCCGTGTCCCGTATGGGGCGAGTGGTTCGGACGGACGACTGACAGAAGGACACTTTTCATCTTAATATATAGGATTGCATTATGCTGCCATATTCTGTGGTGAAAAAGGTGTTGGCAATGAAAATAATCCAAAAAACCTTAATTTTCTGCAATACCAGCTGTAATACACACACAAAAATATATTCAGTAATATATAATATGGGGTATGTTTTTCGGTGGTGGCGCAGCGGCGCAGTGGGTTGGACCGGGTCCTGCTTTCGGGTGGGTCTGGGGTTTGAGTCCCGCTTGGGGTGCCTTGTGACAGACTGGCGTCCCATCCTGGGTGTGTCCCCTCCCCCTCCAGCCTTATGCCCTGTGTTACTGGGTTAGGCTCCGGTTCCCCACGACCCTGTATGGGACAAGCGGTTCAGAAAATATGTGTGTGTCTTTCGGTATACCCTAGTTATCCATTATATTTCTAGACTCCTCCAATTTCCAGTCTTCTCATTTTTCATTATTTGTTAAAAGTCAGGAACCTGATGTTTCCAGCAGAGCTGTCAAACAGCGCATCGTTTCCGATAAATATGAAAAATCTGATAATTTCTTACAAATATCAGTGCACCCCTTCTTTTTGTCTTTCTCACTGGGCTCAGGCGCTGAAATGTAAATAAATCTATCAGGGCAAGGGGGTCTGATATCATGTTACCACTCCTAACAATCAAGAACCCTTTCACGCTGCCCTGGAGGGCCATTCTCGTAATGCTAGTGCACAAGAAAGGCCTACAAATCATCTCTCTCCTCCCTCCCTCTCTCTCCCAGCCACACAAGCTGTTCTCCCCTTGAGCCTGCCGTTGTTTATGTGCATATGCATAAGAAATGAGGGGAAATCAAGAGAATGGAGGAGCTGGTATTCCATATCAGCTTCAATCTTGTCATTTTATCTCTTGTCGCTCCACAAACATGTGTAACCCACATCTGACCAGTGATGCTATCTTTCTCTGGGCCCGATCAATGCCGGGTTCATTCTGTTTCATCTGGCTGTGGCAGCATCAGATGAGTTCTGGTCCAGTTGGGTTGAGAGGGTCAGCTGGGTAACACAATTGTTTGGACACACTGGGTTGACCCAATAACTCAAGATGCAGACTACAAGGGATGGACAGCATGGAGATATGGCCTTGATCATACAACGTCTGTGCCTCGTTCATGATGGTGTATAGTTCTGAGCGCAATGGTTTCTTCTACTGTGTATGGATAAGAAACAATCCTTTAGCTCACTTGGGTGAAATAAATCAAATCATTAAGATAACAAATACATAACTGTAGAGTTTTCTTGCATTTTAGTGTTGATTATAAGAGGATAAAGACAAATTAACACATTATAGAGAGTGAAAATGATGAAACTGCTCATATGTAATCATAAGCCTGCTTGTAAAAGTTCATGAAGAACATTATGCTTTCTAATATTTAACTGTACAATGTCTGACAATTTTGCTGTATGCTTATACAATTTCAGTCTAGTATTTTTTAAACTTATATTCCCCTTTTAAATACTTCTATATTTCTTATGAAAGGACCTGCACAGCGTGGGTTTAGGTATCTTTCTGTAGTAGTGACTGAAGTTGTATGGCATGTATTTTATTTAGCTGAAATGATATTTATTGTAATGTTAATTGTTCAAACTCTTTGTTAAATTTGCTTACAGGTTTATAGCCTGTAATGCTGAAGACCCATTAGCGACATACTGTTTGTGACATTAAAACAACTAACTTGACAATAAAAGGTCAGTAAACGCAAGTCCTGCACAGAGGCTCTAGGAAGACAATAGCCATCGCTGTGCTGCTTAATAGATCCCCAAACCTTTGCAAGTTCTGATCAGAGTAACCAGATCACACCTCCTACCTCCTCAGGCTGGGTTCACTGAGTGCCCATGAGGTAGCATGTGGACAACTGATCAGAAGCGCCTAGTGGGGGGCAGGACCACAGCAGAAGCTGGGCTTGAACACCCCTGACAGATCCCCACTGTTCTTTACAAAGTCCAGCCAGCAGCTCTCACTCCTGAGCACAGGTCTGGTATATGGCAGGGATGGCAGAAACACTGACAGATGTAAGTGCTTGCAAAAGAACAGTTTTTCGCTCATCTACTTCAGGCACTTTGGGGTAAATCAGCGCTCTAAAAAACACAAAGACAATAACTGTCCACAACTACAGCATACACAATTTAGAACAATATAATCAAATTTGATGCTCTTACCATAAGCAAGTGACATAAAAATCAGAAGCGCTGGCAGCATTTCTCATCAGTACTGCCAGCATTGTTTACATTAATCTTTTTGACGCCCTTGCTCAGTTATTTACTGATGTAGTTTCATTTGTCCAAACACAAAGGTATTTAATTTATGGATTTTGCACAAACACTTCATGCGCTTGCTGCAGAGTCTTGCCAAGTTTTCAATGCACTGTGGCAGTACTGCAATGCATCTGATGATTGCCCCCTCTGTCATCTAACCTCCCGAAACACACCTCCCCCCACCCACACAGCCCCATCTCTCCAGAGTTCTGTGTGTTAAGGATGACCAAGCAGACAGAGCGAAGAGCCCCATCCATCTGCAACAATTACTGTCCAACTTGTAACCCCCATCCATCTCATACAAATGGGCCTGAGCCATCCATCTGGCAGGTTTACAGCCCTAGCTGTTTGATCAGAAGCCCACGTCGGTTGATGTAAGAGAAGGACTCCAACAGGGAACGTATCCTCTACAGTAAAACTTACAACTCCTTTACAGCAATATTTTCACACAGGTGTGTTGGCATCTTCCAGATTCTGGTGTCTTCTGTGACAACTGTTCCTCTAGCATTCGGACAGTTCTTTCCAACCTAATGGATTTCTGTGATTTTGTAGTTCTAAGAGTTTGCATTTGTGGGCAGTTCTTTTTTCTTTTACATCTTACAGAAACATGTTAGAGTCTATACTTCAGTATAACACAAAGCAGATTACTAAACTCATTTGCAAATAGATTCCAGTAATTGCCTTTTGAATGACTCATTTTTAAACGAAGAAGCTCTGGGAAGTATTCTATTACTTATTTACACATTTGATTATTTAACGTGCTTAAGTTGAACTGACTGACACAGACTGCTGGAGCACCATAGAGGACCAATTTGCACTTGTCCCAAATGCTCAGAAGACAAATCTGTGGATGGTAAGTGCTGCGAAGAAGGGGTCCATCTTGCACAGTCTCCCCCGCATCTTCATCTTCCTGCTCTAAAAGTATCCTGGGCTGATGTCCACAAACGAGCTGCTCCACTTTGGGAGTAGCCGGTCCAATACCATGTTTCATTTTCCAGTCCCACAGCCAGGCTCGCCTGGCTCATTACCTCTGCAGAGGAAGGGCCATCCCTCTTTACCTTTCTAAGGACTCAGCGTACTTGGCACAAGGAGAAACTGTATAAAACCTTTCACTTTGTGAAGATCTTCTGTGTAATACTACCTTGGAAAACCAAATCATCCAAATGGCAAAAATAATACCTCTAAACCCCAGCATGTTAGTGGACTTATCGTCCCAGTTACGAACAGAATCTGGGAGACTGTTGACTAAAAATTAGTGAACTGGATTATCACAAGCCGTAGTGTAGTTTATGATAGGCCTTGTCTTACAGTATTTCTGATTTCACTATGCCATCGAATAAAACATCTTGACATCCTGCTGCTGGCAGCAATTGCATTGCAGTATTATGTGCCAGGGGGCGTGGTGGCGCAGTGGGTTGGAGCGGGTCCTGCTCTCCGGTGGGTCAGGGGTTCGAGTCCCGCTTGGGGTGCCTTGCGACGGACTGGCGTCCCGTCCTGGGTGTGTCCCCTCCCCCTCCGGCCTTACGCCCTGTGTTACTGGGTAGGCTCCGGTTCCCCGCGACCCCGTACGGGACAAGCGGTTCTGAAAATGTGTGTGTGTGTGTGTATTATGTGCCATGCATGAAAAATCTTTAAAACACTTTTGACATTTTCAAAGTGTGAAATGTATTACTTTTTATTCATTTCATTTAATTTAAATATTTGCTACTAAAATATGCTTTATTTTTTTAAACCCTCTTTTAATAAGTTTTGTGTTAAAAAGGTTTAATTTTTTTAAAAAGAGTATTTAATGTGTGTGTGTATTTAATGTTTTTAACCAAACAGCTGGCTTCCCAGTACTATTTGTAAATAAACTATGGTGTTTTTCAACAGTGTGAGTAAGTACAGGACATCTTGCCAGCTGAGCTCACACTTGGTTTTGACATTGAGCTCTCCTGAGAAATTCTGCTGGATGCTGAAGCTTCTGTGTAATAACAGGGTGAGGGATTGCTTCTCCTCACCCCAGGGCGCTAATAGACTACTCATGATACATTAGAAATGTTTGCTTAAATTCTGAACACTGTTTGAGTGACCTATTGCTGAAAAGACATACTGTAGGTCAATATACAGAAGGAGTTATGTGATCTGTGAATTTATGGTCCTGTTCTGTTTTGTTTTTTGATGGCTGAATCAGAATTTCTCCTCAGTGGTCAGGATTTTGATCCACATAAAACAAAGTTTGAGCATTTTTTTTATTTTAATTGCGTTTGGAGGTGTTTTTGGCAATATTGCTCAGGGGAATGGAATGTTGGAAAGTCGAGAAAAAGGAAAGAAATCCAGGTACATAGACACTGCAATGTGTTCTGAAATATCTCAGTTGAAAGTTCATTGTAATGTTACCTTTCACACATTTACCCTTTGTTGTAATTCACTTACATTTATTAATTTACTATTTTCTACATTTCTCCAAAGCAACTTACAATGTTAAGTTAATTACAATACAACCCATTTATACAGCTAGGTAATTTTTAGTGGAGCAATTTAGGGTAAGCGCCTTGCTCAAGGCTACTACAGCTGGAGGCAGGACTGGAATCTGTGACCTTCTGGGTCCAAAGGGAGCATCTGTAACTGCTATGCTACCAGCTGCCCCTAACTCCTTGGTTTGCCCGTAAGTCCCCATAACTCCTTGTTATGCAACATTTGCTTCCATTTTGAATAACAAACATGTCATTTCCAGCTACCGCTTGAGTGAATTAGACAGTTTTCGGCTGTAAAAGTACATCTACTAAGGGAAAAGTGCAAACATGTTAGTAGAACACCAACTGATTCTTTTGGCTGTTGAGAGAACATGTATTTTTGGGCCTCAATGTTGTTACAGTTTGCTTGAGATCCTAACAATATCAACCTCTTACAAGTAATCATGTCATGTTTTAGTTTTTCTGTACTTATTGAAAAAGTGAGCAGTAATAAATTTCTCCTTGTCTTTCACGGAATCTAGAAGGAAATAAACATGCAGTTGTAACTCAAATATGACTCATTACTGTATGCTTTGGCAACTAGAGGTTTCCTTGTAGCTGACTTTTTAAAAGAACAACATGATTCATTATACATAATTCATTGGTGAATTTATTTCTGATGAATAAAGGCTTTTGACACCAGACAAAATATGGATTGTACACTGGACAGTAATACTTATTATCTAGCATTTCTTTTTGGACGTGTTGAAAGTATGTATAAATGACCTCTGATGCTGTCAGTTGAAATTTTTGAATTTTTGAAGAGATCTGAAGGCAGCATTTGAAAGGGAACAACGCTGGGAGAGATGGATGGAGTAGCAGGGTGTTAGCTTGTCTGGGGCTGGCTGCTCCCAACCTCCTCAGGTTTCTGTTCATCTGCATGGCAATGGGGCCTCTCCTCTCTCCCCAGCCTGCCTGAGAACGGTCCTAATGAGAGAGAAGGGATTCGGTTACATTACCCAAACCCCGAGAAGCTGGAGTCAATCGATCCTAGGTTTACCCCTGTGAGTTTCACTAACACTGCTTGCTATCTAGTTTTGATATTAGTGTTTGGGTGTTGATGGGATTTTTTGGAAGGGAGGATTTTTTTGTGGTACAGTATAACTACGTAATGGAAAATAAGGTTGCAGAGGATTAAAATGAAAAAAAAAATCGTTGGGGATGTATATGAGAAAACTACACCCTCTTTGTTCTGCTCAGTAAAGTATTGATCTGAATGATGAGTTTGCTCAACAATGTGCAGTCTTTCAGCTGTGAAGATTTATTTCTGCCTTACCTTTTTGAAAGGGAAATGGCTTCACTTGAACTAGTATCTTTTCAATTTGCTATGCTGCATGCCTAAACCCTTGGGATTTGTAATTACCTTTAGGAGTAAAACCCTGGCAAAAGAAATCTTGACTTTTTAATGTATATTTTGTTAAATACTTTAGTCCTATGTATTTGAAGACTTCACTGCTGACTTACACTGACATAATTTCATAGCAGACATGTGTCCATCTCTCAGGATTCCTGAGTGGAAGAAGCAGAGAGGTGCAACCTGGACACTGTCACCATGCATTAACCATTGTCTCAATAAAAGCCTTTCCTTGTATCAGGTCCAAATGTGCTTTTACTCAGTTTCATTCTAGTATGTCCGCATTCTGATGCTGGACTGAATGTTGTTTTTACATCCAAGACACATAACATCTTGGCTTAACGGTTCATGGAAAAAAAAATGGCAGAAAATCTTTTCCATATTGTGACAAGTGAAATATAAGTTGATCAAAGCAGATTTACTTATGTTCCACCAGTTGTCAGCCTCTGACAAGCTGTAAGCTTTTAGATAATTGGCAAGTTTGTAGAGAATTTGACTGGAAGCAGAGCGTTCAGCGATGATACTGAAACCAGACTACTTCAGTGAGGAGCAGAATGAATGAGGATTAACCTAGCAGACCTTTTTGAATTTGTATCCAAAGAGTTTCCATAGGTATCATTTACAGCTAGTTAGGAAAATGTATTAATAAACCATTTATTTAAATTGTGATATCACTTGTGATTGTTGCAATAAGTTTGTTCCGATATTAAACCATTATCTTGCAGCAGCTTCCATGTAAACATACACTACAAGTGCACATTAAGATGGCAATTAGTGTAAGACTTAGCAGACTTGAAGAATTTGGCAGAGTCAAAAGAAGTTCAACAGATTTCTAGTTTGACATAAAAATAAGCAAATGGGGTTGAAGTAAAGCCTTCAAGGATTAGAGTGAGAGATTGCCCTTTTTGTGGAATGGGCTGTCCAATGATAAGCAATCAAATTATTTCCTGTCACTAACTGACAGGAGGAGGATGGATTAATGATCACACAGGAAACCAAAAAAACTGTTAACCAGTCCTTTTTTCTCATCTAAGTGTCGACCATCAATCACATTTAAGAATGAATGGGACAAATTGAATCAGACGATCCAACCTGACAGCAGTGACAATTAACATGGTATGTTTCTGACCTCTTCACACTTTTTTTGATGTAGAGGAGGGACTGGCATAGGGATGAATTGTATGCTTCAGGGCCCTGTCAACTGATTGGGCTTTGTATTTAACCCTTAACATTGACTTCTTCTTCTCTACATCATAAAAATCATTTAAAGAGCTGAAGTTTAGCCCAAATCTGACAGTGGGTTCAATGTAGAGGTATGCACTCTCTATGGACTTGCCTGTGATTTGAATTGGCTGCAGGGGATTGTTCTGAAAACAGAATTCCAGATGTTTTCTTCATTTCCCCTGCACATCTGGCAGTGTGTGGTGCAAATATAGCAAATGCATAAACATGAGTTTTTACACCCTGAAGGATTCATTATACTGAGATGAGGGAGGGGTTTCTCAGCAAAGTGGGGTTTTTTGAGCATGACAGCCATTAATGCAATAATTCAGTTTTATTTGCCTAATACAACTTTTCACCATGAATTCAAAACGGTAAACTGCAGTGACTAGAGATGCAATATCTACATTATGTTTTGTTAGAGACATAAAATTAACAGAATAAATAAGCATGGTTCCATGCCTAATGTGTGCTAATCATTTTTTCCATGGAGAAAACAGATTTCAACAAGATGAAATTCACAGCTGGATAGCTGATGTACTAATACTGTCTTGTGAAAACCATTTGTAAGAGTGGACATTTTTTTCTACCTTTGTCATACAAAGGAGAGCCAGTCTGATTAGCAGGTGTACTTTATGCTGCCTTGTTTGTTTCTTGATTTAATTACTCTGCTTAAATTGCATTCTCTTTTTAATTACTCCTTGCTTTTCAGCATAGTCTTTTGAGACCCTGGTTATTTGTGACTTCCTGTACTTAACTATCCCAGATGGAAAGAGAAAGAGTTACAGAGAAAATAGCAAATTAAAAGCATAATTACTGCTATATCTTGTTTTCAGGGCGTGCAGAGGATAAAATTCAATGTTGCACCAAACCCTCTAGCTATTTCCTGTGTTTCCTAAAAGAATAACCACATGTCATCTTCTGTTTGTTTCTAAATTGTCCTTGTTGCTTATTAATTTTGTTGTGAATAGTTAAGGGGAATAGATCCATGCTAAATCTGTTTGTTACATATACATTAATATTTACATTACATGTCTCTCCAAAGTAACGTACAACCCAGAATGAACTACATTTCAGAGCCAGCAATGCTGCAGACACACAATCATGAAAGCACCGTTACTTTTTCTAACAGATCATTTGCTGGTACACATTACATGAGTAACTGCCATAGAGCCTGACAGAGTCTGATAGGAAATGCAAAGATGACAGATGACAGACAGTGTGATGCAGATTTATGAAGCTGTAATTTATGCAGTTATTTACATTTACATTACCTTCATTCATTTAGCAGATGCTTTTATCCAAAGCGACGGACATCTCAGAAAAAAATACAGTGAGTGCATTACATCAACAGAGAGAGAGACTTGGATGCAGACACGTGATTCTAAAACGCAGTTAATTTGTCACATTCCACCAAATGAACCAGTATAAATTCACACAAGTAGCTGCTTAAAGGTTTATCCATCATTGGACAATTTTTAATCACAAAATTATAACATTTACATCACATGAATAGCTGCATACAGTTTTAGCCATTATTCAACAGCTATAAGCATTTACATGTTTATTACGCAATTAAGAGATCATGGCAGAAGTGATCCTGAAAGACATGAGTTTTAAGAGCCGCCTTAAATTTAGGGACAGATTCAGCAATTCTGAGTGAGAGGGGGAGGTCATTCCAAGCCACTCCACCACACTGGAGCCGGAAACGAAAACCTTTGCGCATTTGATTTTGGACCGTTATTCATTTTTGAGTCTAACTCAAATGTCTGCATCTACAGGTATCTCTCAGTTTATGGGCTATCTTTATCTGAAATTCTAGTTAAATGGCTCTTGGCTTGGCGCAGCGGGTTTGGCTGGTGCCTGCTGTATGACTCTTTGGGGTTTGAGTCATGCTTGGGGTGCCTTGCGATGGACTGGCATCCTCGCCGGGATATGTCCCCTTCCCCCTCAGCCTTGCGCCCTGTGTTTCCAGGATCGGCTCTGGCTCCTCGGGATAAGCGGTTGCTGAAATTGACTGTTGACTTTGAATACTCAGTTTTCCATTTAAGGAAGAAAAAATCAGTATAGCAATATTTATCCAAAGCGTGTCCAAGAAATGTAAAATTCAAGCATTTTGCAAGTGAAGCTGAAGTGCAGTAATGTACTGTAGTTGACATGTCTGCATCCAGATCTGTCCATCTCTTGGTGTGTTGGAATGTGAGAGTGTCGCTTTAAGAGAGTAGGGCATTATGGGAAGTGCATGAAATTTCACTGGAGTGTCTGTCTGCCATATTATGTCTTTGATTTAATTGAATTATTGCAGAGACAGCAGAGCAATTATCCGATTTTGAATATTTATGCACATTTTAGCAGCAGTGGGCAGTTTTAGGCAGTTGTTCACAATAAGCACCACATGCTGAGAGGATCCCTGCTTGCTCTATTGCGGAGACCTAATCACATACACACTGTCTGAATCACCTTTTCCCACGCAGGGTCATGGCAAACCGGACCCTAACCTGGCAACACAGGGTGAAAGGGAGCACACCCAGGACAGGATGCCAGTCCATCGCAAGGCACCCCAAACAGGACCCAAACCCCAAACCCAACAAAGAGCAGGACCTAATCAAATCCCTCATGCCACCGCACCCCTCTGAGAACAAATTACTTAAAAAAAAGAAACTGGAATTATCCTGGGGCAGTAGTAGCTCCAGAAAACTACCCTGGGTTTTCCATGCACCATCTGGAAGCAGGATACCAAAGATAATAGGTATAATGCAGCACTTTTTATTGTTTTCTGAGATGTACGTCACATTGGAGAAAAGTATCTGCTAAATGAAATGTAAATGGGCATGTGTTTCAGGCAGCCTGGTGGCTACTATTTCACAGTGCTTGGGTAGTGCAAGAGGACATGGGTTCAATCCCTGCTCAGTCTGTGTGTGGTTTGCATGTTCTCCCTGTGTTTGTGTGGGTTTCTTCCCAAAGACATGCTGTTTGGGTTCCACTGATGTATGGATGAGTGACCCAGTGGAAGGAGTGTGTCTAGAAGTGTAAGTCACCTTGGTGAATAAGGTGTGTGGACTGGTAACACTACATAGACTTCACTGGAAGTTGCTTTGAGAAAAGTGTCTGATAAATAAATGTAAATATTTTATTTCATGTTGAATTCGTGGTTTGATAGCTGTATAGATGTTTCAGTGTGTTGCAGTGATTTGTGGGACAATGTTTGGCGTTTTTGGGGTATCTGGGAATGAATTTTTATTATTTTTTTTCCCATTTAAAATAATGGGAAATAGGTTTTTGATATCCAAAATTTTGATATCCTCATCGTTTACAGGAATTGATGAATTTCATAAATCTCGGGATACCTTGTACATTACTAGTACCTGTCACTGAATCCAATTGTATCTACCCAGGTATCACTCATTTGCTACACTGTAAACCTTTTTGTACTGTAGATACAGGGAATGAAATTGAACAGAAACTATAGAAACAGGCAATTGTGGAAGTATTCCTTGGAACTATGTTCAGCGCTGTGTCACCCTGGGGAGGAGTGCTCTATAAAAATAAACTGAATTGAACTGATCTGAATTGAAACTAAGCAAATCCAAATAAAAAAATAGCATTGAAAAGGTTAATTAATGCATGAAAACAGTAAAGAAGACATTCAATCTTAACAAAACTGAGTTCCTGGAGAGCCCCCAGATGTAGAAAGAATGTTATGATAGTTTTGTGAGGCACTTGTCCTGTGCAATGAAACGACAAATTAAAAGCCATAATCTTCCCAATATATTTTATGATTTTGCTCACTTGCTGGAATCAGCGAGTTGTTGGAGTTGCAGGAGATGGCCATTCTACCAATGAAGGTGGGTTGTCTGGTTAAGGCCACTGAGGTTACACTGATTACATCTTATACAAGAAGTTTACTAATCCTCTCTAAAGTATTGTAAGGAGGACAAGGATGGAGGAGGAATTCATTTAACTTCACAGAATAGCAAAACTTCCCTGTTTTATTAAACCAATGAAATGGAAATTCAGTGTCCTGTGCTAGAATGAACAGTGGTGTCTCTTGGCGGTTCATCCCCTGATTGTAGGCTGAAGCAGGAGAACCGAGAGGAAGTTCTGGCAGTAAAAAAAAAAATCACAACTCAGCTCTTACTAGTAATTGTGGTCAGGGCTCTTTGACCTAACCCTGAAAGTACTGTGACTATAAGGACAAAATATTTATCCCTGGAGGGAAAATTTACTCCCAATGGCATCTCTCTGCAGGAAATTCCCAGTCCATTACTAGAGAAACACGCCCCTTAGCTATACTTCATACAGTGCAGTGAACAAAAACATGTATATGACAAGTATATTACTTTCAAATGCTGTGCTGCCTGTGCTTTTAATAAAATTTCTTCTTTACTGGAGGTTAAAGTCTGCTAAGCAAAGAAACTTCAGGCGTTCTCAGTTGTGAAGAGTAGCAGATAATATGGTGTGTGCCACTCATTTAAGTGATTTCAGAATGTCATAGATTCATAATCTTCACTTTCATTTTCAATGGTTCCATTTTGATGCAAAACTAAACCGATTAACCAAAATAAATTAGACAAATTTACCCATCAGATTTACTCATGTATCTGTAAGCAGAAGGAGGATCATAAGAACAATCAGTTTTTCCAGTATGGCCATCACCATTCCTTTATGGCTCATTTTCACCACAAAGGCATCAATGGTGGAATTAAACCACCATGAAGGAAAAAAGGCGCAGCTCTCGGAGATGGAAATGCTTTCGGTCAGGTAAACAAAGCGAGAGTCTGTACATATCAGTCAGGAGTCACCAAAAGAGATAGTTTGGCTGAGAAATGGGAGTGTGTGATTATCTTACTGTCAAATATCCACACTTTGTCACAAATCCACCGGTTAGGTTTTCACACATTCTTGTATTTTATTCACATGAAAATACACACACATACACACTTTCTGAACCGCTTGTCCCATACGGGGTCACGGAGACTACCCGGCAACACAGGGCGTAAGGCCGGAGGGGGAGGGGACACACCCAGGACGGGACGCCAGTCTGTCACAAGGCACCCCAAGCGGGACTCGAACCCCAGACCCACCGGAGAGCAGGACCCGGTCCAACCCACTGCGCCACCGCACCCCCTCACATGAAAATAGATTTATAAATAAAATATCTGCTATTATGTGGCATATTAAAAAACTCTAGAAACTACATTTATAACAAAATGAAATCTCACCTTTATAAATGAAATTAACCTTATAAATTAAAGTTGCATAACCTATTTCATATTTTTTTACACAATAAGGTGCACGACAATGAGGCCTTACTTTTACAGTGCAATTGATTTTAATGGTGCAAAAAATTTTTACTAGAACTTTATATGTACGATTTTCCATGGGTAAAGCACTTGCACTGGAAAATACACATAACACGAGTTTATGTCTGCCAGTCAAACTGGGAGAGAGAACTGTTGAAATGACCTTTTAGTAATGAATCCCCAAATAAACAGCATATATGAGTTCATGATTTTTCTTGCATACCAATTCTCAGAAATGATGTAATTCGTAAATATGCGCGTAAAACGGGACTAGATTCGAGCTAATGCTTAATGCTTCAGTGTAAAGTACGAGGAAACTGATACTACAAAGATGGTTTGGAGACCAAGAAGCACAGTGTCTATTTTGTTAAGCTGAAACACCCCGTCCCGCCTTTCACAGACCTCGGGGCCCCTCCCTCCATCTCTGAGTGGAGAAAATGGGTAGGAGGCTGCAGCCCCGTGTCCCCAGGGCCCCGGCTCACAACTGCGGCTAAGCAGCAGAGTGCCTGGCTGTGAGCACAGCCCTGCGTGCCGGTGGAGGGGGAAGTGTTGCGGAGAGAGGCTGCCTTTGCCTTGCCTGCGGTGTGTCCACGCCGAGTCCATCGGAGCCATGGGTGCCACTCAGCGGGCAGCCCTTTTGCTGGTGCTGCTTGGCCTGGTGGCGCCGGCAAGAGGTGGGTGCCCCGAAGCCTGCCGCTGCTCCTTCACCAGCCTGCACTGCCTGGAGCCCAACCGTGTGGCCAGCATCCCTGCACTGGGCCTGCAGGACAGCGAGAACGTCACCGACATGTGAGTCTTGCCCACTGCCTCTTCCACCTGGCACAGTGCGCTGCCACTGCGCTGGACTGAACCTCTTGGTGTTCACACAACTTCGCTGGCTTCGCAAAAAGTTACAAACCATGTGAGCATCAGGAAGGTGCAGCTCCTTTCCATTTGTGTACTTGTTGATTGTAGCCTTAAGTTTTTCGCTTAATCAAGTGCTACTTTATAACCCTCTTCTTTCACTGCAGGACGCCTGCTGAGTTTTGACTTATCATAATGTTTCAGTATCATTTCTGAGTTCCACGCATTATTTGTGTAGCCGGCATTTCATTATAGGCGGGCAAAGGTATATTTTCTGAGCATGAGCAGAAAGTAGTTTCACTTCTATCCATCTTACTTATGTGGGACCTGGCGCCTCTGTTATAACTTCAAAAATATTCATGGGCGTTTCCAGAGCTCAGTGACATGTATTTGCTTTTGCAGCAAAGTTTGCTTGTTCTGTCTCAGACCGGTCAGTTCTCCATCCCTTTTTATAAGTTCTTTACAGTTTGTAAAGAGGGTCGTGCTGTGGTCCAGTTCTTTAATTCTATCCAGTTTCATCTGCGTAAGAATTATGTGTGTGTATTTACAGCTTTTTATTTAAGGTTACTTGGTGATGGAGTGATTTTGGGAAGATTGTCCTTGATTTAAAGGCTCCTTCTCTCCAGTAAGTTCAACTAGTAATTAATTAGTCTCTCGACACTTTACTTCCCTACTCAAGTGCTTTATGTATGATGGGATTAACATTTCAGCAGACTGGGGTGGTAATAAACAAGATAAATCTCAAAGTGTTACTATATCATGTTTAGCCAGGTGACAGCTATACCAGGTTTATGTTTGCATGATTTCAGGTATGCAAGAATGAAATTAAAGAGTGTTTTTAGACATCTTAGGAAGTCCTGAAAAGCGACACAAGACTTTAAATTAGCATGATTGCATCTTATTTTCTTCATTATTTGAAAGCAGAGCTTAGTCCTCCATGTCGAAGGAATCAATTGCCTTTTTATACTGCAAAGTCAGTGACTCAGTTTACATCAAATAATCAGGTTACTTCTGAATGTAGTTAAATGTACATATTTAAAATTTAAAGAGCTAAGTGCTTTTTAAAAAGATGTAGACATCTTTGAGGTTATTTTGCAGACCTCTTTTACTGAGGGGAAAAAAAAAAAACATTTGTTTCCTTTGGTTTTTCCATGAGTTGTACTTTGGAAAGTGACTCAGTGATTCATACAAAGTATCAGATATTATACTATGCCTTTGCTGTGGGGCATCATCATTCATATGTAAAATTTTTCATGTTTACGGTTTTCTGTTTTGACAAGGTTTGACTTTAATGTATCTGGTTTCCTTTTGTGTAAGGATGGCTAATTAATCCAAGACAGTCTATCAGCAAACCTCAGCTTGTGTTCTCAAATCTCAGAAGGGACCTGACTGTTCTCTGCAGTCTAAATTAAAGTTCAATAAACTCCAAGAATACGTAACTGAGATGAACAGTCGGAGAGGTGGGCTCTTGGTTTGTTTTGATACTACGCTAGACAAATATTCCTTCGTACTAAATGTTTGCAAGACAGCAACGTGGCATTGAGTTTAAGTGCTGAACTGCGGAACAAAAAGTCCCATCAGTGCAGCTCCGTGTTTCTCCTTACCGTAGCGCATGTCAAAATGCATGATCGAAACAGAAATGACTTTGAGGCATGCAATCACAAGGGAAGCTGCTTTGTTGGTTAAATATAATGAAATCATGTCAAATGAAAGAAAACTGGATATCGCTCCCCGTACAGTAGTGAAAATTTTATTTTCATGATTGAGTGCATTATTGCGCCCATTTTCCTATCAACAATGAAGTACAGCTGAATGTCGTCACCCTTTCCTTCTCTTCATAGTTTGTTACAATGAGCAGTCTAGTGTGGCATAAAAAGTCAAGCTCCTAAATTAAGCCTGGACTCTAATTTGTGTGGCCTTGCTCTGCCCTTTATAAATCACAGGGTTTTATTCTCTTGCCTGTTGCATCCAACAACAGTTTAATGAGCCTTTTTGAAAGCAACTGTGGCTCAGTTTGTTGTGCTGGATTCTGCCATGGTGGCATCATCATTGACAGCATCAAAAGTTACTCATTGTTATTATTTTATCTCCACCTGCAGTTTTGTGTGGTTTTATATATTTGGACAGCTGAATATATTATTAGGACAATTCAGGTGAAGTATTTTGATCTGCGGTACAACAGCTTGATCCCTCTTTGGATCGGTTCCTATGCCATTCTGGTTACAAGTTAGTGTCCTTCGACAACATGCTACCTGCTGCCAGCACTTCAGTGACAGATGCTGCTCTTGTGTCAGTGCCTGAGCTCGAGGGAAGGTATGTGCCTTAAAGCAATGAATACTGAAAAATGTAATCCTTTACCATTGATATAGAAATGTAGATTTATAATGCATTCAGTGAGAAATGCAATTTTGTGAATTGCCAGCGAACGCCCACTTGAGAACAATAGATGAAATATTACCAATTTGACTCAATCCAATAAGCTGCTGCAATTTGTGATCTGCATCCCACCTGCTCTGTAATTATATTGCAACTCCATGAGTCAATATCCAACATACGCATAGCTCAGCTCGCCTTTTTTGTTGCATGACATGTTGACCGTGTGTGTGCCTCAAGACACCCATCAATGAAATATGAGAAATATTTAATTAACAAATGACATTACTTTTAAACATACTATATGCTCAAATTTTTATTGTTTTGCTTAGTAATTAAGTGTAACTCCAGTTCAGCTACAAATTTAAAAAAATAGCACTCACAACATACAACTTTGGTTTCGTTGCTTGTGTGTTTACTAACTAGGTCACCTGTAAAAGGAAAACACTGTGTTTAATGGTAAGGATTGAGCATATTAACTCATTTATTAAGGGATAAAGTAGGCTTTGATTACAGCTGGAAGTTCACTCACTGTCTCGCAGTAGTTTGCGGTCAGAGACCACAGACAGACCACTTTTAAAATCCTTACTCATAACTACTGTGTTCATGCAATCTCTGCTTTTTGGATGTAGCATCACATACAATACATACAATGTAAAGAACGATATTTCGCACATTTTGACACAGAAATGTTTTAGAACTCAGACAGACAAGCTCCACCTGCCTCTGATCACTCCAGATAGAACAAAGAACTCCTGCATCTCCTGCCAGGTGTTCAGTTACAAGATGTGGTTGTAGGCTGAGTTAAGGGTGTTTCCTGGCAGGAGAACATGAGTGTTCCAGTTGTGATGAGGTGACTCCCTTGTGCTCAGTTGTACAAGTTCTACAAGAAAATCCCTGCAGCCTTAACCTCGTACAACATAATGCACTGATACAGCACACAAAGACAACAAAATGGTTTTCCATGCTGATACAGAATTTTCAGCTATTTATTGTAATAAGTTTGTGTGTTTTAGTTGAACTGGACATGTAAGTAGCAGTCCAATAATGCTGTAGTGCTCAGAAGGTTCCAACACCATGAACCATTCTCTCCTTTCCAGAATACAGAAGATAGTAGATTACCTAGTAGACATCCACATGATACAACCAGTCAATCTAAATATCATTTCAAAGGGCAACATTGCAGCATAAACATGTATTTGAAAACATTGCAAAATGAAAAGAAAACACCCTTGGGTGAAATTAGTGAACTATCAATACAAGCAATGTTTTACAGGCTCACATGTGTATGGGAGAATTGTGCAACCAGTTTCGGAGTTGGATATTTAGAGTAAAAGGGCAAAAGTTTAAAAAATACTTTAATTAAACAAACAAAATATTGACAATTATTATATTTCATATTTCAATGTGAGGACTGGATTTATTAGCTCTGCAAAAAATTTTGTACAACCCAAGCTGTCTTGTGTTTTCTTGGTCAGACAGTAGCATCAGGTTCTTCAGAAAAGATGCTTTGCGCCAATTTGAAAATGACGGCACCTTTGAAGTGTGAAAAAGACATGCACTCTCAAGTTTTTAATTCTTAACTTACTTTAATTGACTTACATTGTTCCATGTTTTTTTTTTTTTTTACTGCCTATTGTAAATGTCTTTTATTGAAGTATTTTGTTCTCCTTTAAAATACAACAGATAAACAATACAAACATTTACTTTGCCTCTTGAGGTTAGTTTTACTAGCGTTAAATCAGAATGAAGTAAGAAACGGCATGGTTTGACTTTGTACCTTGTAACTCTCAAGTGTATTTCAAGCCCAGGGTTTTTTGGGAATACAATCAACATTAAAGTAATTAAAAGTACCTTGAAGAACTGAAGTGTTTTATAAGTAACAGTTATGTCTGTCTTATGCAACCGTATGCTAGTTATGCTAACATGTCTTAGCCATTGAATGCCATGTAAATGCAATCTGCTAATACCAGCACCACGTGTACCAAACAAATTCTTTTTCCGTACACCAGCTATATTGAAAACCAAGCCAATCTGAGAAACATTACAGACTTCGATTTCCCCACCTATCGAGAACTGAAGAACTTGTAAGTAATTTTGGACGCATTCTGCCAAAATAGGTTATGGATACATTTTTATCACGTAACTTTTATTTATATTCACTCTCAATCAGTGCTATTCCTTTGTTACAGCATGGAATGACATCATGAGCAGCATTGCTGCAAGGGCTAGCATAAATTACACTTAAGTGTTCAGTTTTTCTTTTCTGCTTTGATACAATTGATATATCTCATAATTAATACATGTGTTAATTTGTTCATTGTGTTATTGTCAATGCTAACATTAACATTAGGTAGCATAGTAATTAGAGCTGCCACCTGCGGACTCAGAGGTCATGGTTCATTCTTGTCTTTTGCAGTAGTACCCCTGAGCAAGGTACTTACCCTGAATTGCTCCTGTAAAAAAAGTCCCAGCTGTATCAATGGGTAAATAATATCAGCTGCTTGTTACTGTAAGTTGCTTTGAAGAAAAGTAATGTAAATAAATGTAAATATAATATCAATCAACACAGGTGCATGAGCTGCTGTGTTGACAGTAAAAAATGTACACCATTTTTTTCCATTTATAGATACTGTAGATAGAATTTATTACTTTCATGTACATTGCCATCAGCTTCAAATAAATTATATGGGCTAAATATGTGAATCCAGTTGAATGAATCAGAAT
This sequence comes from Scleropages formosus, assembly GCF_900964775.1. Lineage (NCBI taxonomy): Eukaryota > Metazoa > Chordata > Actinopteri > Osteoglossiformes > Osteoglossidae > Scleropages > Scleropages formosus. Next base: position 15,058,861 of record NC_041823.1, on the reverse strand, counting down.
GAATGGAGGTCTTCGCTGAATATATCACTGCAACACACATGGCAAATTTTACGGTAATCTTTTCAATCTGTTGTTGATCCAGACATATTGCATTAAGTGTGCTCTCATTGCTCCTAATACATGCATGTGTCCACAAGCGTCACACAGATCTGGCCAGATAAGTGACTCCCATGCTGCCTGCTTGCTCCTTAAAGACTTCCTGTTTTCTTTCCAACAGAACTATCACTTTCTGTGGACTGGTCCACATCTCTGCGAAGGCCTTCCAGTATAACCTCAAGCTCCAGTACGTGTAAGTGTCCTTGTCGATCCCACAGTTTTGTCTCTCTTGTCCAGGGCAATTTTGAACAGCAACAGTTTGTAGCTGTCCATCAAGCTGTCGTTCATTCTGGTTTGCTCCCGCAGCCTCCTGTTGGTCACAAGTTAAGTGCTGCTATTCCCCCACCTCTCACTGCCCACCTGTCAAAATCCAACAGAAAACACTCCAGGAGTTGAAATTCCAGGAGTTCCTTTTTTCCCGATTCATATATTTCACATATTGCTTCCTGTATTTATAGAACTTGCTAAGATTGTTTATTTTCTCTTTTGATGCTGTGTCTGTTGAACATTCCATTACAGTGTGAATGCAGTGATTTCCACTGTGATGTATGTAGAGATTGGCTGTAAATGCCTTGTGATTATAATTTATTCATATGATGATCACATTTTTTCTGAGCAGTATTAATGCTCTGGAGTCCACAAAGTCAGCCAGGTCATTACTGGGTCATAGCTGTACAGTGCCAAACCCCATCGTGTCACAGGCTGGGAGCCACCAAAAATTTTAATAGGTTTGCTTACAATAAATAAAGAAAAATGAAGAAAATGTGCAGTATTTTAGACACCATCATAAAGTAAGTGGACACCTGACTTTAGGAAATGTCCGTATGTTTACTTGCACAAATATTCACAATACCGGTGAGGTGAATGTGATTACCATTGTGTTATTTATCAAAGGATAAGGAGCCAGTAAGCTGAGATTCAGCCTGCAGTACAATCAAAGCTCTCATTTCTTAGATTACAGCTGTGCTGATGCCAGTTTCAGGCACTGTGAACAGTAAGATACAAGCACTGATAAAGAAGAACCACATCCCTTTTGCTCCTCCCTGTCACTATGATTTCACAGTGTTGGACAACAGGACATGGGGTATTGAAGGGAGTGGACCCAAACTTGGGGGTTTGGGGTAAATGGAAAAGATATTCAGGACTCACCTTTTACTCGCTCACTTGGGCCGATTATTGACAATTGATGCATAATAAATACACTCCACTAAGGGTCCATTATCACTTAATCAATATTTCACAGAGGCTGCGTAGTGGAACAGCTGTGACGCTCAGACTAAGAGGATGGCATGAGGGGGGTTGTTGGTTGAAGGTGGGGCTTGTGCTTGCTTTTTTTGAGTCTGTGCCTTCAGTTCCACCCCTGTTAATAGTCTACACCCCCATCAATTCCTTCATATGTCAGGGGACAGTGTAACAAGGAGCAGCAGCTGCTGTTCCCTGCCGTTCTCTCCCTGCGGCTTTCAGTCGGATCGAGCTGGTAATAGATAGGCCCTGATGGCTGACCCATACGATGTGAACTTTGGGGAGCGAGGAAAAACAAATAATTGAACCCTCTGAGCCCCCATTACCCCTGCCACAGTGGATATGTGTCAGCTGCACTAACCCACCCCTCACCCCCCCCATCAGGTGTTGTCTGCTGTCACCAGTTCATACAGTTTGGTTTCTCTTCCATCCAGCACTAATGGGGGACCCTTCTAACATTTTTCGGAGACTAAAGATCTGGCTTTTTCAGGCTTTGAGAGATGCCGGTGTTGCTAAATGATACACTTCAGTTAGAAGTAATTACACATTTCTCTGCTGCTGATACATTTGCCTGGGGAGCTCTGCATAATATGTGTGCTTTTGTTATGAAATCAGAGCACAGTCAGAAAAATACTCATTTATCCATCTAACATAGTAAGGCATTGCAGCTACTACACACACACACACACACACATTTTCTGAACCGCTTGTCCCATACGGGGTCGCGGGGAACCAGAGCCTACCCGGCAACACAGGGCGTAAGGCCGGAAGGGGAGGGGACGCACCCAGGACGGGACGCCAGTCCATCACAAGGCACCCGAAGCGGGACTCAAACCCAAGACCCACTGGAGAGCAGGACCCGGTCCAACCCACTGCGCCACCGCACCCCCACTGCAGCTACTATATGTTGGTTTTTTCTTTAAAGGTATTTATGTGGATTGAAGCATTTTCATTTTGGAAGACATTCCTCCCGACTGGGTAGAAATGTATGCGTCACTTTTCGCATTTTTGGCCACGTTCACAGAAAAGGCAGAAACAGGACATGGCCTGATAGGGGTCTCCATGTGACGATGAAACCAATGTTCAAAACAGGCTGTTTTCCCTCACAGACTAATGCCCATCAATCATAGTTTTGAAGTATTCTCTGTGTCTAACTGCTGTACTGCACAGTTTCACTTTTCATGACAGGTTGACACCTCCTTAAACAAAGTTTTCTGAAAAGTCTTTGCAGCCTGGTAGCAGAATACTGAATTAACACTAGCAATCATATCCTCATTCAAGTCACTAAAATTTTACAGCCATGCAGCTTCACAATATCCGGACAGGCATTTCCGGGATGCCAACATTGTTGGCGACAAGCGTATTCTGTGAGATATTAGATGAAAAGAATGCCAGTACAAATGCATTTCAATAGTAAACTATTGCCAAGTTATGCAGTGTGGAATAAAACATAAAAAGTCTAACTTTTTAATGTGGTTCACTGTTTTGGTTAACCCTGCAGTAACTTGGCTTCCAACTTTCTGGAATTTGTCAGCTGGAGAGTGTTCCATTCTCTTCCTCTAATGACCCTGTGAGTAATTAACATTCCACAAAACTTTATTTATTCTTGCAGATAATAGAGTCTGTAGTTATCATTTTAAACCAGATTTGTTTGTTGCTCTGTCCTTCTTCATGCAAGACTCTTCCAGAAAATTTTCCAGTGCAACAAAACCCTGCGGGTGAACTCTGCACTTGTACTTTTACTCACTGCGCTGTAGGATTCTGAAAGACAACAGCTTGTCCTGCTCCTGTGACATTCACTGGCTACAGCAGTGGCAGCAGACTGGGCTCGGGGACCTCCTTCATCAGTCGCTGCACTGCCACGCGAACGGAACCATCTACCCGCTGGAGGATGTGGTGATGGAGAACTGCAGTGGGTGAAACAGATTTTCCTTTCCACTGCTCCAGCATTATTTTGAATATTTTTACGCACATGTTAGGCATACATGATTAATTTACAGCAACTTTGTTAATTCTTCTTTAGGCATGCCTGAGGTTTCTATCATCCCCTCCCACCACACAGTTCGGGAAGGGAGCAACTTGACCTTTGTTTGCCAGGTGAAAGGTGACCCCATGCCTTCGGTGAGCTGGATAACGGAGGACCTGCAGTCTCATTACACCCTCCAGGTATGCAGAGAGCAGTGTTATAGGATAATCCTGTGAAGAAAACCATTGTAACAACAACCAAAAAGGCAATCAGTATAATGACAATAATGTTTCGCAAACATGAGTATTTGACAGATGTCAGTCTAATGAGGACTAATAAGTCTGCTTCAGTTCATCATATTCTTTTCTTTAACACAATGTAGTCACTTCTGTTTTTTCTTTTATCCAAATTAAAATAATGACTTGATAAAAGCCCGGACAAATAGCATGTTTCACAATCATATTTCTTAAATAATGAATTCAATCCTAAAAGTGAAAAATTAAGAAGGTGCTTTACTACACATTTATTACTGCATTGTCCTCAGCCAGCATCACCAGGAGCAGGTGATTAGCATCTTCTCTAAATACACACAGCATTATAATCTTAATAGCACTAGCATGTAACTGCTGTTCCTCATAAAATAAATGTTCGTAACAAGATTTGGCGCACTAGAGGAGTCAGACCTGTGAAGGTACCGAGCTCTATTTCGTTTACAGGAGCGAATCTGGGGGATGACACTGGAGCTTGTTCTCAATCTATATAATGTCTCCTCCCTGGACAACCTACACAATTTGACCTGTGAGGCTGAGAACAGAGCTGGTCCGGGGGAAGACATGGTGATGCTGGACATCCAGTGTAAGTTTCATAAAAGTCACTATAGACTATAGCAGTGACTTGCATCATGTCACAGCATGGCCTGCTTTCTGAGGTTCTTCTGTATTTTTGTGTAGGGTACCGATTCTTGACATAGCCCTGAAGCTGTCAGGGATCGGTAAGGTCATCAATTCTCATTATTAGTGATTAAATATTTTTGATTAATATAAATGGGTACATCAGGTGACTGATGGGAGAAAACCATTTATAGCTGCTGTGTGCCTAAGGGCTTATCCCGACATACTGCAACGGTGGATTTCAGGAGATCTTCACTCTGGTTGTAAGTAATGTGTGAATCTGTCTAGCTTGACAACCTCGTCTGCTAAACAAATCCTCAAGTATTGTAAATGTCATCAATTTCCCATCACAAAGTAATTGAAACATAAATATGAGAGCAATCTCATGGTACAATGAAGTGCCCTGGCATTTTAAAATGCAGATAATGCAGTCTCATGAAAAGACTTGAGAGGGTATAGGAGAAAGGTGGTAGAGTAGGGGCCTGGGTAACAATCGGTCAAGGGATGGGGCTTATTGAAGCTCTGCTAATGGGCCTTGCCCTTACACTCCGGAAGCCTGTTTGGCAGGGGCAGATTGGCAGGCGGTAAGTGTGTGGCTGTCCTAATCTGTCAATATCAGCCCACTCCTGGGTAGACACTCATTAACTGCCTCTCCTTAATTAGATCAGCCGAGTATTTACAGGGCTGGACCTGCAGAACTGTGCTGGAGGCACATGTTTATCACAGGTTCTATAACTGTTTTATGAGTAAACATTTCATGTAACCCCATCGTCTGAACCTTCACTTTATTGATGTGTATGGTGCACAAATGATACCTGATAAACCAGAACTATATAAGATTTCGTTGAATAAAATTTATTTTTCTGTGATCAGACTAAATTGGCCTGAATTAGATTGGTGATAAACTAATGCAATTATAGTGTTTATTGACCGTTAGAGTACAGCATCATCATTGTCATAGTGTGTTTTATAGTAATGTTTCCATTGCATGGTTTTATATAGCAACACTCAACTGCCTACATGGAAAATCCCAGTACTGATGAGTTAATGTGTTATGTTGTAGGTATTTGGGTAGGAACAGATGAGTGTGAGCTAGTGTTTCCATTGCTGCTTACTGAGTGCCTGGGTTTCACCCTTACAAAGTACTTTCTGGAGAAGGGTCATGGGTTAACAGTATTGGATTGGCAATAAGGAAGTTCCCGGGCTCCATGCATCAGTACCTCCTTCAATTTGAACAGACCATTTCCTGGATCTCTTGTCCACTCTGCTCCTAGGTGCTGCCTGCGGTCTCAGTCCTTCATAACATGAGGATTTATTATTAATGTGAGGTCAACAGGTTTACTGTAAAGATGGAAGACATTGATTTATGGAAAAACAAGAGCGCCATAATAGGCTAAGTAAGGTCACTGAGCACTGAACACAACGCTTTGATCTTCTTTTAAAAGAAATTCCTCTTTTAATAAAATTTCTGTTTTGGGAATATGGCACATCAGGTTTCAGTTAAGGGGTGATTTCAGCATCCACTGAAATATTTTCTAATTATATTGCCCTTGAATTCTTGAAGTTTTTTCTTCTGTATCGGCTTTTACGCAAAATGTCAAAACAGCAGTGGAAGTCAGTGCAGTTTGGTTCCTTGGTGTCAGTCAGTTGTCAGTTTCCACAATAGACAGTGACTCTTGCCATTTCTATTGATCCCCACATGCAGTCCCAGTCAGGATCCTATGGCTGAGAGATGCAGAAGCTCAGCATCACTGGTGCTTCCCCTTCGCAGTGGATGGCAACCCTCCCCCCACCATCCGTTGGCTTTACAATGGCTCTGAGCTGATCGAGTCCGAATTCACCTACACTCAGCTCATTCTGGACAGAGATGATGGCTCCGTGCAACATGGCTGTCTCTTCCTCAACAAGCCCACCCATCTCAACAATGGCCACTACACCCTTATTGTGGACAATGGCCTGGGTAGGGACCAGGCTACCGCCACTGGAATTTTCATGGACAGCCCCTTTGGTGATCTTGATCCGGAGGGTATCATACCCAGTGAGTATGACAAGTGAAGCAGACGAGTGTATTTGTTTCAGATGATTTAATTAGTATTTTTGTACATAATGTCCACTCATAAAATGTCAAATATACTATAAACTCTTCATATATCAAAAATATTTTCTTTTTTCCTTGAATGCTAGTCAAAAGGGGTATCATACGTAAGTATCCTGCATGCTTTTAAATATTGCTTGAAATGGAACAAGTACAACTTTGAGTTGTAATACACCATTTCTTTAATGAATCTTATACTTTTATATTCAGTATAACAGGCCACTGGATTTTCATACTCCCACCACCTATTGTATTTGTTTTTAAAACATATTTTGAGTGAAAAGTCAGAGCACTTTGGCTGGAAAAAATCCTTGAATCCTGATGAATTGTCTGTTGACTCCACAATAATGTTAATTCATAATATCTAAACAGGAATAGCTTGAGAACAAAATCCTGAAAAAGAAAATTAAATTTACATTCTTTGAATTTTACAGCTCCCACCAATAAATCCAATACAGATGTCACAGAGAATCTGGAGAACAGGGTTTTTGGTGTAAGTACCATATTACTATGTGAGAATGTGGTCATGATGATGAAGTCTGGGGTGTTCACTGTAATCATCAATAGCAAGGCAGGTGGAAATGAAAATCAATGCTGTCCAACTGTGTAGAGTTTTCATCCACAGGTGTCAGTGGCTGTGGGTCTCGCTGTGTTCGCATGCACCTTCCTTCTTATTATGGTCCTGGTCATCAACAAGTGTGGCCAACGCTCTAAGTTTGGCATCCACCGTAAGACTTCTGTTTTTCTCCAAGTCCGTTTCGGTGTCTACATAGAGAGCTGTCATCCTTTAACTTTTTACCTATGACACATCCTCAGGATTCCTAGGGTATCAACAGAATATCTCCAAAGTGTGCTCATTAGACAATGCAGTGGGTATTTAACCTATTGAAATACCTTTGCTTATCATTATGGAATCAGATGAAATGTCTTTATGTACATAATACAGTACTGTGCGTAGAGAGGGCATTGCAATTTCTGATAAGTTGTTACATTACACAGCACCAGAGTCTCAGGCAAAGTGCTTCTATACTAGATCCTAATTGCCCCATGTAAAGTAAATATCATGAGGTCCCATAGCTGGTGATAGTGGCCATTAAAGAAGACTGATGTATGCAGGCAATGCTGGTCCACTTGGACCTCATTTTTAATGTCTAAGTGGAACACATTGACTCGCTCACCTCCCTGCATAATTCCTCTTGGATGCTCCAGCCTACCTGGACCCAGGGGGGATCTGTGGTTTCTCTCTGAATGGGGTTTAGAATTTTGGAAGCAATTTGGGTTCTACAGCTGTCAGCCAATTGGTTGCTTAATGGTTTACGATCTCTCTGGTAGCATCTTATCTCCATATAACTCATCAGTGATCATTAGCAGTGAACTCAATTTTGTCCATTACTTGTAACATCTGTGTCCTGTGCATGGTAGTGGGCAAGACATTTAGAATAATACGCCCAAATTAGTTACCAATATTCTATGTAAATGTTGCTTTATATGAGATAGAGTTTTACCTGCTACAGTCTTGAAAGACAGTGTATCTGACCTTGCAGTTTACATATGTTATGTGTAATAGTACATGCAGTTAAAAAGGGTGTACTAATTTATATGCTCTACTGTAAACAGGGGCATCTGTCCTGGGCACTGAGGATGACCTTGCAGTCTCACTCCGTTTCATGAATTTTGGGGCCAGCACTCCAACTTCAGACAAGAGCACCTTAGAATCTGGGCTGTCCAGCTTTGTGGAGAACCCCCAGTACTTCAGTGGCATCTTCAAGGACAAGGATATGTGTGGGTTGAAGGCTGTCATTACTGGATGAATTCTTTCTTTTCACTTCCTCATCTCAATCCCGTTTCAGTCCAAGCTTTTCAAGTTTTGTATATAATGAAATGGGTTTTTAAATTAGTTTAGGAAAATATCATACGTATAAGCGTGCCTTTTCTTTTTCAAAAGTTTCCGTCCTTAAGATTACATTTAAAGATAGTTTCATTATTTACACTTTCACATGAAGTTTTTCAAATGCAACAGCAACAGAGATTGCATTTTCATCTATATATTGGCAGTCTTTGCCATCTGAAAAAAGCACAATGCAAATTCCATGTTCAAGCAGGAGGTTGTCGGTCAACGCTATTCTGTTTGCAGTGTTCACTCTGGGTAGAGTTGATTCCATTTGGCATTTTCAGTGCCATCTCCTGGAATGTACAACTGTATTATATCTTATACTGACAATTAGATCACTAATTTTTTAATGATGGACTTGCAGTCATAAAAATTAAGATGGAACAAACCATCGTGACACATTCAGACAATCACTAAGGGTAAACAGATTTCCCTGTACCACCCATCCATTATCAATAACCACTTTTCCAGTGCAAGTTTGCGGTGATATAAATATACTAAAGTATGAAATCCTTACATTTGCAGGTGTGCAGCATATTAAGCGCCAAGACATTGTATTGAAGTGGGAGCTGGGGGAGGGCGCCTTTGGCAAGGTCTATCTGGCAGAGTGTGCCAAGCTAAGTCCCGACACCGACAAGATGCTTGTGGCCATTAAGGTATGGGAAGAACCTCTGAGGGCAGGTTGGCAGCATGTATATCAGCTGTCCTTTCATTTCGATTTATGAAAACTACCAGTAGGGAGACCATTTAGTGTTCCAGTCAGGTTCATTGTGTTTTCCATTACCGTACACTGCAAAGTAGACACAACAAAGTCGCGTTTCATCTGTCTTTTGTTGATGATGTACATTTGGCTTGAGTCATAAACTTTCAGAAAATTGGGGAGATCCAAATAGCAATAGCCAGAGCACCAAACTTTTCTGTATGAAAGGCTGAGGTAGCTGTCAGTTTTGCTTCGGTTTGGACCGACCTACTCTTGCTGCCTATTTATCCAAAACTAGACCCTGAAGGATGCCACCGAATCCACGCGACAGGACTTCCAACGTGAGGCCGAGCTGCTGACTGTTCTCCAGCACGAGCACATTGTGCGCTTCTATGGAGTTTGCACTGACGGCGAGCCCCTGGCCATGGTCTTTGAGTACATGAGGCATGGAGACCTCAACCGCTTCCTCAGGTATGCTTCTGCCTACATCGTTTTTGCTTCCTCTACATGCTGCCATTCATGTCTCCTTTTCCTTCTTAGCAACATCACTGATCAATGAAGCTAACCATACACTAGTGTTCCTAAGTACAGGACAACACAGTACTGAACCTGATACTCCCTTATTGGACCACATCCTCAGTGCTAACACACGGCTCCTGTCCTTACGACATCCATGTTCGAAAGGGCTGCACTATAGTTGCTGATGAAGGAATCTGGCATGTTACCCAAACTGTTCATCCAAATCTGAGCACATCTCCACATACATTCCAGGTGTATAAAACAGGTAAAGTTATAGTTGAGAAAGGTGTTGTGTGCAAAACACACGGAGAACGGTATGTGTGTCACACACAAACAATCTACATTGTGTCTGTTCTTATCTGTTAAGCAGTCTGATGAAATATGACAAAATAGGCACAAATCTGTTGACAGCTCAAACAAACGTGTTGAGAAGCAGTGGTGAGGTCATTGTTGTTAAAAGCCTTCCGCTGGCACTTTTTACAGCTGGCTCCTCATTCAGACTCTGCTGGTTAAAGCCAAGAAGTAATGGGGTAAGAAGCTGGGGTAAGAAGTAGGCCATAGACCGGAAAGGCGCGGCCGCAGGCCATGCTGCCGGTTGTGGTCTTGCTGCACCTGGGGCACGGTCCCAGGGTTTGTAGCAGCAAAGGAGGAAGTGTGTGTAAACAAAGCCCTGCACACCATGTGTCAAAGGAGCCAGACTGGAGGCTGGGGACTGGGGCCATTTGCTTGCGCCTTCACAAAATGCACGTCCAGGCGGCCATAGGAGAAATCACATTTCCAGCAGACTGTGTTGGACATGGCTCCAGCCTCAGCAGCTGCTCCTGCCCTGCCACCTGCCTCCTAAACTAATAGTGATTCCATATTGAGCTCCATGAACCATGGAACCCATGGTATATGCACCAGAGGGGTGACACAGCAGGGAGCCCAATATTAGGACAAATGGAGAAATGTCAGCAGTGATTTGCCTCTGCTGTGTGAGGGAAGTAGCATGTGCAACTCTGGTCCATAGGAGTATATTTGTAATTTGTACTAGGATAATTATTAATTGACTGTAATACATCTGACAGTGAGGGCTTACAAATAAATCATACATTTATTAACCATAGGCCTCAATCCGACTTTTGCGTAACCTACAGTACAACAATGGCTGAAAAAAATCAATGATGGTTCGAACAGGCTCATCTTTCTCTCTAATCATTGAATTTGCATCTTACAAATTTTGGTTTTAGGTTTTGTTTTGGCAAAATTAGTTTTAATTAATCAGCTTGTAATATTGAGTTGTTGTTGAGGAAGCCTTCTCCATTCTGTCTACCAGAAACAGCACATATCAAAAACTGTGATTTCCTTACTTAACTCCTCTGATTTAGACAGCAAACAGTGACTGGTTAAAATGTATACTTCAGTATGACCTAAATAAAATGTGTCTCCAAATAAAGCTTTATTAGACAATGAGGAAGACAGACATGCAAAAAAATGTAGACATGGTCTTCTGGTGTTTGGCCATTTTTACTCTGAACTTCTCTAAGGTCACAAAAACTCGCTCCCCTCCTCTGTCAGGGCTCATGGTCCTGATGCTCGGATGCTGGAGGAGGTGAAGATACCCCCCATGGGGCAGCTGACCCTTCCACAGATGCTCCACATTGCAGCCCAGATTGCGTCCGGGATGGTCTACCTGGCGTCCCTGCACTTTGTCCACAGGGATCTGGCTACTCGAAACTGCCTTGTTGGAGAGGGCCTGGTTGTGAAGATTGGGGACTTCGGAATGTCCCGGGACATCTACAGTACAGACTATTACAGGGTGAGGCATAACACCGGGGAGTCATTGCTTCTGGACAACCTGTCTTTCATTAATGTCATGACATCAGAGGTTCAAACAAAGGAATGTAATAGAGGCTGTATGGTGCACCTCTTGTTTTTCTATTTTTCAGTTTCTCTTCTGTTTTTCTTTTTTTACAGTGCATGTTTCAATACTCGGTAAGGTCGTCCCTGGTACTGCTACCCATTGTGGCCAATACTTTTTTGCAACCAACTGTACATGCTCTGCGTTCTGTCACCCTTTTCAGGTTGGTGGACGAACCATGCTGCCCATTCGCTGGATGCCTCCTGAGAGCATCATGTACAGGAAGTTCACCACAGAAAGTGACATCTGGAGCTTTGGTGTGGTCCTTTGGGAGATCTTCACCTTTGGAAAGCAGCCTTGGTATCAGCTCTCCAACAGCGAGGTATGCAGGGCAGGACTGAGGCCCTTCAGCCTACTGCTGTTGATCTTCTCCTTATGAACATTTCAGAACAAGAGCTCAGAAGAGGGACCCCAAACTTAGTCATCTATGCCTAGCTGTAGCCATGTGAAATAGGATTTAATTGGGCACCCTTTTAAAATAGCAGACAGAACAGACTCCCACCTAATATTTGGAATTATCGCTGTTAACGAGAACTGAGCCTTTCATATTTAGTACCAAGAAGTGGAGCCCAGTGAAAACCACAGCAAAGCCATTATGGGAAAGAATGGCCTCTCTCCTTTCAAGTGGAGGTAGATTCCCTTTCCCGTCCACTCCATTTTAATCTCATTTGCTCTCATCTTCGCCCCGGGTCGACTTTGTTTAACCTCGTTAGCCTAATCCCTCCCGGCTCATGATTGACGTCGAGGCCTAATTACGGGGGGCACAGATAGATCGTCTCCAACACTCCGCCTGGACCAGAGAAAGGGTGGAGGATGCTAGAATGAGTCAATATCAATTTTTTGTAAGTTCATTGCAGTGATTGAAAGCCTATTATGCATAGAGCAGTCTACTGCTGACAGCCTCTTCACATTATTCGATTAGTAGAAGTTTTGCGACGGCTGAGGTCACCGGTTCCCCAAACTGGGGAACTCGAGCAGTCCTGGGAATAGCCTGATTGTAACTGTGATTCACCCCTCGTTGTTCGTGACAGTAATTAACTTGCTTGCCCTATAAATGAGGAAAACCGAAGGACCACCTTGGTGGAAATGACCACAGTAATGACTGTGTTAACAGCTCTTGAATACCCCGTTTTATTTTTCCCGTCATATCCCTTTGCAATACGGTAAACAATTCCTGAAATGTTCAACAAAATCAAGTATGCGGTATAATCCTTTCAGTATTCCAATGGAATCGAGTACACAATTTCTGCAATATTGCAGAGCGGTCTTGTACCTAGTATGAAAACTGTAAATGCATGTGTGTGGCATTCTCTGAGTTTCCTTTCTGTCTGTTACACTTTTCATACCTTCCTGTTTTTTCCTCCACGGTGCGCCATGGTGCCATGGTATCCCACAGGCGATAGAGTGTATCACGCAGGGCCGAGAGCTAGAGAGACCCCGCACGTGTCCCAAGGAGGTGTATATTCTCATGCAGGCCTGCTGGCAGAGGGAGCCCCAACAGAGAATGGTCATGAAAGACATCCACAGTCGCTTGGTCACACTAGTCAAGAACCCACCAGTCTACCTGGACATCTTGGAATAGCGAACCAGAAATGCAGGCTGGGGCCAGGTGAGGAGGGAGGGTGGTGGGAGCAATCATCTCCATTAACAATATCACAGATCCTGAGCCTGACGTGGACACATGGTCATCATTTCCTCTGCTCCAGCTTTGCTTCTCCCAGTCCTTGCCTCTGTTCCTGGGAAGGTGCTCTAAAAATTAGGGTGTTCTGTAGAACATGCTCAAGTGGGGACCTGACAGATGAAGCATGGTATCATCCCTTCTCCTGGCCATGGTTGTGTATCGTCGGCTGTATGCAATTGTGCTGCTGTGACAGGGGAAGAGTCACGATTGGCAGCCCATAGAGGAATCACCTTTAGACGCAGTATAACAAAACCATGACTGCAAAGGCTGATTTTGTTAGACGGATTTTAATTGCCATAGAGCCGCCATGTTAAAGACTTTCTGTGTCAGGATTCTTTGTTCATTGACCTTGTTTTCAGAAGCAGTTGGTTTGGATTTTCAACATTACTCTTGAGCTAATAGTTACAATTTATGACAGAATTCTCATTGGTCTTCCAAAATGCAATTTTTATAACATGTGATATCAGACGATTATTATACAGTATATTCGTAAAACATTTATGCAGATGCCGCATGTATGTTCCACAAAACATATATGTCCACCAGAATCACTTGCATTTTGTCCCTTATTTCTTCTATGACGGTAATTCTTAAATCAATGTGGCACACGCAGTGTCATAAGTGGCACGCAGCGTGCATTTTCTTATCACAAATGTCTTTTTTTTTAGCTGAGTTCGACTGTGTTGCAGGAACACACACAAGCTGTGTACGTGTGAGAGCAATACGCACCTAACAGCTGCGTGCTGCGAAACCTGCTTCGAAAGGGAAGCTGCTGAAAAAAAGACAGGTGTTCATTCTTTGGTCAGATTGTACTGCAACCTTTGCTAAAAGGTAAATTATTTCCTTCCTTCCAGTCAGTGAAACCTGAATGAAACTTTAAAATCTTATCCACGTGCCATGAATGCATGTAAGTCCGAATATTATAAGCATTGACTATCTTTAGTGTGATGACAGAATATGGGAGGAGGTTCACTGTACATAAACCACAGCTGTAATAACCGGAATGACATGACTCTGATACTGTATCTATAGCATTTATCTGCCAGCACATCTTAGATATCGATTACGTTACAATAGCATTATACACACATCAGAATACTGTTACTGTATATTAACTAATAAAAAAAAAAAAACTATTCTTAATCTACTTCTCTTGAGACACACGCCTCACTTGCTTTGTTCCAATGACGGAATAAAGACTTCTCATGCTGTAGCTCACGGCCGTCGTTCGGTGGAAATCGCTTAATCTGAGATGGAACTGAAATTTAGGAAACCAGCCAATGTTATTTAATCATTTGTAAACATCCTCAATGTGAAAGCGCTGTAAAGATGTGATTACCAGTTACAAAATCGGTGATTCAATAATGTGTTGATTCTTCAGATTGTGTGTTCTGCTTGTATTTTGGTGCTGTCTCAGTCTGGTCTGTTTGACAGAAAAAGTGGCGTTCGTGTGAATTTCAAAACATATTCTAATTTATTTAACCTCAGCAAACCCGCTCTGTTTCTTTTATTTATTGCTGACTTAGCATTTCTATCATATAGTATGGTAGTGTATTGTGTAGTATCTACTGTACTATTAGTGTATGTAATATGTATACAGCTGACAGCCACGTTCTTTAATTAAACTTCTCCATGTGTCTTTGCTCTGCCACCTATAAATGAAGCATGGTGTTTTGTTTTTTACAAGTGGAAATGAGATGCACTGCAAATGACCTTATTAATGATGTAATATGGCCATAAAGTATAACTTCTGGAAAAGGCTTGTTGTGTCCAGAAGAAAATTCAAAGCAGCTAGTTTGCATTATGAGTTGTATGGCTGGCTTTGCTATGATAGCTTGCAAGAAAAAACATTTATTTTTGACTCACACAATAGCTGGCTAGCCACAGCAAACTAGCATGCCAACTGTTTCAGATTGAAAAAAACTTTTTGGGCTGAAATACATGCATAGTATTTTGCATAGCTGTCAAAATTTTAACTTGAACCTTAGCAGCAGCGGGAAGGAAATAGATAGGAAACGGTGCGCACTTGCTTCTGTGCAAAAAAATAATTAGTAATTATAAAGAGAACTTCGAGTAGTCACTAAAAATGTAATCACAGTTATGACTGAAACGGAAAGGGAAGGAAAAAGCTGAATAATGAGAAAGGACATAAAGTAAAAGCATAAGACCCAATTTTTTTTTTTCCATTTGTACTTTGTTGGAAATGAAAATATGAGATGAAATTTAATTGTTCTGCGAGAAATGTGAAGCAGAGAGAAAACAAAGGGTAAAGTGGCAGAGAACATAACAAGGAGACTGTGACAATCCTGGAGGTGTAATATTTGTACAATAGATGTCAAAACCTGTCATTGAGAAAAATGTAAGCCTGAAATTGTGTAAATAGTCTTGCCATAAATAAAAATGGTTGACCGCCATTTATGGCATGGTTTTCAGTCATGCCCTGTGTGTTTTCCATGAATATGTTTTGTCCAAGTAGTACTTGAGATGGCTGGATTGGTTGCATTATTAATAAAGGTGCCACACTTCCAATCCCCATATTAGCCCCTGGGCAGCTCTGCGGCATCAACAAACATTGATCATTGTTCCGAATGCCGAACGGAAAAACAATTTTTATCGTCTGCCGCTCACAAAGGGCTGCGCTCACTCTCACGCACGCATACGCGCGCAGTCACACACACGCCGAGACACTCAAACATGATCCGTCCCACACACTCATCCTCGCTCACCCTTGTTGCGCGCTCTCACGCGAGCACACCAGGGATCTGTAATGGATTCCGAGTAACGCAATCCCTGGCTCATTGCCTGTCTCCGCGCCGATTGGTCCAAGGGCCCTCCGAGGGCCGCTACGCCTCGCACTTTATTTCATTTCACCTGATCCAAACAAATACCCCCGATTCCCTCACCGGGTCCACATAGAGTCTAGCTTCCCCAGCCTCGCATATTTTTCCAGCTGAAAACATCCTTTAAAAAAATCCTGGAAACCATACATTATTTTAACAGAACTGCGCAGGACTCTTGATTAATTATATTTCACTTTTGATGGATAGCCTTAAAAATGAAAGAAGAAAAAAAGAAACTCATAGATATAAAATGCAAATATACAATGTATAAGGTTAGAAGCATTCGCAGCTACTGAAATTCAAAGCCGAGTGTGAGCCACAAGGCTCAAATTAACTCAAGTACATTTTCAGACAAAGTTGAAATGTCATACGGAATAAATGAAAAAAAAAGGTGAACACTAAAATTTAAATGATTAACCATTCATAAAATTGTTAAACTGATGGTTTTTTTTTTTAAAAGATGTAACTATACTTTGTTGTGGCATCTCAGCATTTATCTGCATCATATCAAATTTCGAAATTTGCGTTCCTGCCTTTACCGTTTTCGTTGCAGACATCAGACCAAATACAGGTAAATATACTGAAAACCCACAGAGAATATTTCTGGAGCTTGCAAATCAAACAAGCTCAACTGCCAGTGTCCAGCACATGAAGAACCAATCAATTTCTCAGCACCCGGTCCAAGCCTCTGCCAGTTTAAATCCTAGTTAATGTGAATGTCAGACGCCCGATGTCCTCCTGGAACTTGTGAAAAGTGATCTGAACCTCTGGATCGCAAGAGTACATCTTTGCTGCCACTGTGTGGTGGACGCAGCAGCAAAAAACCACCAAAATCATCAGTCATACACAATGTCTGTAACACACAGGAAACCATTTAGAAACGTGAGCCAGAGAAGAAAGCGACAACATAAAGGTCTTATACGCTTTTTATTATTTTAACCTTTCTCTCGCTACACCACAGGGCCATTGAAGAAGACTCGTGTCGTCGATGTGTCAGAACGTCCAACCTGACATTTTTTCGGTCTCTCTCAGAATATCGGTGTTCAACAGGTGATCCCCTAAGTGTGTTCCGCTAAAATCCTTTTCCGTTTTTTAGTTTCATTTTCCAACATTTGCCTAACGTTTCTTAATATACGGTGTATCGAGACTGTGCAAATGTACAAGTGCAACATCAGTAACTCGAATACATGCTTCTGCTTTATGACCCAGAAAGGATGCTGTTGCATCTTACACTTATACTGCAGCTCTGCAACATATTTGTCCAGATTTCCTAATAATACATTTGTCACAGACATTATTACATTGTCGAAAATTTTTAAAAATTGTTTCACTGCTAACGCTTTTATCCAAAGTGACTTGAAATATTTGACACTTTAATACAGTTGGGTGTTTCTTGCAGGAGTTTGTACTTTATATACAGTATTTATGAATGATCACAAATCGTTACATTCTAAGAAACTGCTTTATGTACAATTTGTACCAGTGGTTTTTAATCCAGCTCTTGGAGACCTACTACGCATGTCCATGCTGGCGTTGGTTACAATCTACCTCTCAATTAATTAGAGATGAACTGAGCTATTAAATGAATTCTGGTATTGATCGGAAATTGCTTATGGAGGTGGCTGAGTGACTGTGGTTCAGTCTGAAAATACTAATGTGCTCCTGAACAGCTCATTAACAAGTGAACAACCAATAAATTTGCAACAAATCTACAGCAAGCAACCGTAAAGAAAAAAATGGAATGAACACTACTCGACTGTATAAATATAGGAGGCTTTAAAAATTTACCAAAGTATTGAGAAGGACTGGAGTAAAAAGTGTAGGGATAAAACAGCACTGAGGGCTGATGGTTCAGAATATAGTCCAAATGAATGGGACAACATAAACATAGCACTCCATAAAACATTAACGCACAATAAAGCTGCTGGTTTATTATGTAACTTAAGAAACACTTAGAGTGAAACAGGTAATAAAAGTAAACCTGTGCATTCTTCATTTTTACAGCCAGACTTTGCTCAGTGGCAACAATAAGGAGTAAGAAGGAAACGTTCTCCTGTCCAACACTGCAGCCCTTTCAGCTGCAGCGATTCAAACTTATTCTTCAGCTTCGTGTTATCGCTTGGCGTGAAAAAAAAAATTAAAAAAAACATATATTTTTATTGCCCAGACTCAGCCAAAGGAGCAGAGTTCCTAGGACTGGAGACTGAGGTGACGTAGGTGAATGATTTGGTATGAGAATGGACGGTTTGGCTTTCCACGTGGGGAAGTGGAACTGTTACGTAGTGCTCCTGAGTCTTGTCTTTGCTACAGGCCATCGCAGCCAGTGATGTCTTGCACAGATTCCAGAATCGTGGTCTGCACAGTATTTTCTTCAGCTCTTTTCTGAACTCTTTACGAACCAGGCAATAAATGATGGGATTCAGACAGCTGTTTGTGTGGGCCAGGCAAGTGGCCAGGGGAAAGATATAGGTATGGGTCACATAGAAGGATGACGTCAACTCAAGGACATCTAACTTGATCAGGATGCCCCAGAAGGTGATGACGTTGAAGGGAAACCAACAGATGCAAAAGGACAGGACCACCACTGCCACTGATCTGGATACTCTGCTCTGGCGGTGGTGGCTGACGCTTCTCAGCTTGTGGTTGCACAGGAACCGGAGGAGGAGGAGATAGAAGACGATTAGAACTGTGTACGGGAGGAGAAAGCCAAATGTGACCCTCAGGAGGTGATGGACTCCTAACCAGAAGGTTCCCTCAGGGAACCTGAGGAGACAGAGCTGATCTCCCCCTACTTCAGAAACGGTGGAGAAGATGACGCTGGGAGCAGCAGCCAGCAAGGCCCCGGACCAGATCAGGCACGTTACCAGTTTCATCAGACATATCTTCCGAGCCTGTGGCCTGGCCGGCTTGAGAGCGGTGACCACTGAGCAGTAGCGAGCCACACTCATGGCAGTTAGGAAGAATGTCCCCGCGTAGACATTGAGCGCTGTCAACAAGGAGATCACTTTGCACATGCACCAACCGAAAGGCCAACTGTAGTCGAGAGCCACGTCGACAGTCCAGAAGGGTTGGACCATAGAGAAGAGCAGATCAGTGATGGCTAGATTGAACACAAAAAAATTGATGGTACACTTCCACCTGGTCCTGCTAGAGTGAAGGACGTACAGCACTAAGAGGTTGCTGGTCAAACCCAGGGCACACACTATGCCATACACCACGGAGATGGCGGTCCGAAGGCCAGGAGAACCATCCCCTGGCAGGCTGACATCTTCCAAGAAGGTGATGTTGTGGTACCGCAGCTGAGTTGAGTTGCAAGTCGGATCTGCGTTGCACGTGTGCAGCGTCCAGTTAAACTGCTCCAGTTTCCTGTAATCCGACTCAGACATGTTTCTTGAGTTGGCAGATAAGTGAAGAAGGAGCTTGGAAGGCGTCTCCACTTCAGCTGACACCTATGTTTGCAAGACGCTGCCGTCCATCTGAAAATCGTCCATTTGAAAATCATCGACTGAAGGTCTCAATTCAGAGTTTGCTGTGGGTCACTGGCCAGGCTGCAAGTCATCAGTGGATTTATCAATAAATGAACTTCTACACCACACATGAAAAACACTCAGTTTATGTCTTGAACAAAAACCTTATTATTCCCAGTTAAGTATGAAACCCATGCGGGTTTCTTGAACATGAACATATGAAACTTCTTTGATTCTGAGAGCATCCAGAACATTTACATGAAACTATCGCTAGGCTCTGGACAGACCATAACTGTAACATAATCATAGTTACTGAAAATCTTAAAACCTTTTTCAGATTGATTTTCTTTTCATTTACAGTAATACACACACACTGTCCGAAACCACTTCTCCCAAGTGGGGTCACGGCAAACCAGAGCCTAACCCGGCAACGCAGGGTGCAAGGCTGGAGGGGGAGGGGACACACCCAGGACAGGAGGCCAGTCCATCGCAAGGCACCCCAAGCTGGACTTGACCCCCAGACCCACTGGAGAGCGGGACCCGGGCAAACCCACTGCACCACCGCACCCCCTCGTATAGAGTACCCTGTCCTGAAAAGATAGCGCACACATTGTGGGAGAATATTATGTACCTTAGAGCACTGTGTGTAGAGGACACCGTTTGAACCTCTTGTTTAATATTAAGTGGAGCACCGAGGTTCTGTTAAAAGGCTGAAACGCCTGAGGAGCAGAGAGGACGCGGAGATTTTACAATCACCTGACTCGCATACCGCGCGGCTTCTCTTCTCCACCGGGGTGAAGAGCTTCCTTCGGCTGCTTGTTTCGCTGGGTAAGTCAGGCTCTCGTTGGGGGCAGAAGCAGAGTGTCAGTGGAGCAGGCCTGGCTGCACCGAGACCCCGACTGCGTCTATCCGCTTTTCACTGCCCCCCTCACGGCGAAAAGTACTTGTACGAAATACTCATTTAAATGGCGTATGAGCGTCAGAAGCTTTTCTGTTACTCCGGTTGTCCAAAGCGGTCCTTCGCTCAGTTCCTGTCATCACGTTTATGGTTATCCATAAAACGGAGGTGAAGGTCGTTTGGAAACGTAAGTAAAACCGTGGGACTCGAGTCACCTGTTCATCTGTGGTGCTGTAGCAGTGCTGCAGTTTTAAGGTGTTTTTTAAAGGTCACTGGGTTTGCGGATGCTTGTAGGTTTATTTATAAAAAAATAGCAACTGGGCCATATTTTATTATATTAATATTACAATATTCATGTTCCCCAACGTACTACAGGTATTTTTATTTTGGCTGTGAAGCATGACATAGCATGAAGAAAAAGTGACCCAGATGCACCCCTTGGTCATTTATTGCAGGTGTTGGATTGATTTTTTAACATTACAGGTTTTGTTTCTATTGCCACTTTTAATCCAACTTTGGAGCTCAAATGTTGTCAAGACACAATTAATCAGAAAAACACAATAACTAACACCTCAGTAATCTTTTTCATTCAATAATTTGCGCATTACCTTTTTAGATATTTGTCTTGTAAATCCTGTGCGAACAGCCAGCTGTGCCATGCAAAGAGCACAGGGTTAGAGAAGGTCGCCCACATGGAGCAAAGTGCTGGATTGGGGCAACGCCTCACTTCAGTGTGTCATCCAGCGCACTGGTGCTTCATGTCTGGCCACAGGAGAGTACCTGGAACTGAACACCTGGAACTGAACATCTGGAACATTTAACAGTTTCTTTGCTGACTTTGTTCACTGAGGGGTTGAGGAGTGAGATTCTCTTGAGAGTTTTTCTGATTTTCTCTCTGAGCAAATAAATTCTTCAAATGTCCTCTAGAGGGCGCAGTAACTTTGTGTTTAATTGATAAGGCAGAAGCCCTTAGAATATGAGAACCCAGCAAAAGCACCAAATGATAACAATAAATGTACCATTCTGTAAAGCTGATAGTGTGCACGCACATTTCATAAGTGCCTTAATCATGTTTTAATTTTACTCAATGAAATGCAGTTTGTATGTTGCTGAAAATTGTATCTACAGCCAACGTCCTGGTGTAGCAGGCAGAGGTGTTACCACAAACTCGGGGTAACGGTCAGATCGTGGCTCCCTTTATATGCGGACTTCGCCTGTTCTCTCAGCGCACTGTATATATTATGTCTCACGGCATATATATTATGTGCTGTTCACACTGATTTGTGACACACTAGGAGTGTGTGAGAGTGAGGCATTGCACCGGCGTCTTGTGCAACACTGTTTCAGAGCGACCCTAAATCTGAACACTTTTCTGCACTAGATGGCCACATACTAATAACTATGAGACCACTGTCACACTGTAACAAATAAATAACAATACTGGTGTTTTACACTTATATATCATATATTTGGCCTTTATGCTCCTCATTTAAACTGTGAATGTAGGGCGACTCATTGCAAGGGTGTATCATTAAATGTGTTTTATATATACACATATATATATTTATATATAAAATTGCCCACAGAGAAGCAGACAAATATCATGATGTCAAATATGAGGTCAGTAATTTTATTCCAGCACTTTGCATGTACTTTTTCATGTAGTAAATATAAAGGTTATACAACTTAGCATAATTTCCTTCGCCATAGTCAATGGAATCTTTAAAAATTAAAATTAAAGACCTCAGTTATTCATGGTGGGTCACCTTACAACTTAATTTAAAGAACTTAAAAACAACTGCAATTTCTTCACAAATTCCAGAAAAAGAAAACAATATTCAAAATGTACTGAAAGAAGTTAATTAAAGGCACAATTTAGCTTCTTTTAAAAAATCTAGTATGAAAATTAACAATTAAACATTAACTGCAACTAATTGCATTGTTCAGCTTGATCTACTTATTCTTCTTACGTATCAGGCTAAACATTTGTGTACAAACTCAAATCAGCAGAGATAAAGCAATTCAGATCGAGTCCATCTGCTGTTTCAATGGGCACCATCTGAGTTGATTTGACCTTATTTTTCTTTGACATCATCATGACTCACAAATACAGATTCATGGTCCTATAGCAGTACTGCGCATGTAAAAAGAAAGCGACCACATCGAAGGCATCAGGAGACTCGTCCTTCTTGGAGTTATACAATCTCATACCTTGAAATAACAATGAATCAACAGATACTGTTGAAAATGAAAATTATTCTGCTGAGTACGTTTTGGCCATTTAATAATTATCATAAGGCGACTGTGATTAAAACCTCCGTTAAGACGAGAGCGCTCCCGTCATACTCAAGAGCATAGGTTCCACAGGACACTGACTACACAGATTTTGTTGGCCAGTTACATTGGGCCACACAAAAGTACGGCGGGCCGACCACAGCGAGACGAGACACTCGGGGTTTCACCCACTTTCACACACAGATTAGCTGTTTTACACACATTTAGTAGCTAATTGAACCAGCAATAGCTTCTAAACAGGTGATGAGTGCTGGCATTTGAATTATTCATGGCCAAATATCAGTCTTTCCACAAACAAAAACTAAGAATATGAACAAATTTGAGTTCCACCGTTGAGTGAAGTTGGAGAAAAACATGGCAGTATCTGGTGTAACAGAACTGTATAACTATACAGTATCCCTCAGTAAACGAAGCAAGAGTTACAGTCTAGATACTGGGCAAACTGTACATTCTGATAATAAAACAGTGAACGAGTGAAATAATCTGTACATTCAGAGCACGGCTAGCGATCTCTCGCTCATCTTTCGTCCCAGCACGACGTTCACTTCTCTAGACAGCTTGACTGAAACAGTCCACTGAAACCGAGGACTGACCCCCAACACGGACCATCATGTCACTTACTCTACCTTCCCGATCCACTGACCCTTGTAATGTGTTACTCCACCAAAGTGCAAGTAGGTTCCAAAAATCAGAATATATCTGAGAAAAAATTAAAACACTTCATATTACAAAGCAGCCATGTGTTTCTCTGAAAAAGATTAACAGCACTTAGAAACACCGCTCTCAAGGTAAAGGGCCGGCATTGTCAGCATGGCATCTATCTAAGACATGGCAACGATGTTCAACCGTAATTATTTTTAGGGGACAAATTTTCTTGACCGTGTCCTGCAACTGCCTACACAATAGACGTCAAATATAATGCATGAAGGCGATTGAGTGATAATTAATAGATATTTATCTGATACATATTTTAATAGATACTCTTTTATCATTATGATTTGCGGCAGTCTCAGCTGTATAGATATATTTCATTTATAGATATTATTTATATATATCAATTAGCTGAAGAGAAAGCATGTATCACAGGACTTGGAATGTTGACTCAGCAATGGGGGAAGCTTGTTGTGGACACCCAAATGGCAATATCGTGCTTCAGCGTCCACAGATGTGGTGACAGTTCTAGGAGCTTCAGTGCAGTCCTGTCTAGCATCACATATACAGTGTGAGTTCTATCTTCAAAATGTTTCACAAACCATTACTTACGTCTATTCCTAATTTCCCCATCGACCTCATATAAGTGAAGCCGCTGTTCCATTTTATTCTAAATGTAAACCAAACCTGGACAAACATATTGCCTCAATCAATCAGATCAACCTTGGAGAAAGATGAAATAAAGGGGATAGATTATATGTTGAAAAGATGCTTGAAGTGCTTGAAAAAAATGTTCAGTTGAGCACAGGGACGGTACTTGGTTGGATAAGCCAGGCAGACTGCCTTTACAAGGCTGAATGTCCACACAAACAGTTTGCTAATTGAATTTTATCACCATTCTTAGGAAAATAAAGGGGCTCATTCAGAATTAACCACCATTTATAGAAAGAGTATCGTAAAGCCATTAAGATGTGGTACTTTCTAAAGGACACAATGACACTGCGCTAGAAGCACAATAAACTGCAGTCTTTGGTGTTTTTCTTCCTGGGCTCTGGAGCGAGAACTGAAAATGTTGCATTGATCAGATCTAATACGTCTAAACTAAAATAAGAAGCACCATTTCGGGCAAAAAACACGGTTGCAAAAGTAATGCTGAAAGTGCTGAAATATCAGTGAACACGAAATGGCAAGATGAGCAGACCATGCAAAAGATAATAATCCGGATAATCTTGCCTCGAATAAAGGTCTCAGGAAAACATAGAAGTATAACGATAAAGAGTAATAAAAGTACTACGCTAAATGACGAAGAGTCCAGTTAGTTCAGTGGGTTACCTTATTCCCGTCACGTTACTTATTGCTTAATTTAAAAAAAAAAACCTCAGAATCATTGTCTAGACTTGGTTTTGCTTAACCACATTAATAAAGGCACAAGGCAATAAAAATAGCAAAAGATCAATTGCGTTAACTGACGCTGATACTTTAATAGGCATTAACAGCCCTGGCAAAAGATATTCTTCACTCTATTGGTCTGGGTCACAAATACACCGCAGCCATGGACCACTGACCCGATACTGACCGAACCAGAAAAGAAGAGTTGCACCGGGCAGCTTTTAAACATTACGTTCCGCGCTGAACTTCTAAAGAGCATCATTCAACCCGAGTAATAACTCAGTCTTAATGAGCAGTAAAATGAAATAAAATCAAAGCTGCGCTGGAATTTGCGAGGAGAAGAAGCAGAGACTGAATACTGGGAGCGTCACTGGGTCTTCAGCTCATGACAAAGTAAGCACAAAACTAGAAGCTATTGCTTAAATAAAGGCCGCCTTTTGTAGCTTCAAACAAAAAGCAGGAAAAGGAACTTTTTGGAAGTTGCAGCTGTCAAGCTCCTTGTTGGGAATAAAGTAGACGGTGAAATTCCAGGTCTTCCTAAAGGCTGCACTTGACTAGAGGCAGGTGGAGAAGCACGATTATGAGTGTGACAACCCAAGAGAAGAGCACAAGTTAGCCAAGGGTTAAACATGCGTAGACATCTTCACTGTTCCTTTAGCTCCGGGGAGGGCTCCGCCTTGGCGTCGTGGCTTGCGGGTCTGCGACGGGGCGCCCGTAGGAGGATGGCGCTGAAGGCGGCAATGATGCCCAGGTTCAACGCAACGCCGAGCGCCAGGGCACCCACGGTGCCCGGCAGGGATGGAACGGCAGCGTTGGCAGCCATCCAGGCGCTGCGCGATGTCATGTCCGTGAGCAGCGCCTCCATCTGAAAGTGCGTGCCCACTACAGCGCAGACGTGGAAGAGCTGGTGACTGTGACCTGTGACAAGGTTAAAGACCATGACCGGAATTAGGAGGCAAGGCGCAAATATCAGCCAGAAAGAAGGCGGCAGGCAGAAAAATGCAGGGAGAACAAAAAACCTTAGTCGTGAAAATATGATAATATTTTTACGCTCCGTACATTAAATGAAGATTGTGTGAAATTTTACAAATGGTGACACTAATACATAAATGGTGATTTTTACCGAAAATCACTGTCGCTATGTAGGTAATGAGAATGGTGTGACTGCTGCGGATGAAGTATGATAGGCAAGGTACGGCTATAAAGATGAGCGCGCGTTGCCATTTGCGATCTAAGTAGAAAAGAACAGACCGATGTAGTCGAAACGCCCCGGGGCCAGTCTCTCCGGAAGGTGGGAAGCAAACAGGAAGCAGGTGAGGAAGGCGAAGATCAGGTGACAGCAGTGGGTGGACAGGGCTTCGCCGGGATTACAGCCGTCTTCTTCGCAGCACAGCGCCAACTACGCAAAAGTCCGACAGAGGACCGAGCATCGGAAATGCGCAAAGCGAACGAGGACGGCGTCCGTAACCGAGCGCCACGGATCGCGAAAGGCACCGACCTCAGCGGAAGGCGAAACAAAAAAAAATCACCCTCGAAAGCAACGCCGCTGAGACGTTCATCAGTCCTTACAGCGTTTGTGCTCCGTCTCAGCGGGACCCTGAGAATTGCACTCACTCTGTGGAATAGAGGGATGTTGTCGAAGATAAAGGGATACACAAACGCTGCTGTCCTCAAGATTTTACTCCTACGCGGGAAGGGCATTTCAAGGAACCTGGACAAGAGACGGAGGGAAAACAACTAAGCACTGCAGGAACATGCGTGTCGTCTCTACTGTCCAAGTGCTGCACGCAGACGCACAAGAATTACGGCAGCAATGCGCTGGGCGCTGAGCAAGAGGGTATAACTGCTGTGACTTCACGCTCCAGTTCAACAGTGCGTCTTGCCCCTCACCTGGAGTAGCAGGAGAGGCCGGTGCACACCAGCGTGTTAAAAACGGCGAAAGGCACGAAGTGCTGGTGCAGCCAGCTGTTCACCCAGCAGTTCGGCATCACGTAGGAGGCGTAGGTGATGGCACATCCTGCAGACAAACCACAATAACACTCCTTCGCGTGGAAAATGACTTTATTTCATGGCTATAGGGTGTAACAGACAGACCGCCGAGACACAACAATACCGTGAACTGGCCCTAATGCCGCAAAAAGCCCCCAACTTCTGTCAGATGTCACGTGTCCCTTTACTACTCAAACGCAATCGCCTCCGAACCCCCAGCGCAGCGCCGTTTTTGTACGTCAAAACTACATTTATAAACTCGCACTAATACACACACACACATTTGCTGAAACCGCTTGTCCCAAGCAGGGTCGTGGTGAACCGGAGCCTATCCCGGCAACACGGGGCGCAAGGCCGGAAGGGGTGGGGACGCACCCAGGATAGGACACCAGTCGGTTGCAAGGCACCCCAAGCGGGACTCGAACCCCAGACCCGCCAGAGAACGGGACCCAGTCAAGCCTGCTGCCCCACCCCCCCAATACATACAGTACACCTGCAAATGAAATTAATATGAATGCAGTAATTGCCGTGTCACACACGTCCAATTCCGAAGCACTGAACATATCAGCGGTCGTGCACGTAGCACTCAGCATCTGAACGGAATGGTAACCATAAATGTATCGGTTAGTGCTTATTAATCTGACCCAAAATGAAGCCATATGCTAAATATTTCGGTCATCTGGTTATGATGTGTAGATCCGTGTTAAAATATTAATCAAAGCTGCACTACAACGCCGTACTGAGGTGAACTCTATGAAGCACCTGTGCGGGAGGGCTAGGACTAGCTTTCTCACGTCGGTTACTTTTTTAGCTCCGTCGGTCTTCCGTTCACGTACGGACACGGTCCCGACATCCCAGCGAGTAGCTTTTCGTCTTTGCTTCCGATTATTCCAAGCGCCGCGGTCGGATCACGGTACGCTCTTCCCTAAGCGCCGCCGGGGCAAACTCTGCACTGACATCATCGGCAGCGCTTCGAGGAGGTGAGACGTCCCCGTGCGGCGGCTCCCGCGGAGAAGCCGAGCTGCCCACCCCGACGCGCTGCGGTCTTACCCAGGCTGTAGAGGCTGATGGCACCGTAATCAAAGAAGAAGCAGATGTGGCGTGCTTCGGGGGACATGGTGCTAAAGGTATGGGCGCAGCTGGAGGTGAAGGGGTACAGGCAGATGAGCAGCATGTATACCAGCAGGGGCCAGTTGTAGCTCTCTGACACAAAGTCCACAGAGCACCAGAGCATGCCGAACCGCCACAGGAAGTACCTGCCGTGGGACAAGAGACAGAAAGCAAACGGACAGCCAGACACTTTAGTTACAGAAAAGAAGAGTACGCAAACGCTCGAGAGGATCCGCACACCAGGGTGGAGACAGGCTAATGCCATGGTCAGTAGAATCCCACAGCAGGCAGCAAGCAACTGATGACAGGGATGAACCAGCAAGGGTTACTGCAAAAATATGCCTTATACCAGGTAGCCAGGAAATGGGTCCAGATGTTGACAGTCTCATTGGTCATCTGGAAGCTGCTGAGAACGCAGTCCAGGGCAGAGCTGCGGGGGTGGCGATAGCCAGAGGTGATGCCATCTTCCTGGAACACCTGCGGCAGCGGATTTACTCATGAACAGGGGTAAAGTAGGTATCAAACCTCCAGAATCCATATTATAGGAAAGTGGAAATGGAAAAAATAAAGGAGGGCAGCCACACATTCAACTAAAACCATCTTTGTGAAATAGACAGCAGTTAAGGTCCCAGTAGGAGACCTGCTGTTGTACCCTTGAGCCCCGATTACCTACTGAACCGCTTAACAAAATGACGAGGTATACATTTTCACAATGCGTAAAATAAGGTGCGCGGGTCACTGTGGATGAGTAGCTGAACGTCAGTACAGCGTATAGCTGGTAAGTACATTTAAAATGAACGGAACTAAGGGTGAATCAATGGAAATGTTCCAACAGCGTACGCTATCATTGGCCTGCGGCTCCTACTTCCACTGCCTCGGTTCAGCGGTGCTCCGCTACGCTCACCTTGGGCACCTGGTGGATGTCGCAGAGCTGAGGGAGCTTGGCGCTCAGCAGACTGTTAGGCAGCCGCAGCACGTCACCTGCCCCCTGGCACAGCTGGCGCAGCCAGGCTTTCCCACCGCGGCACAGCATGCACCACAAGGGGCACTCAAACCGTGGCGGCCCTTCCATCTCCTCCCGCTGCTCAGAGGGGCCCCAGGTCAAGCCCTGACCACCTCGGCCGACCAGCAAAGCAGGAGACGCTGGGAGAGATGGGACAGAACATCTGTGTTAGATGTGGAGCATCTGGCTATAGCGCTCATGAGTCTCACTGCAAATAAATTGAACATGACCCTCCTAGCATATTGCATACGGACAAATTAATAACCAGTCACATACACATTATGGAAATGACGTATTGATGCCGCTGCTGACTTAAAATAATAAGATGTTTTGTATCCAAACACAGCATATGAAGAGTTGCATTATGTAAAATACAAAAAGATTTCTCAGATTATCTTCTGTTTATCCTTAGATTAAGCATTTGTATCCAGCTCTGACAGCAAAGGGTTAAAAAGCATCGAGATGGATCACGCACACTTGCAGAACTGCTGGTCCCATGGGGAACCGGAGCCTAACCCGGTAACACAGGGCGTAAGGCCGGAGGGGACACACCCAGGACGGGACGCCAGTCCATCACAAGGCACCCCAAGGAAGCGGGACTCGAACCCCAGACCCACAGGAGAGCAGGACTGTGGTCCAACCCACTGCACCACCACACCTCCTTAGAGATGGATCAATGCACAGTAAATACCATAAATGCGTCTTCCAATACCATAGCACATACACAGTGTGTGAAACGCACTTTAGTTACTGCAATATTACACAGCGTTTCAAAAGATATCTGTTTGGCCCAAAACACCAAGCAGCTTCCTTTCAGGCTATTTAGATAATCATACATAAAGGTCTACAACCCAGCATCCTAATCGTGAGAGAAACAAGTGACGCGCGATGCCATAAAACCGCCGGAAAAACTCAAGTGTGACTTTGCTTTGTCTCATCGATAAGCTGAAGAGGAGACTTTTCAGCAGAACGTGGGCAGACGGAGCAGCAGAGACCTCCCACTCAGCAGCTGCTAGTCTCAGACTTTCGCACTTGATGCAAAGTCCTGTTGCACATCGGTCATTGTTCCCTATTCCATCCTGAGAGTAAAGGGTGTTTAGGGGTAAAACCTACCTGATGCAGGTAGCATAACAATTAAGGATGTGGCCTTGTGATCTAGAGGTTAACAGTTCAAGCACCTGCTGTTGTGGCTGCAATGACCTCCAACAGTGCACATACCCTCAGTTGTCCCATTAGAGCCTTCTGCTCTACAAATGGGAAAAGTGCTAATCTGCTTTGGTTAAAAGTTATAAGCTGAAAATGAATGATACTGCAGTACGGACAATTTCAATTCCGAATCAGTCAGAAAAACAGAGTTTTACATTTATTCATTTAGCAGATGCTTTTCTCCAAAGCGACGTACATCTCATAGAAAACACAACTTGCATTACATTAGGAGAAAGAGAGACATAGTTGCAGACGTGCGATTCTTAAGTAAACTTAGTTTCTTTCCACTTCATGCACCAATGGTCATCGCTCAAGCAGGTGCATAAAAATCAGAACAGGCTAATCCTGGTCACCTTCGTACAATTTTTTAAGGTACACAAACATTTCTACAATTTTCACGTTTTACAAGCTTTGACATTAGATCATCACATTGTGAAATGTTTAATAGTGCTAGGTTATCCAGCTGACTTCAGGAATTTACCTGTGCCGTGATAATAGAATAGAGCTCAACAGAATGGTGTAGGAGAATCTGTACAAGTTACTGTTGACACACTGAGCTCCTTCAGTTGATGTTTTACTAAGTTCAAGGGAGTTCAGGCAGCCAAAAATTTGCCTTGCATTAAAATCCGAAGAAACTACAATGTGACTGCAGTTGATTTTCAGCTAAATCTTTTTCCAGTAACGCTGGGGTGTAAGCATTCTGTTCACGTCACTATTTATTTCATAGCCCTTTATTGGTTGCACGCTTTCCATCAAATCACACCTGCAGTGCATCCAAAGTGTTTCTGGACATCTGGAGACAGATGAGACACAGAGACATCAGGACGCAGCAACATGCGGGGAATTGTACAGAAAGGCTCACATCTCATATTGTTTTGCCATAAGCAGTTTTTTTTAAATCTTAAATTCGTGCATCACTTACAAATGTGTTCTCATGGGCTGCTCCAGGGCACTTCGCACATCGTGTTACAGCTCTTCACCCAAGCATTTATGAATATTGATATATTGCATAGTGACGGCTCGTTTTGAAGATCAGAATATACGGGACCTTTCACTGAAGACGTTAACCAAAGAATGAAAAGCAGGCAAAAGAAATTCAAGGGTCATTTTAGGTGAGCTGTGATACACTGGCATGTTACCTTCAACTAGAGCCATTGTGTATCACTCACTAAAACATGTTAATTTTAATGAAATAATACGAGTTGCTCATTACCAAACTACCCAGATGAAAGAAACTGTTTATACAAATTACATTCAAATTAATGCGTGAGTAACTCCCCGAAGTGAAACAACTACGCACTGCAGGCTAGTCATTCCTCACAGATGTACCACACATTTGTGTCATTTTGCTATGAAATTGTTCAACCTTGTTTTGGAATTGTTCTTCTGTTCACTCATCTGGAGAGCATTCAAAAAAATCTTACCGGTGCGAGTCGACTGAATTGACTGATTTTACCTAAATAGCAGGCAAAATTATTTCTATGGCAGCATCATGCAGGCACCGGAGCGTCAAACTGCAGACAGGGAGAGTAACGTAGAGCTCTGTAAACGTCGCAATACCTTCTTTACCAACAACAGTCCAGCTGGATGTGAAAGCATGTCTTCATGTTTTTTTTTTTTCTGGCTTTACCAGACAGGTCCAAGTCCAGAGTGGCAGCAGTGAAAGGTTCATGCTGCCTGGCACTGCAGCTGGGGGCCTATTTCCCTGTTCATGGCAACAGAGTGGGCTTTGTGAGCGCTGTGTGCGCGAGAGCTGTGTGTGTGAGCGCTATGGGGAACACTGGCTCCAGAGTAACTCTTACGTGCTGCACTATGGATACAAGCTGTGTGTCACTGGGGAATTTGAGTGTCACGTTCCATACGTGTAGCATGAGCAGCAAGTGCAGTGTGAATGCGGTGTAAGTGTAGTGAGTGTAGTGTGAGTGCAGTGTGAGTGTAATGTGAGTGTAGTGTAAGTGTAGTGTGAGTACAGTGTGAGTGCAGTGCGAGCACCCAACCCCGAAAAGACAGCGGTGGGACTATAGCCCCCACCTACAGATCAGTGTGCTGCAGGTTCCAAACAGCACAGCTTCTTCCACAATTTCAAGAGCTTTCAAAGAGTTTGTGAGGCTAAGCCATGCGCCCTGAAGCATGCTGTCAAACCACCGTGTCTACGCCGTCTTTGCAAGGGAATGCAGCACTCGTAGTCTTTCTACGCAGATGTTCACACACCGTGGGTCCTGCTGAACATCTGCAGCCACGAAGCTAAACGAAGCTCCAGAAAGCAAGACGATGGGAATACGATGCCTGCGGAATTCATAAATGTATCAGGATGGCGTATTCCTAATGAGGGTCACTCTCACTTAGCACCTACTTATACTTGCTCCCACCACACGGCCTGACCTTGTCACGGCTACATATTGATAAGACGTCACATGACAGTGAAAGTGTCGCTCCTTATTTTAAACCAAGCAAAAGGTGTGCCAGGGTCTTGTTTAAATATCTTCCGCGCAGTAAGATCTTTAAAAGAAGAATGCACGACGCCCGTTGTACTTTCACCGATTGTGTTGAAGACGTGCTAACACTAATCTAAGTTTGTACAACCTCGGAGCAACTTTGAAAATCACGCCCAACGGAGTACTTTGTACTTAGCGACCAACTCATGGAGTCATTAAACAGCGGCAGGTCAAATGGGCTCAGCAGGGAAGTGTTTGTTTGCCCTAGAATAACATTACAGAAGTGGTCTTTTGCACTTCAACTTAACTCTGTCATTGGTGAGAACGTGAGCTCCAGGTTCACTCTAGAGAAGACTTAACAATTTCACATAATTTCTAAAAGACTAAACAGAAAGAAATGGTAATTTGGTGCTGGAGCGTACCTGATCGCCAAGGTCGGTGCAGAGGTCACCGCTCTGTTTAAAATAGCAAAAAAAAAGCCAAGATCTGCTCTGGGGCCCTTTGGTGTAGCTACATTCCATTTACCTGTTCTCTTCAAATCTCTTACGGTTCACTTGTTTATTATCAGTTAAACTGTAACATGCACAACTGGGTACCGCATATTCTCAGGATCCTGAATGAATTGACAGATCAAGGACGGTGAAATTTTCAGCTTCATAACTTCAACTTAAGAATCTGTTTATGGCCTGTTAAATAATCATAGTGTAGAGAATAATATTGAAACATCAAGTCTGCTCTTTCTATTCTATCAGTTGTAAAATGTAATGATCATCATGGTGTCAATGGGAAGAGTAGGCAGGAAATGGAACCAACCTGTATGAACAAAAAAACGTGCTCTGACTTGGACAGTTATTTAATTTTTTTCAAACCAGCAAATATCTGGTGATACTGGGGAGGCCTCTGAAAGACAAGCAGGTTAAAAGAGTCCCTACAATCATTTCCCTGGAGTAAGTCCTTCCAGAGAATCAACTTTTCGGTTGGTTGGCCTAACGCCAAAGCCTTCTCAAACCCTGAACAAGAAGGATCTCCATCATCACTGAAGATGGCTGGCCAGGCACTCAATATAAATGAAATCATCTAAAAAGTGCAAAGTAACAGTACTGTAATTTCAGTATATCACTTAGTCTTGGTCTTAGTCTATCAGTGTATTTTATGGAAGACTGACTACCATGAATAACAAATAAACGGCTAATCTTAGTCGCTGTGACAGTTTTCAGTAGGGTTCATGTTATCATCTGTTGCAACCTGTTCTCTAAGAAATATGGGAACTAATAACTTTAAAGCAGTAAAGATAAAGTGAGCTTATTTATGAGACAGCGACAGCTTGCTCAAACCACTATACCAAAAGATTAATGAAATGTTTTGTAAGCACTAACTACTTATACACACAAAAAAGTTTCATTCTGTACTTAAAATGTAGCAGCTGGTATGAAGAAGCGCCTCTATGTCAATGCCCAGTGCGGAGCCCACACTTGCTCCATTCCGATCATCATTTGCGCTTTTTTCTTTATACACTTGAACTCTTTGACCTTTGTTTCACTCCCCCATCCCCCAGTTCTGTTTGACCCCGTCCACCGTCCTCATCCAGTGTGCTCCAGCTCTCTCACGCCCTTCTCCTCAGATCAGAAATTCTTTCCCTGACTCGTGATTCCATCACATGACTTCTTTCAATGGCCATCTGTATCACTCTGGCCCGACAATGAGCAGCCTATACTCTGGAGATGCTCAGCTTTATCAGCACACAGCGTGTAACCTATGTATGTACTGAATATGCTGATGTGAGATTGTGCAGTACTGCACATTGGACTAACAGCAAGCTTACATAAATATAATTTTTCAAGCTTGTACTCGGGACAAAAGATGAATCCTCTAGGTCACATTTTCTGAGGTCCCTTCTTATAAATCATAAACGCATTTTCTGGTTCATTTTACGATCATAACTTATATTAGTATTTAGCCTGCAGTGGGCATTCATCATTAACACTTAACGTAAAATTACGCAGTAAACTTCTTAGTCAGTTCGGTCCTGTAAATCACCATAATTACTCAAGTCAGGTGGTCAATAATTTCAAAGCCATCTTTCCCATCCTAAAATATTTCAACTGGTTAAATACTTAATAAGGCATTTGAGACCAAAGCACAGAAACACTACAGGGGCAAAAAACATTAAAAAACATTATCATATGTTAAAGGATCAATATATGAACCATTTGCGCAAAAAAACACTTTCTCATCAATTACAACCTCTTCAGGTGAAAACTAACTTGAACTTGCATAACACCATCCACAACAGCATTATTATTCAGTGTAACTGCATTTTTGCCCATGACATGACCATTTTACATCCACACTGAGTATTTTATTCAATGGCTTGTATCAGACACACACACACACATTTTCAGAACCGCTTGTCCCATACGGGGTCACGGGGAACCGGAGCCTAACCCGGCAACTCAGGCGTAAGGCTGGAGGGGGAGGGGACACACCCAGGACGGGACGCCAGTCCGTCGCAAGGCACCCCAAGTGGGACTCGAACCCCAGACCCACCGAAGAGCAGGACTGAGGTCCAACCCACTGTGCCACCGCACCCCCACCCTTGTATCAGACATTCATCACAAATGTTTTTCAACAGAGATACATACTTGGGGTCTCGGACTCATGAAGATTTTATACCTCTGTGGTTTTAAACTATTTTCCTTCAGTTTATTACCCCAGTTCTTCCAGAATGAACCCAACTATTTACTTCCTTTTTCTAATCACACAAACTTTCTCAGCCATTGTAAATCACTGATTAAAGCAAATCAAATAGCACACCTGAAACAGCAAATTCCCAAGAGCTTCCAGATAGACTCCACACCTCAAAGATATTGCACTAGACAAGCAGTTACTGATAATGAATGAATAAATGAAGAAATAAGTTTAAGAGACAATATAAAGTACTTTTGTTACAAATATTAAATATGTTAATGTTAAGCCTCGTCCAATGCTTTTGGAATAGGCTCCAGTTCACCGCGACCCTGCTCAGGACAAGCAGTTATTGAAATTAGGTGGATGGATGGATGGATGGATGGATGTTGATGGCATACAATTCATGAAAAAATAGCCTTTATTTTGGTACTGTGATTAATTTTAGGTGACATTTTTCATCCAACAACCTTTTTAAGAGGACCCCAACCAGTACAAGAAATAACAATAATTGGAACCCCTCACAGCAGGGTTATAATTAATAAGGTTATTTCAGAAATTAATTATGTGAAGAATTGGTATAGTTTTCCTTTCAATGTGACTTAATGTTAAAATAAATGTCATAACATATTTTCTTTACTACAGCTATATCAGAGAAAAATAAAATCTATAATATAATATAATATATAAATAAAATCTATAATATATAAATAAAATCCATAAAAGAAAAACTTAGTAGGCAAAAAAAATCAAGACATTCCTGTTTTCTAAGGTTTTATTCATTGTGTAGATAAGAAAGAAAGTTGAAGGTGTCAGGTGTTCCCAAACGTTGACCATCCATATGAAATTAATTAGTCAACAATGAGCATTTAGAAGGAATTTGCAAAGGTTTCATATTTTTAGTTTCAGAAATGTTCAAGTGTAATGTTACTTCAAGTTAAAATAATAAAAACATACATATTTATATAATGAAATATACCGTCCAGGGTGTACTTTTTCTTGTCACTATGTTTCTCGGATAGGCTCTGGGCCTCCACAATTCCACTCTGAACAAAAAGATAACGTAAATTAAATAAACAAAGCTTCACAAAATTTTTATAAAGTCTGAATCATTATTGCTTTATCTGAGTTTCTTTTGCTAAATCTAACCCATGAAAAAAAAATCTATGGATGCCTGTATATACAGCTATTATTGGAACATGGTGGGATTTGGATTTACAAACAAATTAAATTAAAAACAGACTTCTGGTCCCACTTTTGTTCATGACTTAAGTACCCAGTTATTATTAAGTTTACAATAAGACGGTTTTATATTTTCATGAAACCCTCAGGATTAAACCTCTTATAGCTTTAGTTCACATAAAGGCAAACATGACTGTCTACTTATCATCACTACTACCAGTGGACTTGATGAGAAAATTAGAGACTTTTTCAAACTTCTTCTGAACATCATCTGAAGTAAGCGCATATGATCGGTGGATAACACTCAATATTATTTTGCTGCTGTTGTTGTCCGAATCAATGTAGAGTTGTGGCCACTTAGAAAAAGTTTATGTTTGAATAGGAGTGGAGCTCAAGCACCGCAGCGCAGCACAAGCGGCAACGAGCTACAAAGCCGAACCTTCACAGTCTCGCATCACACCGTCCGTCCCTCCCTTTCTGGGGCATAAATTGTGGCAATCAAAACTTCAAGAAAATATATGCAGCGCATTGAGGAATTTGTTGGGACTGCAGGAGTGGGTAAAGGCGCAGCAGGGTGAGGAACGAGTTTCCTGCGGGCTCAGGAGTGAAAGGGGTGGAGGGGGGGGTACCTGGCACGGAGCCAAGTGGCCAGGCTCAGGCTCCGGCCGGACGAGTGGACGAACCCCGGCCTAAGCTGACCAAGTCCAGTCCACACAGTCCGCAGACAACAGAGAAAAGCAGCGCAGCTCTCAGGCGTTTCATCGTTCATTTGCACGCCGTCGTCACGCGCATTAAGTTATGATTAACCTCACGTGCTGCGCATCTACGCTCGACATCCTCACTGTGACAGTGACTGACCGTGTGTTTCCCTGCAAGCAAAGAAAACTCCTCCGTTTCACCGCACCTGACCTGGACACTTTTACCCGGCTGCAGAAACACCTTCCTCACGCGACATCTATTTAAATGAGGGCCTTTCAACTAAATTTTCTCATTGCTTCAGCCTTGCGTTCACGTTAATATTATTATTATTTTATGGCCCATCTTCTGGGGTGAACTGAAATGTTTTGACAAGCCAGGAAGGCGCGCACCTTGAAACACACACTTGCAAAGCCTCACACACACACACTGCTGCCACATCACGTCAATATATTATACATTCTAAAGCTGTCACTAAACTAGGCAAATCATCATGTCAGCGAGTCAGACACTGTCCCGTCCACACCTTATTTATTAGCAACCTTAAGGCCTTTATAATAGTTTATTCCGTCATGATGATACAAGAAGTTCCCTCTCATGATTTCGCTCCTGCTAAATACTGCTGAAAGAAAGAAAGAAAGAAAGAAAGAAAGAAAGAAAGAAAAAGACATTTGATTTGGGAAAAATTATTAAGAAGAAATGGGGGGTGCACTGTCACTCTGTGTCCGTGGAGCTCTGTCACTGTCTCGGAACGACCCAGGACGAAAGGACACAAAAAAAAGCAGAGAACGCAGTCGCAAAAGCTCAACACGAACAACTTGAAAAACACACACACACACACACACACACACACACCATCTGCACGTATCAGCGAGCAGCGACACCCCCCCGACACCTCGCTCACTCACTCGTTATTCACGAGAGAAAAAAAATCAATCAAACCTTTTAACTTTATTCTCGCGATGCAGTGATTTTATCATATCTTGACCGGTGCGTGTTGGATCTACCTATAGAATCCACGGTGGAGGCGCGCGTCCAGAGCACGCGGCTCCGCTCGCCCGCGGGACGGTTAAGAGCGACTCAGCCGCGCTGGACGCCCCCCCCCCACTCCACCGCCCCCACGGCACGGACCGCCCGCCCTCCTCCATTGGACGACCCTAAGAATGGGACGTTGTTCGCAGAATCAGGCGAGGAGTGAGCGTCGAGATCGAGTTCGGGGGATTTATCGCATAATTTACATTTCCGTTCAGATTAATAATGTGGTGTATTATGCCATTGCTTTGTTAAAATTATAATACAGTTTTATATATATATATATATATATATATATATATATATATATATATACAGTTATCGCGAACTGAATGAATTTGACAAATGAATAACCTTGGCTTGATTTACTTTTAAGTTAAAACTGTACAATCACAATGCTTCGAATGACACCAGTCAGTGTACTCTTGAAACTTTTAATTTAGTAAATAATAGCAAAATAATCCTTGACTGTCACATTTTAAGCAATTGTGTTGCTTCACTTTTTTTTTTTTTATTACAGCACAGTTTTTCCATGGATGCGCTTAAATCCTTGCTCTGATTATATATTATCCTTTATTCGTCTTACGTGCATTGTGGCGACAGTTACACCCACAGGTAACCTGGAGG
Organism: Scleropages formosus; assembly: GCF_900964775.1. NCBI lineage: Eukaryota > Metazoa > Chordata > Actinopteri > Osteoglossiformes > Osteoglossidae > Scleropages > Scleropages formosus. Next base: position 15,020,376 of record NC_041823.1, on the reverse strand, counting down.
AGCTGTCTGCGTGGTCGCACCTTTGTGAAATTCCCACGGCCGCGGCACAAGCTGCTGTGAAATTATTCCCTGAAAAGTGGGACGAGGCTTTGTTGGAGCGCGCGCGCGCGCGCGCGCGAGCGAGGTGCCACCGCAGCCACGGTCACGAGAGCGCGCGCCCCTTTGTGCCACGAGCACTGGGCTCGAGCCCAAGGGCTGGCGGAGTTGCGCGGCGCTCGAACAAAGCGGCGCATGGACGGGACCCAAGGAGCGAGCACAAAGCAGGGCACATCAGGAGATGAATGAGCGGGCAGGAGAGAAGGGAAGGGGGCTGTGAATGAAAAAAGTGGAGAGAGAGTGAGAGAGAGAGAGAGAGAGAGAGTAGAACTGCGCGAGAAGCAAAGATCTGGGTCACTTTCACAAACTGCACACTGCACCTTGGAAGGGGCGATTGAGCGCTCTTAGTACAGTGTGCTCCAGTAGGCCCGGGAACCCTCTTCCCTGGCTTTGTGGCGCTGGGCCAAGGAAAACGCTGTAAAATGACTGCAATAACCTATGAATGATTTCACAGCATTTTAGTTTGTGGCATTCCACTTGTCGTGGCTTTCCTCATTTTCAATAACATATAATAAAGTCAATTATACCTAACATTAACTTGGAACAAAGCTCTTATGACAATTTATGACTGCTTCCTAAAAGCCACTAACCAGACTTATCTCTACAATTTATTGTGACTGATTCATTTGCATGGGGCGGCGCAGCGGGTTTGGCCGGGTTCTGCTCTCTGGGGGGGTCTGGGCTTCGAGGCCTGCCTGGGGTGTCTTGCAATGGACTGGCATCCTGTCCTGGGTGTGTCCCCTCCCCTCCAGCGTTGCGCCCTGCGTTGCTGGGTTACTCTCCGGTTTGCCGCGACCCCGCTTGGGACAAGCGGTTTCAGCCTGTGTGTGTGTGTGTGTGTGTGTGTGATTCATCTGCATTTGAAATTCAGGACTTTAGACCGTGGTAACTGGGCATAGGGAAGAGGAGAGGTGGGGTGGGATTGGTGTTCACATTTTGCAAGTTTGTCATTTGTCCAGGGCTCTTCATTTTCTATTGACTTCTTTTTCAAATTCATATTGGAATCTTCAATCACTCAAGTTAAAATGACAATCCAGTTAGTCAGTGTCCTTCTGCTTGTCTTGGAGAAGGTCATGGTGGTAGCAGGTTGAGCAGGCAGGCCTAATCCTTCCATTCCCCAGCAACAGCCTCCAGCTCCTCTTGAGGTACCCCAAGGTGTTCCCAACCCACCTGAAATGTGTTCCAGCGTGTCCTGGGTCTGCCCCAAGGTCTCTTCCCAGTAGGATGTACCTAATATAACTCCAGTGGAAGCCAACCAGGGCGCATCCTTGTTACAAGCTTGGACCACCAAAACAGGCTCCTCTTGATATGGAGGAGAAGTAGCTCTATTCCAATATTCTCCTAGATCTCCAAGCTCCTCACCCTATCATGGAGAGTAAGTCCAGTGATCCTGCAGAGAAACCTCATTTTGGCTGCTCTCGTTCTATCAGTCTTTTCTCAAGGCCCATATCCATAGGTCAGGATGAGGACGCAGATAGCAGTAAACTGAAAGCTTTTCAGAATGCTCAGCTCTCACTTCAGCACTACAGATCAGTGCCCACAAATCTGCTGATGCTGCACAAATCCACTTTTCAATGTCCTGTTCCACTTTGATGTCACTTGAGAACAAGACCCCAAGATACCTGACCTCCTCGACTAGGGGCAGCAGTTCCCCCTCATATGGAAAGAGCTTCCCATTCATTTCCAGAAGAAGCCCATGACCTCACACTTGCTGATTTCCATCCCAGCCACTTCACACACCGCAGACAACAACTGAAGCATGCATCAAAGGTCACAGCTGGACGAGGCCAAAAGGACAAAAACATCTGCAACACTCCTTTTTACATCTCTGGCTGAATCTCATGCACCCTCGCAACCTTACCACTGTGAAGAAACAAATTATATTCCATGCATTCCATCAGAGTACTACTAACCAAGTTCTGAAACCTATCCATGTGTTGCTTAAGCCATCGATACCTTGGACATTAGAGAACAGGAGGGAAACCCTGAAAATCCAAAATTCAGTCCAAATTGGCGAGTGGTGAGAAGACACGCTGTAATTACTTGCATAATAGAATTATAAAGCTGATCAACTAAGACCATGTGACTCAATACAGTCGCATGGTACCGATAAGGAGGGTGTTGTAGAACTTCTCATTAAACCTAATGACTTTCCCATTTAAGGCCTTCAGTCGTTTTTGACAAACTGCTTTGAACTTTTCTGTTACAAGCTTAGTTTCAGATAAATTTGTGTACTTCGTATATACATTCACAGGTATGAAAATGTAATCCATTACTGTAAAGTTCATGGGGATCTGGATTAAAACATTTTGATCTTTAAAACAAGTGGAACAATTATGAAACATCACATCATTGCACTATACTGATTTTAGCTGTCTTTTCAAATTCTGAAATATATTGATGAAATCATAGCTTCAGTTCTTGTGACTGATTTCTCTTTCAGACCAGGTTAGACCAATAATTAGAGTTAAAAAAATCCTACCGTGCCTTACTATTCATTGAAAGTATGATTTTGTAAACCAACAATTTCATGTCAGCATTTCATACTGAATAAATAGTAATAGGGAGGAAACGGGTGTTGTGATATAAGGCAGAAATACTTATACCCCGTACTGATTTCAAACATGATTTGTTAATTATTTGAAAGGATAGCTTGGCAGCTGGAACATCTGGGAAACATTTAAGAATAAATCTAGTTAACATTAATAGGTATGTGATCTGCAGGATGTCACTAGAGGTGGTTCATGCTGTTGATTTGAAAATTAAATATTCTGTGTAAGACATGCTTAAAATTGACAAGTTACTTTATGACATCACTCTTCTCCTTTGACACAGTTTGAGTAAACTGCATCACATTTGGTTTATCTGTTTGTTGAAGGTCTCTGAAGCCTGGTTGAATTCTGCACTTACCAGGCGACTGCAGAGAAGAGATTGGAAAGTAAGGAAAACAGGTGCATGTTGCAGATCTTGAGGCAGGCACAAGGAAATCAACCCTCTTGCCTTAATGCAGAGCTTTCACAAATATTTGGTCAATTCTTGTATTTTTTAAACCACCTTACTATGAGAATTCAGCCACCAGCTTTGACATGGTCAAATTTGTTTAAACTATGAATTTATAAATGCCTGAACTTAATGATAATCAAGTTAACGCTTTTGAACAACTTGTACCCAAACGAAGGACCATATCTTGAAGGGACCTCGTTTCTTGTGGCCGTCACTGGCGCCTTGCGTCTGAGGCATTTGCTCAAAACCTGTCTTTGTGCTTCTACTGAACTTTAAGACATTCAGATACATAAACAAAAGAACCTGCCAAGTAGTAGCCTACCAGCTATGACACCACCAATACTACTCTAAACAGATCATGTATCTAACATTAAAACAGTGCATTCTCTTTGTTTAACTGAATAGAGACTTGTTACAAGGTCATATGCCCTGTTATTGGTAATAAATCTATCACTGTTCATTAAAATTTAGTTGTATTGTCTTCATCCCACATTTAGGTTGTGCTTTATCTCCTCCCCACCTTCTGGTAAAATATTTTTGAAATACTGTACCTAAATAATTAAATACAAAATATAGTCTTTTGGAAAACTGCAGTACAAAATTCCATATGTAGTAAAGTTATACCACAAAAGAGCAGGCATTTTTTTTAAACAAAACATCTTTATTGTATAATGTGTGGCCACACACTTATTGGATTTGTCTGCACAGTGCATGATGGGACAGAGCCATGGACAAGTGAATGGATGAATGAATGAATGGGGAGATGGGTCCACACAGTTGGGGCCTAAAGTCCTCATACAGTTGCATTGACAAATTTGTTGGGACAGCAGTGCCAGAGCAGTCTGGTCAAGCTACTCCACGGCCCTGTACTGAGAAACTAGCAAAAAAAAAAAAAAAAAAAAAAGACTCAAGCCATCCTTCACTGACCATGGCAGGATTTTTCATAAAGGGGGTCTACTACATTGTGCAGAAACAAGACATGGACCCCTATGACCGTTGTCAATGTTTCCTTATCAGATCTTGGAAAAGCAAGTTTACAGTACAACATACAAAAAAAAAAGCCAGGGCAAAATCCAATCATTTTACAACTCCTCCTTATACACATATTAGCACAATATGTTAATCACCGGTCACAAAGGAACATGGGGGAAAAAATTAAATAAAAAAAAATACCACATAGGAAAGAAAACAATCCCAAATAAGTGTACATCCACCAAACTGAAACCTCTGCTTCTTAACCCTTTAAAAGCTACTCTTTATTGGGCTTGACTGAAACCTGAACAGGTGCAGGATTTTTTTTTTTTTGTTTTTTTTTTTTTTTTTTTTTTTTTTTAAAGGTAGATGTCATTCTGCCAGGTTATCACCACAACCCAGGCTAATGCGCCATGCAAGTTAAACCCAGACTGTTCTAGGCTGTCTCCTCATCCCAACAAGATCTTAAGAAAAAGAAACAAAAATCCAAAAGCATGTTTCTAAGTGTGTATTTATATTTGTGTGTGTGTGTTGGTGTGTGGGCATTTCTCTCTCAAAATGTATATACTTATTTATTCATATACAGTATATACCTCATTATAATGTGTACCGGAGGCACCTATTGTTGTTTTTCCTCCCACTGCCTTCTTTTCCCCCAAATGATTGGAGTCGCTTCCTTTGGTTGTAATGGGGGGGATCTGCTGATCTTTTCTTAGACCCATGCCCATGTTGCTTGCCTTCCTTACTCTCCACTGTCACACTTTCTCCACTCTTTCTCCAGTTATGTTTCCCAAAGACGCAGATACAGACAGAGCAAAAGAGTGGGAGAGAGAGGGAGTGAGTGAGTGAGAGTGATCAGCTGACTGCCTTGCCGACCATGTTCCTTCCCACCTTCAGCCAATCTCCTTCCACTGCCGGTAGAACTCCTGGATGTTCTTCAGTTCCATGCCTGCTGCAGCCACTGCCTGGACAGCAGACTTGTGGGGTGAAAATAATAATTAAAACAAAACTTAAAACAAATTGCTGTGAGCATAATGGACTCTATACATTACAAAATAACTGACTGAGTCATCTCTTTATGACACTGAAATTGCTGCACAAAGCTGCTGGGGCATCTTTGAAAGAGACACTGACCTTCATGGCTGCAGAGCGAGTTGGGAGGTCCTCCACTGAGTGTCCAGTCAGAATTGTGACCATACCAGTAGTGTCTTCCTCTCCATTGTTCTGAGACATTGTCAGCTGGCGGCAGCTGTCCACCATCTTGTACAAGTGCCTTAATTTCAAATCATTCAGGAAAGAAGCACCATTACAAACATCCATCACAAACTGGCTGAATGTCTAACTCAGTCCTGACAGCTGGCATACAACCCAAAAAGCTAGGTTTAAACAAGTTCACGAAGGGATCAACTAGTCACATTAACCACTGCTCACCAGGCTTCAGTGTCCTGTCGTTTAAGTTTGTCTCTTTCAAAACTTCTCCCTGACTCCCGCTGGCAGCGGATGTACCTGGCAAAGGGAATTTAGAAAACAATGAACCAAGCATGCCTATGATTGGTAAAAAAAGTTGGAATGAAATCTAAGTATGCTCATATACATTAAAATGTAAAAGGACACTTATAAAAATTACCTTTACATTTTAAATAGAACTGTGAATATTAGTTAGTTTTCCAGTGGACAAATAATTGGATTGCCATAACAGGTAATGGCTTCATGGCCCCTGGCAGAAAAGTGAAACACACCTGTTGCCTTTACGAAATTCTGATTCCAGAAATCGGATTCCGTCTCTTGCACCAGAATTCTCTTTTTTTAGCACATCAAGACCATCAATCACTGTGGGATAGGAGAGACCAAAAGTAAAATGTGAAAGACCAATCAATCAACATGTTCCTTTAAAAATAATTCTCCTGAAATAATTGCTTCAGGCTATTGTATGTATTTGGAGTTACAACACTAATACAGGGGAAATACAGTGCCAATAGTTTAAGAGAGGGGGAAAAAAAAAGCACTGGAAACATAGGCCTATAATGAAAACACTGAAAGGCGTTTATTCCCAAATAATTCTAACACACAGAAATTAATCTTTCTTGTTTGGCTCAACATGACAAAAACATTTACATTTATTTATTTAGCAGAAGGCAGGGTGTGGTGGCGTGGTGGCGCAGTGGGTTGGACCAGGTCCTGCTCTCCAGTGTGTCTGGGGTTCAAGTCCCGCTTGGGGTGCCTTGCGACGGACTGGCGTCCCATCCTGGGTGTGTCCCCTCCCCCCCGGCCTCACACCCTGTGTTGCTGGGTTAGGCTCCGGCTCCCCATGACCCCATATGGGACAAGTGGTTCAGACAGTGTGTGTGTGTGTGTGTGTGTGTGTATATTTAGCAGAAGTTTTTCTCCAAAGCAACTTCCAATGGATACTATGTAGTGTTATCAACCCATATACCTTATTCACCAAGGTGATTTAAACTGCTAGATACACTACTTACAATGGGTCACTCATCCATACATCAAAAACATTTTTACTGATAATTTTGTTCAACTGGAGGAACAGACCTTGAATTTGGCAAATGAACATTGAAACAACTGATATACCCGGCTAAATTTTAATTTGTTCATCATGCGGAAAAATGTAATGCTTGACAATTGTTTTTCTGAAGGTAACCGAATTATTTATTCTTTCCATTAGAAAATAGAGAACTTTGCTTGAACAAAAGTTTAACATTTCTCCTTTAGTCAAGAAATGTAGCCGTTCTTTTTAAACAAGCATGGCAAATTTCATGCTGTATTTGCTTCCCTTGAGGTTAGACTCCAAATCCTGTTATAGAGGCTCCAAAAAGCTGTTCAACTTTCCAAACTATTCTACAGTTCAAATGTATAAATTAATTCTCTGCTACAGCAGTGAGTAGGAAATCTCATTATTAATCCAGCGACAGAGGTATACTATAATGATCATGTTTTCGCTACTTTTATGAATTGCAAATCACATTAGCAGATTGCTGAGCTCATAACAAAAATCATGCATTGCAGCGTTACAGATCTGTTTACCTGTGCGTGGGATGATGATAATGAAACAGCCACTGCTGGCCAGCTGTCTTAGCAGGCCAAGGTGCTGGCAGAGGACGGCTGTATCAGGCACCAAGTAGGGGGACATGGAGGACTGAGCTTTGGGCTGCTGCAGGCTCCCTTCCAACTGGGACACTTCCAACTGCAGGGGTGCACAAAAAGCAGCGCATCACTGTACATTAAACAGCTAAAACCAACAATGTTAATGACTGACACAGACAACTACTGGGCAATTAGCTTAATTTTCATTTTCAGATCAATCTGTTGGGATATAACAATGTTTTGACAGCAGATTCATTCTGAATCCATCTGAAAGAGAAGCATGTGTTACTGAGAAAAACCTACTTGGGAGGTCTACAGAAACAACATATTCACAAACTGTTTAAATAATTAAATAATAATAAAAATACACCACCACATGACTTTCAATGTGGCTATCATGAGAGAAAGTAGTGGTATTAAGCACAAAAACAGGAACAGGTTTAAGCATTTATGCATTCCAAGTACAGAAAGCGCGTGTGTGTGAGTGAGTGAAAACATCCGAGGGCCAGACCTGTAGGCGAAGCTGGGCCATGTCCCTCATCAGCCGGTTGCGGCGAGCCTCCTCCTCTGCCTGAGGGTACAGAGAGCATTGTGTCAGAGAACCTAGTTATCTGAGACCTACATAGTTTTTTCAAGTGAACCCAACACACCCTGGGTTTCAACGTATAAGGCGAACTTTTCAATGATAGGCAAAATTTTTGAGTTAAAGAAATGTTTGTTAAGGTACGTTTACTTGTGGAAATAGTTTGATATAGTCTAATAGCATGAAACTTGAATTATGGATTTTAATTTCATAATATGAACAGCACAAGGTGACACCAACATACAGGTAGAGCCAGAACAGCAAGAAATAATGTCCACACGCACAATGAGGGCTCAAGGTCAAAAAGCTACCGTATACATTTCCTTGCCAAATATTTCAGAGTACCTGATATACATACCATAACATCAAGAGAAAAGTCTTGTTTATGATTTAACAAGAAAAATAAAGACAAGTCAATGTTTTTGTTAGGCAATTTTTCCTGGAGCAATTTACGGTACCTTGCTCAAGTGTACTACAGCTAGAGGCTGGAATTGAACCTCTGACCTTTGAGTCCAAAGGTAGTAGCTCTAACAACTATTTCCTTCTTCCAGCTGTATCTTATCACAATCCCAAAATTAAAAAAAAAAAACCATCTTTGTTGTAACATCTAAAAATGATCATCTGTCCAACAGCCAAACAGCACAAACACTAAAACATTCTTTAAAAAATGCATTGTGAAAAAAGCTTTACTATACCTGTACTTTGGAATGTATCCCATGTAGTTTAAGGTTGTAGCGGTAAAGCTTTTTTTTTTTTTTTTAAATTCATACCCCAGGAAACACATACACCTTCGAGTTCTTTGAGCTCATGCATGGTGCCACTCACCATACGAAACTGGGCCTTTGCCTGTTGAACCAAGTTCTCCTGTTCTGACTGGCTGATACTGGTGAAAATGCCTGCCTCCGGGTTGAAGTGCAACACATTGCCCTGAAGATTAGTGAGAAAGTGGCCAAAGCTGCGGATGCAGCACAGCCGCACCACACACTTGGGAGCGCAAGAAAGGAAGGAAGAAAGAAGAATGGAGTTATATAATTTATTATGTGCATATCGCCATCCTCTGAGCTGTGGAGGAATAGCATCAGTCGTAACATCACCAGCACTCCTCCATGGCATTTTCCAAATCATCAATGGTCATGTTTGTAATGCCAAAAAATTGCTTTCTTCAGGGATTCTTGGCTCATTCATATATATTATATAAATAAAACAAATGCATCATTCTGCGTTTACGCATTTTAGAAGTACATATATACAACTAAAGGTGATATGGAGTTCAACCAATTTCCAAAGAAACTTTTTTCAGCTAATTTGTGCATTTTTCACTTCTGTGTTCTAAAATATCTGTCTTTTGTGAGGCAAATGAAACCGATGTTTCTGTACCTTGCCAGTAAAACACACCCAAACAGCACAGAAGCACGGGGCCTGATTAATTCTACTCTCTTCCAGTATTCACAACAGTTTCTTGTTTGTTGATGAAAAATGTAAGGGAAATGGCATGTTTATGGAATAAATCACTGAATAAGAGGCATTATCAAACAATTGAGAAACACTCGTATTATTCAATTTCGTAGGTAGTAACAACAGTAGAAGTGACTGGAATTGTGTTTGTAAGTTGAAGACTCAGTGAATATTACATGCAATGAAAAAGACATCCTGAGAACAAGAGTCCACACATGCGATAGGGAACCTGCGCACCTCCTGCAAGGGACTGAGAGCTGGCCTCTCACGAGTGAAGTCGAGGCGCCGGTGAGCCATGCTGAGGGCTGGAAGGTTGCGCAGAGCCAGGTCTTCAGGAAGCAGCACGGTCTGAGTCAGGTTAGGATGTTCACACTCGTTCAGCAGCTCTATCACATCCTGTTCAAATCCCAGGTCTTGAAACACAGTGACAGGCATCCATCACAACCAGCCCTTGGTCATACTAGATACCACACACAAATAAACCAACCGGCATGGTGGCAGAGGGAATGACTGACACTGCACAGCTCCTAGGTTATGGGCTTGATAAGCTCGAGATCAGTTCAAACTAGTCTATGAATAAGCTTCAGCCCCGCACACTTTGAAAATCAAACTTACCGAATGACCCCTACTCTCTCTTACCTGCCTCCAGAATCTTGCTGCCATCAGGAAGTAAGTTGAGCAATACAGACAGTCTGTTCCACAGGCTCTGAGAACTCTGCAATAGAGGACATCAGCTGGTATAAGGTTTGGTTTCACTTGTCACCAAAAAAAGTCTTTTGATAACTACCATGAATGCACATTTAATACAGAAATGTTATTCTTAGTCTCTTAAATTTTTCATAAGTTATTAATGATAATTTCCATGAGTATTTAAGAAACAGATTAATTTCAACCCTACCTGTGCACACATAACAATGATGTCAGTATTTGTTCTCAGCCAATCCACAAAAACTTTCACAACTAATATAAGGCCCTGATTGGTGAGAATTTCCAGTCGTTCTGAAAGAGTCTTTTCACTGCGACATGACTGGTTACTGTGTACACTGCTTTCAGAATCTGATTCATCTTCTGCTGTAAAACAATATAAAACAAAACAATTAGCAAACAACAGCACTTTTATAGGTGCTGTACTATTCAGTAAATGTGTTAAAATGTACCATGGATGGCTGTCTGCACTTTCCAAAAAGTACTCATGCCTTTAAAGTATCTGCTCATCTGTTTCTGACCATCAACTTATCTTTTATCAAAATCAGAAGAGACATTTAACACATAGTATCCCACTAGATATATAATTTTATTAGACAATTGAAATGTAGTGTTTAATCTTATTGTCTTAAAAATGGCAAAAAAAAAACATCTTAAATACGTGTAAGCGGACATGGTGTCTTGCCATTGTCATTGGTTCCATTAGCTGTGCTGGGGCTAGTGGTGCGGGGCACCCCTGCCTGTGGTGCCTTCATCTCCTCAGAGGCCGAAGAGTCAGGAATGGGTTGTGGAGCAGGCTGGGGGTGTAGCAACATGTTGCTGAAAGTGGGAGCCAGCCGGAAGCAGCGCTTGGCTTGAAAGAGCTGAGAGGACATAGCCTGCAGGTTACTGGTGATGCTGGGATCATTGGGCAGCAGAGGGCCATTGGTTGTTGGCGGGGTGAAGCCCTCCTCCCGGAGAGGTGGGGGTGGGGGAGAGGACTGAGGCTGCTCTTGATGTAGGCTGTCCGAGTCCTCCATATCTTCGAGGTCAGAACGGGACTCTTGGCTGTTCATGTCAGAATCTGTCTCCATATCAAATGCAGTGCCCCCCTCCTCTTCCTCCTCTTCCTCATCCTCAGAGCCACTCGCCCAGTTTCCTTCCTCGAGGTGCCCACACTTGCCCTCCTTTTCAAGAGAGGAGCCACTAACTGGCAGTCCTGTAGCCCCCATGCCCTCTGCTGGTCCCCCCTCCTCGTCGTCGTCTTCTTCATTGCTCTCAAACCCCTCACTCAAATCGCTGTCATCCTCCTTGCGAGCACAACGCCGCCGACGCAGCATACAGAGGCGGGAATACTTCTTCTTCTGTTTCTGCTTCTCCTCCATCTTGCCCTCACTACTCTTTTTCTCACCCTCTCTTTGCATTGCATGGTTTTCACCCTCTTCTAACAGGTTCTCATCACCGCCATCTTCCTCATCTTCTCCCTCAGTGCCGTTCTGCAGGGCCCTTTCCTCTGAGTCCATTGGGAATGTTGTCTCTCTGGTTTCTGGGTCATCTAGAAAACGCAAATGATTTACAACAGTTGCCTTTTCTTATTAAACAGTTTTTAATGAAATGGCAAAATTACAATGACCCTTAGATTATAAACACAATAAGGACTGGAGGTCTGCTTGTAACTCATTGAAACATTCAACTTAAAATCTGGGAATATAAAAATCAAAAATTTCCCAGTTTTAGGAAAAAGTATGTTAATGAACGTATAACTCAGCATGAGGAACCAATACACTTGCTAAACAGGTTTGTTAAGCAGTTACTCATCACTGCACCTGGTGGTTACCTGTATTGTCAGCGTGGAGAGGAGGTACTTCACCCTCCCCATCCTCTAGCTCAGCTTGCAGGCGGACATTGACATGGTTGATGAGGTGGGAGAACAGAGCCAGTGTGAAGGCAATGGATGCACTACACTGTTTTGATCCTGAGAAACAGAACACATCCCTCAGTTCCTTGCCTCTAAGACACACAGTATATATCCACCATCAGAAAAATGGATGTCAGAATTCAGACTCAAGGCACTTGTGCAAACTAATCCCTCTATGCATCTGCAGTCTATCTTACACTGACCTCCTTTCTTAAGGCTGTGTACCACCATGAGGCAAGTGACCGCCATCTTGAAAACCAGAGCATCAGGAAGAAAGGAGCAGCCAGTGTCATGCTCTCCTTCCTCCTCATTGGCCAATGAACTGCTGTGTGCTGGTGTGGGCAGATAGAAGAGCACCAAGTTGAAGTCCTCCAGCACAGACTGGCAAAGGGAAGTTAGCTCTGTCTCCTGGAGGCTGCAGGGACAGCAGACACAGACATAAATTAGTCACAACCAAAGCATAGCGTATACAGATGGTCTCCGATCTACAATGGTTCGACTTCAGATTTTTTCGACTTTATGATAGTGAGTTTGCAATACACATTCAGTAGAAACTGTACTTCAAATTTTGAATTTTGATTTCTGTCCCAGCCAAGCGATACTCTCTCACGATGCTGGGCAGAGACAGCAATCCACATCTCCCATTCTGTCACGCAGAGATGTGTATTGGATGTATTAACTGTATTTTCGACCTAGGATGGGTTTCGGGGAACGTAACCCCATCGTAAATTGAGGACTAGCTGTATACACTAGAACAAGATTTTTGTTTTACTCAATTTATAATATGAAACATTTATACGCTACAGCTTTCATGTTGGGTCAGTGCATCTGGTGACTTGTCATACTGTGATAAAAGGCAAAAAAAATCAAAACAAGAAAAAAGATTTGTTAGGCCTACATTAACAAACAAAAACACTACTGAGACACTTAAAGTCAAGAACTGGTATGTGCTCAATCCAGCTGCTGAGTGATTCTTAAACTCAAGAGTCATTACCTGTTCTTCGGCTGCAACAGGCTCTGCAGATACATAAAGCTCACCAGAAGACGCTTGATATCTCTTGACCTGCAGCATGAAAAAAGGCAGATACATTTTCAAAAGAATCAGATGCCGTAATGACAAAAAGCACACTTTGCACACTTAAACAGTGCAAAGTGCAAAAATATCTGATGTAAAATACAGGTGATATTTTACTCCAAGTGTTCCTACACAATATAAACTTTTCCCCAAAAGCCTTTCAAATCGTTCGATACAGTATATTATAAAATGTTATAATATGCAAATTTAATTGCTAATTAATGCAAAACAGTATCTTGCTCATGAGTCTGGAAAATATCAAAAATAGCTGTGCTGGTGAGAAATCACTGAATTGCAGATGGTAGGTTATATTTTTGATCTCACCAAAGGTCCCCTCCAAGCCTTCATTCTTTAGTCATATATTTCAAGACCTATGCCACTTAAGTACTAACTTAACCACCCAACTGCAAGGTGTGTCAATGCCTCAGTATGCCATCACTGGCCCAAAGAAACAAGAACTGATTACTGGGAGAGCTACCGGATCATAATTTCTACCTCTGTCGTGTGGGCGAGAGCCTCTTCAACTCCTGCTTCTTCACCTGGTGATACATCTTGGCTGCCTTGTCGAACAGACGCTTCAAGTTCCCATAGGCCCCCTCAAATGGTGTCTCTGACTGTATGCTATTGGACACATGTGCCAAATATTAATAGCATAAACTTACTGCTTTATTTCCATATAAACCTCCTGATCAAAATCCTAGTTTTGGGGGGAAAAAAACAGGCAAAACCTGCTAATAAATATAAGAAAGCTTTTACCATGGTCTACATTTTACATATCTATATTAACACTTTTCTTGTGTACTTAGCAATGTTTTTCTAGTCCAAAAAAGGCTCGGAACTGAACCTCAATTTCACATACAAAATGCAAATGTATAACTTTTCCTAAACTGTTTCCTAAACAAGGAAAATACTAAAACAGGAATACCCTGCCCAGAGTCAAGTGAACACACTGACACCCAGTGGTCAGCATGAGAAACACCTCTGACATTCAACAGGTCGGATCTGTGCTGCATCTCACCAACGCAGATAATAGTAGGTGGCTTCCACATTGTAGAACTTGCTCCCAGCTAGTGTGCCAAGTTGGTTAAATGGCATTCCTGGAACACAATGCATGCAATGAAGAATGATGTCATCTCCACGGCTCCCTCACCAACTGGTGTACCATTGGTGTTTTCATCAGTATTTTGTCTAATAATGGGGTCTGCTGGTTCTTAAAAATGGAAGGACTGTGGCACAGATACTATGACTTCAGAGCAAGAAGAGCAAATAAAATCAATGAAGCTTCATAACAAATGTTACCATTATAACTACAAAGCCCCCGTGGGTAAAAGTGCTCGCTGTCACTCACCAACATGGGGGGAAACAGACAAGGCCTGGTGGTAGAAACGTTCTGCCAGCTGTTCAGCCTCAACTCCTGCCAGTTCGTTCTGGTACCGTGCTGCAGACAACAGTACAGTTTCTTAGACATTAAAACATTATCACTCTCTCCTTGAGACCAACATTTGTTCTTCACACATTCTAAAAGCCAAAAAATGTGTCACATATGCGCTGATGTCTGTCCTTTATAGTTGTTTCTACATCCAATCTTTGTGGAATAAAAATTAATTGAGCACCTGGTACTGTAGTGGGTAGAGGCACTACCTTTGAACACAAATGACATGAGTTCAAATCCTACTTTCTGCTTAAGATCCCTTGAGCGAAGCACATACCAGAAATTATAAATAAATCGGTAACTTTTATATAAATGGACAAAGCAGTGCATAAGTAGTTAACACTAAGTTTCTTTTGGGAAAAAAAGTGAGCTAAATGAATAAATAGCAATAGAGGATTATGAAAATTTAAATCACGTATGAAGTACAGAACGCATACTCTTCAGAATTTGCCTGTTTTTTTTTTTGTCAGTGACTCCAATTCTGTTAGCATCCATGCATGTGTTTGTTGAAAATTGAAATTACGGAAATACGCCTCCAATAAACACAACCTGCACAAGGTTTTTAGCTCACGGATGAGTAGGCCTTTCAGTAGTAGTGGATGGCCGTCTTACCCAAGTCTCCCAGGTACATTAAGCAGCGATGGCAAGCCATCTGGGCCCACTCCATCTCTTTGGCAGTAGCCAATACTGGCTTTTTTCGACCTGCATTACAAACATTCCTTTGTCAAAATCAAAGAGCAAAATCCAAGCCACTTGACTTTCTGTGCAATACGTTTTCTGGAAACAACAGTACAAAGCAACATAAACTGATCTTTTAATTCTTGTGATTCGTTTCATACAGTAACTGCATATTTTTGCAAACACCAAGTTACAACAAAGGAACTTGGTTCATTTAAAGGATCGGTCATAAGGATACTGACTGTGTGGAAATATGCATACAAACGCACATTTGTAATGTGAACAAATTCTGTTAATATGGTCACTAAGAACTGTGGACAGTTCAACTATTCTTCTGTAATGATTTTGTTGTAGACAAATTAAGCACCTGTTATGTCCAAATTACTAAACTGTAGGTAATGTGAGCATACTGTGCTCTTCAAAAGAACGAGGGCACACATCAAAGGCAACTGGGGATAAAAATATGTCTTCTTTGTGTGTGTATTTGTCCCCAGTTTCTATAGCCGTGGTCTCACCAATGAGGGGGTCCGTGACGTGTGTCCAGTCAATGCAGTCTTGAAGCTCCAGCTGGTAATGTGACTGAATGTAGAGCAGGAGGTGCTGGTAGAATCCCACGCCAGCAATGAGGTGAGTCCTGTAAGCACACTCCAGCGCACTGCGGCTATGAATGTGCTACAGAGATAACACAAAATATGTACACAGGGCAAAATAAGGTCAATGAAAGGATGTTATGTTTTTTCAGTGCAGTCTGATAACAGCAAACTCCTCAAAATAACAAGCCATGACATTACTCCTGAATACCCAATAATTTACTAGGAAAACACATAAGTAGCAACCAACAGTAAAACCAAAACATAAGGGAATAAATAATAAACTAATGGGCAGAGTATGAGTATTCAGAGGTTCAGCTGGGAAGTGAGGACAAGCTATGATCACACTCATTTTCAAGAGGTGGAGATGTGAAAAGTGTTGGCTGACAAGAGAATTACACAGGTTTGAAAGAATACAAATATGCTCTAAACTCTAGAACTCCACTTTCAGGAGCTAAGTGGAGATGTATATGATATTTCATAGGAAAAAGTATAATGCCTGGCACAACCTGAAAGATAATGAATAATAATAAATAGTGGTAAAACACATTTTGATTTCTTGTTTTTAAAGATGTGCCTTCATTTTATATTTTGACACCTTTTAAGTGCATGCTCTTTGTAACAGTTTTTCCATTGCTATAATTTGGCAAACATAAAAGCATTTTTATAACAAAACTAAATGGAGCAAGAAAGCAATAGGCAGTACATAGAAAGAGGGAGAGAAACAAGCAGAAATGAAAAACAAATGAGGTTTACAACTGAAGAAAAAAGAAAATTGATAAGTAAGCAAACAGAACGTTAATGAAATGTGTGTTTAATTCTGAATACAGCTTAATTTATAATGCAAGGCATGTTTATGTAACTCATGGTGGTGAAGTAATACCTTTTTGTTAGTTTTAATGACCTGGATGACCTCGTAGTAAACCTTTCTCCATAGCAACTCCTCAGCCTTACGGCCGTAGTCCACTGGGTGGAGGAACATCAACTTCACACAGAGCTCTCGCAGTCTACACAGCAGGAGTCACCATCGACACAGAGATCTGGGTTCAGTTTAATTCATCTATCACAATGGCACTTCATAACTTAGCAATAACGTCAGTATTCGTATCTGTGTTAGTGTAGAAGTGTAAGAGGTATTTATCTATTCGCTATGCTATGTAAAAAAATTTATCTGCCCATAACTAGATTTTCCCAATGGCCTTTTACTGCATCAGCTAAATAGTGGAAATAACCAGAGGCTAAGATTAAGTGATCAGAATACAGCCATCAAAGCCTTCAGATACCAAGCTGGGTTGGTTACTAGTTTAACTTTATAATGTAAAAAAACAACATTTAAAACACTGTTAATAACAACTAAATTTAGCATTTGATGGATACACCATTCCATCCTTTTAATTCAAAATGGTGCAAACTTACAGATTAAAATGTCATTTTTTGAAAATTACAATTATGACACATTAGACACAGTATGATTTTAAGTAAAAAAGGGACAATAGTTCTGGGTAGACTACTTACTTGTTCCGTAAGCTGATGTTCTCGGGCTTGAAGACCTCTCTGTACGATGACTTGTTGCTGATGATGGCATCCAGCTTGTGAACAGATTCCACCACAGCCCTGGACATGGAGGCAGAGAAGGTAGTCAACATGAGCAGCAGGTTGCCTAGTTGTTAAGGAAACAAGTAACGTGGATGATGACTGTCCATTACAATCCCTAGGAGGATGCTCCTCTTGTACTTTGGAGAAAGGTACATGACCTAGGATGCTGGTAGCATGGGGACACCTGGTGACGTATTGGTTAGAGCTACTTCCTTTGGCCCCAAAGGTCGCAGGTTCGAGCCTCACCTCTGGCTGTAGCGCCCTTGAGCAAGGTACTTACTCTAAATTGCTCCGGTAAAATTACCCAGCTGTATAAATGGGTAAATAATTGTAACCTCAACACTTTAAGTTGTTCTGGAGAAAAGCACCAGCTAAATGAATTAATGTAAAAACACAGAGAGAGAGAGTGTGTGTGTGTTCCACTGATGTATGGATGAGTGACACATTGTAAGTAGTGTATCTAGCAGTGTAAGTCACCACGGTGAATAAGGTGTGTGGGATGATAACGCTACATAGAGAGTTCATTGGAAGTCGCTTTGAAAAAAGTGTATGCTAAATAAATATATGTAAATGTAAAATACCCAGCCAAGGTCCAAACAAATCCGGAGGTAAAGTACGTGAGTAGTAGCATTTGAAAGGATTCTCTTGAGCTCAACGGAAAGATGTACCGAAAATGCACCAATGATCTTATTTTACTCATCCGTGCACTATGGAACGACACCAGTTTCACTATATTTATAATGAACAGATGTGTCGGTTACTGCACATTAGCTTTGTTTGAAAAAGACAGACTTTCAGAGAGAGCAGCAGTCAGTGACACACAAATACCGGCGCTGCGACCTCCCACTACTAGTCTCAGTCAGTCAGTGAATGACACCCAAACTAAGCTCATGATCTGATGCGAAATTATTTCACAAACTACACACACACACACACACAGTGAGTGTCACGAGTGTGTCTGGCTTCGCTCTCCACTCCAGCGACAACGCGACGTTTCAGGCCAGGGGGCACGTCTGGTCAGGTCAGGTGAGGTCAGCCAGGCAGCAACAACATGTCATGATTCTCCAAGATGATTCTACGAACGAACCTGTCCACTACTAACAGCTAGTAGTTGTTAGCATGCGGCTAGACGTCCACGACCACGCGCCGCCGCCGCCAACCGACGACGACTCCACACCGTGTCGTCGTACGACTACGAGCGGGGCTTGTCGTCGATTATTTACCCGCAAACCGCCGCGGCTGCTCAGTCAGTCAGTGCTCAGCTCAGCAGCCACTTCCCGAGCGAACGGGAGCGGTGTGCCGACTGACTGACTCCCTCTGCTCTGTCCTGCGTGTCATACCGCCGCTACGCTCAGCTACACCGTACACCGGCGGCGTGGTGCTCCGCTTAGCCGGGCTGTCGCGCGGACACACGGCCGTTAAGTTACGTTCCGCAGATGCTCAGTGAGTCTGTCAGCCGCCGGTCTCGCGCCGCGCGCCACCTGAATTTGAGCCGCGTGTGCGCGCTAACGCGAGACGGACACGGCAGTAGCATGAGGTCATTGAGGATCGCGGGCTCCGACCTCGCGGACGTGCCTCTCTTCTTGAGACTCTTCCCTCCCGCTTTCCTTTTTTCGTAGCTCGGCGGCCCACTGACCTGTACAGGCGCTTAATGTGCAGCACTTTCGCCTCCGGCTCGCTGTCCTGGCCCGGTCCGCTCATAATAGCGGCAGTTCGGGGGGTCCGCGCCGGCGTGTCCAAGCCCGTCGTCGGATGTCCACTGTCCGTGTCTTGTGTTCCCACCCCCTACCCTCCCCTTACCCCGCTCTGCCCGTTCGGCGGCTCTCTCTCGATTTCCTCGGCGGCTCAGTCGTGAGTCGCTGTAACTGCTCCTTCTCGTCTACCCAGCAGCACAGTCGCTCGACCTGGCCTTCTCTTTCGCTGCTTATATCGCTAGGGCTCGGCCGCCCCTGCCCATCCGTTCACCAGTCGGGGAGGGGAGGCAACGCGCGAATCCTTCAGTTTATTCTTGGTCAGCTATCAGGCCCCGGTATGTTTCTTGTGTCGTTCCCTGTTTCAGGCATCGTTCCGAGTGCGGCCATTACTGCCGAGGCATCGACCCGCTGGAGTACCGCGAGAACTGCAGAGACACCTTGAGCCAGTTCGCGGGAATGGGGCCCGGGTTGCCAGGTCCGCCCCAGAAATCCTCCTGTGTGAATATGCGCGTAGCGTGAGTTCTGCAAAGAGCCTTTCGCTTTCTCTTCTTAACCGTTTTCCCAGAATTTCAGAATAACAGTTAGTTAGTGTCACCCGTTACAGTTGTAACTAATAATTTAGAGAGGTTTTAACTAATAATAATATTTATTTTACATATTTCTCATATTATTTATTTATTTTATACGTTTACTGATGTTTAACATTTTCTACATCATAGACTAAATAAATGAAGAAATGTGTGACACAATTATTTTAATAAACGTTGTATGTATTATATTAATATAGCAGTTTATAGACAATCTGCGAAAGAAGAATTGACGCAGATTTTTCCAGAGACATCCGCTGCTGGCTGTTATTTTGTGCACACAGGTTTCATGTTCATATCATCAGATATTACTTTCCATCATCATGTCATAAGTTGAAGAACGATTCATCTTTTTCATGTACACAGTATTATATGTGGATACACCTTATTTCAGCCGTGCAGCGTTATACGACGATGCGATGGGTTCTCAACTTCCACGATTCGTTCAGAATCCTGTATAATTCGTTATGTTCATACTCGAAGCTCATTTTTATTAAGTCACAGTCAATGAAACTTTAAGAATATAGACGTACCTCGATTAATTCGCTGGTTAGAGCCTGGGATAGAACTATAACCAAAATTTTTTTACAAAATACGTTGTAAGATTTTCATTTAGCTTAATATTTTATTTTATTAACGGAGGATTTTATTAACTTCGAGTTACACGACATGTACTATGATGTAGATGAAAAGTAGAAAATTAGTGTAAAATTACTGAAAATCAACATATATTGTCTACGTAAACTCCTACATAAACAGATTCATCACAAAAGCGAGTACATCTTCCTCAACTTCTCTCCAAGTTCAAGTTGAAAAACTATTTATTACTGACCACTATCGTCTCCATGGTAACAGCACGTTTATTCTCACTAGAACAACAGACTCCTCGCCTTAGGAACGCATGTGGGGCCGGAAATCTGTTCGTAACTCAGTTTGTTTGTAAATCCAAAGTTACGACCATTAAAAATTACTTAATACAGGTGACGCTCTATTTATTCATGGGTTGAAGAATGTTTTTTATTCTCTTCCAGCTTCTTTAAAATTAGAACTAATTTGAAATGACTGAAAATTAAGATACCTAATCTCCACAACCTGCTGTTCAGTTCCAGTTGCTGATTCATCTCATAAGCCTGGACAATGTTCATCAGCTTCTTTTCTTTAACTTTTTGGAGGAAAAAAATGTTATATATGACTGTTATTTTATCATTTACTTTCAATTGAATGAATATGGAAGTTAAAAATAAAATTACTGAAAAAAGTGCTGTAGTACCTTTGAGCAAAATTGTAAATATTCAAGTAAAATTGTCCAGCTATATAGATGGGTAAATAATTGTAAGTCACCTTGGAGAAAACCTCTAGCTAAAGAAATAAATGCACATGGACTTCCTTCCCACTTCCTCCAATTCTAAGCCAACTGTTGGCCTATTCATCTCATAAACATGTGCAGCTTTCATCATTTTGTTATTGATCAGCACCACTCCTGAACACGAGCCACCAGCTGTAAACACTGAGAAAGGAGCTGAATTAATCCTGTGCGGCTTGCGTTTTACTGCCTATGGTTGGTAGGATGCACAATGCCAGTTTCTTTTCAATCTCAATATGTAGAAAATTTAGACAATTGATCAGTGGAAAAAAGGCAGTTTAAAATAAACAAACTGTAAAATGTTTGCTCACTCAGTCACTATCCATAACCTCTTATTGTATCTTTGAAAATTCATAACTTGCCTGTTTGTAATACAAAGAGCTAGTGTATTTTGGAAAACATTGCAAAAACAGTGAGTCATGCCTTTCAAAATCAGCAGTATGAGCAATTCATCATCTGAAAGCATTAGTCCTGTAGAACCACTCCTTTACTTTGACTTGAATGAAAAGCAATGTGTTGTAGGTGAATGAGTTTTCATTAATATTTGCCACAAAGCATAATGTGGCAGTACATAGGATTTACAGGTATTAAACCCATTTAAAAAAATTGGGTTTTGACTTTGCTATATGGAAATTCTATGATGCATCAAAATGTGGTGTCTCATTAAAGAGAAACTGCAGTAACTAAATTACTATGCACTTTTTTTGGTAATGTAAACCAGTTAAGGAAAGTATGTAAGTAGGAGAGTGAGTGAGAGTGAGCCAAAATTTTAATTAGTACTGTATACTTAAAATGAGTTCTCAAAGTATAAATACACACACACACACACACACAGAGGCTGAAATCACTTGTTCCAAGCAGGGTTGCGGGGAACCGGAGCCTAACCCGGAAACACAGGGCGCAAGGCTGGAGGGGGAGGGGACACACACAGGACGGGACACCAGTCCGTTGCAAGGCACCCTAAGCGGGACTTGAACCCCAGATCCACCAGAGAGCGGGACCCGGCCAAACCCGCTGCACCACCGCACCCCCGAAAGGTTAAATAATTATAAGTCAAACATTCATATTTGTTTTATACACTGGCATATTTCTGCTAATATAGTAGCAGGTATCCTCATAGTGCTCTCTGAAATCACACACAAATCATGTTCTGATCAGCAGCACTCGAGGAGGCAGTTATTTTTCAGCATTAGCAGATCTGCCACTGGGCAAAGAAGATCTTTGACCTCAGGTTACATGTCAGTGGAGGCTTGAGGAACAGTATTGCAATGTTTAACAGTTACCAGAAGAGGGCACTTTATTACTTTAACAATAATAATGACGCATGTAAACCTGACAATCTTTACCATTCTTCTTCTTCTTCTTCTTCTTTTTCTTCTTTTTCTTCTTCTTCTTATTATTATTATTTATTATTATTATTTGTTTTCAGCCTTGCACTTCTGTTTAAGGCAGTTGAAAGTGTGAGCTGTGTAGAACTTTAAGGTACGGGTGCTACAGCAAGAAGTCGATGAGATAACCCTGCTACTGTAGTGAGACGGACTGTATTACATTGTGGTGTGCTCACATTAAACTTGAGTTCAATGCCATAAAGACAGTGGAGACTTCCGCAGACAACATACTGTTTGACCCCCCCAACCTCCATCACCAAGAAACCTGAACTGAGGCTGTTCATCCTATGGCACCTCAGGAAACTCAGTACCTCACAATGCAAACTGATGAGCTTCTACACAACCATCATTAGGGGTGTTTTGATCACTTCCATCACCATCTGGTTCCCCCCTGCCTGCACCATCTCTAAAACAAGTCCGCAGCAAGCGGTCTGCTCCGCTGGGAAGATCACTGGCTCTCAGCTACCATCAATAAAAGACCTGCCAGGGCGGAGAAGAGAGCTGGCAACATCGCTGCAGATTCCACCCATCCTAGGAGTCACCTCACCACCAAACTGTCATCTCAGAGGTGGTACAAGACCATCGCCACTCCAACCTACACATCACGTCTGTAGCTCCTTTCCCAAAGCTATCCGGCTCTGGGGTGCAACCCCCTACCTCAACTACTACTGGTCAGGTCTTACACCTTGTTTATTTCACACTACATCTGATAATTGCACCTTTTGCACACTGTGGTCATTTGCACTGTCGCATCCTGTAAATTACTGTTGTTTTTGCACATTGCTCTTGTTTGCGCTCTTGCTGTCTTGTTATTTATTGCTTGCACATTGCAGTTGTACTCTGTTTTATTATTGCCCTGTGTTTTTGTATTTTGCACTGAGCCATAACCAACACTTTATTGCTATAAAGTCTTCTGAGATTTGAACCAGAAGGTTTTGTTTTGCAAGGCCACTGGCTGCTGCTCCACAAACATGAAGCTGACACCTTAAGAGGACTACAGCTGTATTATTTATTCTCCAAAGGGTTATCATCCACAGACTCTTACTTGAATTGAGGGGGCTTAAATGAACAGTTTAACATTTAACTGTAAGCATTCATCATTAGAGCCTTCCATTAATCTGTGGGTATAATTTATGATCAACGATGACACAGTCTGAGTCTGTGTAAGGCTGGACCTGTTAGGTTTTACGCCAACAGAAGAATTGCTTTTAACAACAAAAGACTGAGGTCCTGAAAACCTGGAAGAATTGCTATGTTGACCAGTACCAGTATGAGTTTTGTGGATCGCAAACTATTAACCACACATTCCAAAAACAGATAAGAAGTTTTATTGTCAAGTTTATTATAATTTTGGTACTGTGCTAGGTGTGTAAAGGTTCTTGTAAGACTGGTTACCAGAGATGAAGCGTATATATTGGAATATTACAGTAACGTGGATGAGCTTTTGCACTCAGTCCTCAACTTGCAAACTCTGTTGGGACTGGAAGTCTGTTAGTAAATCAATTTGTTCTTGAATCCAACCACTGCATCAAAACAGGCAGAAGCTTAATAATACAGACATTAGTTGATTTATTCACAGGTTAGGTTCTATAAAAATCTCAGATACAGCTGAAATAAGTAAAAAATTCACTGTAAGACATCTGTCCATTTATTCTATTTTCATCAGCTACTCACCTTATGCAGGGTTGTTGTGTCCCAGAGCCAAACCTGGAAACACAGGGTATGAGCAGGGGATAATGTGGACAGGGTTCCTACCAGCTGCAGGATTTTCACTTTTATTTCCACTATCTTTAACATTTCAATTTATTCCGATAGCAAATGCTTTTCTTACAAAGCAATGGATAACACAGAGCAATCAAAAGTGCACTTCACAGATGAAGAGGTATAGAGGCAGACACATGATTCTTGTACCAAAGTATGTTTGTCTGTTACCAACATTTTTGCTGGCACATACTACACGAGTAGCAGCTTATAGGAATGGTAGGAAGTACAAAGTTACACTATGATAGGTGATGTAAAGGTACTTTTACACAGCTGTTTGGGAGACCGGAAGAGAAGTGAGTGAGAAAGAGATGGATATGGAAACTCTTCTTCAATGTTGAAAGGGAGTCAGCAGTTCTGAGGGACAGAGGGGACCGATTCCATCACATCACAGTAGCAAAAGGGACCCTACGGACTTTAAACTTTGGACCCCTTAAATGTGAGACTACTAAGCGGTCAGATGTGTAGAAGCGCAGTTTTTCTGTGGTGGAGGGAGTCATAAAGCCTTGTAAATACTCTGGTACAGATCTTCTGACTCTCTTGTAAGCCTTAACTAGAGTCTTAACTTGATGCAGGTGGCTAAAGGAAACCAGGGAAGAGAGATGAGGAGGGGAGATACAAAGAACTGCTTTGGCAAGTCAAACAACTTAGGCTGTTGCATGTGCAGCATCCATAAGCATCAGGTCACCTTCGGTTTGGTTTATTATCAATGCAATGTATAAATGCCTTATAAAAGAGGCACACCTCTATTCTCTGAGTAGGTTCTGTAAAAGTCGTGCATACAGTATATACTGTAGTTGTGTGAAAAGCTTTCTGATGTTTTAATTAACTTTCAGCGAGTGAGTGAAAGTAAACATATGTAGTCTCCACAAATTCCTGTTTAATGGCAATTATTGACTTAATCATATACTGTAATGTTCCTCATCTTGTTATTGATCAGAGACGCTCACAAACATCCGACACAAGCTATACACTGTGGAAATTACTTGAATTCATCCAGTCTCACATTCGTGCTCTGTTTGAGTGCATTTTTAGGTGCTTAAAACTGGACGTGGAAGTACAGTGCTCGCTCTACAACAAACAAATTTTTGAAAATAAACAAGCAAAGAAAATACAATTAAATGAAATGGAATGAAATGTTAGTTTCATTGCAAATACATAAACCGAATAATGGTAGTATGAGGACCCAGTATACTGTATTCATTTTGTCCTTGAGTGCTACAAATGAAACCAGATGGGACCCTGCTGGGCTTCTATGTATTTGGCTTCAAATCCAGTAATTTTGTACTCATTTATCAAGTTTATTATCCGTGCTTCTTATTCATACGTTGCCCTGCAGTTTGTTAAATATTCCAGTAATATGAAAAATGACAATTTTGAAATTGAAATTGTAAAGTAGTAAGTCTCACATGAAAGTACAAAGTCTGCTATGTTGCAGTCATGGGGCATAATTTTTGCCCAGAGGCCATTTGTACTGATGATGAAAATCTGAAACACATATAAAAGGCCATAAATAGTGAGGGGCTGAAAGTTTTTGTTTTTTGAATCAATTACAATAATCACAAATGTTCCATAAGTGTATAATCTGAAGTGGGAACATAGCTACAGCTAATGAGTGTAAGGAAACTGCTATCCCTCTAAGTCCCTTCAGGTTTTGCATTGATCTTGGGTCACAGCAGAGGCTTCAAACGTCACATTGGGTTTCAATTTTCAGGTTTTTAAAGCCAGGGGGCTCAATTTTAGAATGAGGGACTTGTTTTGGAAATTGACTCAAGAAATTGTTGACATTCAACTTCCTACAAGGCATTTTCTAGCCGAGACACGGTTCTTCGGAAATGAGAGGTAGCTCCCCTCTAAGCTGGTTTCCAAGCTGTTCTCATGACAGCAGAGCTGAGAGAGTTGTCGCCAAAAGCTGACATCTGTCTGTTTTGAGGAAGTCTCAGAGCGCTCCAGATGAGAGGATAGTGGCTGCTGTCCTGCCAAGGTTCAATGCCAGGCCAATGACCACTCGATGACGTGAGAAGGCTCATGGATGAACAGTAGGGACTGCTTAAATCTTTATGAACCTCTGCAAGACTGTAGTACCATAGTATGCATTTCTCTTCCACCACCCACACAAATAATATGTGCTGTCTTAAAGTTATTTAATGTATGTTAAAATTATTGTAAGATATTTAAGGTAATATTAGTATACATGTTTACATCAAAATAATAAACGTGTTACTACATATCTGTTTTTCCCGATTGTCATTGTGTGCAATGTAACTTTAATCATGGGACAGCGAACATGCGTTTTGTTGGTCTGTGTTCAGAAAGTCTCTGAATGTACAGTGAATTGAAATCAATATACCAGAAAACCAAGCTTCAGTCTGCATCTTCATGAGTCACACGATAACTAAAGTGGAAAATGTAATAAACTGTAAAACACATTTTATTACATTATTATATTAACGTATTTATTCCCTGATGTTTGAAGAACAAAATCCCAGCATCACTAAGGTTGCGTATGCAACTAAAAAAAAAAACCATTAAAATCACGTGTGAAGTTAGGAATTTAATTATTTGTTTATTTACGCATTTATTAATCTATGTATTTACTCATTTATTTATTTATATCTCCAGGATTTGCCCACCCGAAAAATATAAACTCCTGCTTATTCAAAAAATGAAGAGCTTCATTTACTGCATCAAATAAATTATTCCATAAAATCAAAGTAACAATTAATATTATCATAGTAATCAGAATATCCACATTCATAACAAATCCATGTACAGTGGTGATGCACACGTCAATATTCACTCTTTCCATTGGTATATACAAGGTCCCCAAGTATCTGTCCATTCAAAAACCAAACAAGAAGGGTCAGGTAAGTTATGGCTTGTCTAGGGGCCTGGATAAGATTGAGAAGACTGCTTTATGGATGGGGAAATACTGCCAGAATATTTCTAAATGGAAGCAGGATTCACAGGGGACTATACATATAAATAGTAAGAATACCTTTAAAGGTATAAGGTACAAGGGCAGTATCATGGAGGAATTCATTAGCAGCGTACAGAGCGATCTGTACATGAAGAAAGAGGACCGGGGCGATGAGGGTAGTGTGGAGGAGAACAAGCTCAGAAGGGTTACTTTTTATAAATAAGGTAAATAAATCTGAATTACGACCCCAGCAAACACAGGATTCATAAACATTAAATGAAAGCAGGAAAATAAACCAGGAAGAATCATAAGAGTACCAGGAATTAATCATAGAAAGGAGATGAAGATAACGGGAAATACTGTTATACTCTATATATACAAACATTTGTTAATTCACATCAAAATCACTTTAAAATGCCTTAATAAGTGCACAAATGAGTGCGAGAAAGAGAGAGAGAGCGAACGAGAGCGAGAGAGAGAGAGAGAGAGAGAGAGAGAGAGAGAGAGAGTGACACGACAGCTGCATGTGTGGTTGGGACGGTGCACATGGATGAAAGACAGCTTCTCCTTCCTTGTGTGATCAGCATCTGTACGGGAAATACTTCCAGGACGTCTGTCCTTGTGTCTCTCAGAATCTCTCTATCTCCACAGCGTCCCTGCCGTGTAGAGATGGAGGGAGCGAGAGAGGGAGAAGAGGAAAGAAAAACACACGCACGCACGCACGCACCCTCTGCATGTACACTCTTACGCTGACTGCACGCCATGTATATACATAGACATACTGTATGTACACTCACATCCTGTATATACACAAAGACTGTACACACACTTACAGTATATACACACACACACACACACACACACACACTCACAGACATTCACTCACTTAAACAAAATCAACCTCTGATCTCTCTCAATATTTTCGATCTCTCTTTTTTTTTTTTGTGTCGAGAAGCGAAATATCCAACCAGCACGTCAATGGAGTCCATACGGTGAGACAACGTGAAGAGAAACAGAAACTATGCCCCAGGTTTCTGTTTCGCCACTCCATGGACAAAGCACTTGACTAGCTAGCTGCTCAGTTAAGCACATATTAGAAGTTTGATATAAAGAACTGGGGGGGCACAAAAATTGGAAGTAAAAGCCAAGAGTCTTCCGCAAAGCATCTCTCACGGTTGGCGAATGAAGAGCTCCACAGGACTTGTCCAAAAATCCATCCGAAACTACTCTTTCTGCCTGGCAGTATTGACAGAACGGAGAGAGACGACAGAGGGAAGGGGGATCGGGTCAAGGCAACGTCCAAATCGTTGCTGGGACGGGAGCACGGGAATGGGGACGGACGGGGGGCAGGTAGAGCAACAGTTTTGTTCCTTTCCGATTCCCAGAAGAACAAACATCCACCAAAAAGAAAAATGTCCAATGAGATTGTCACACGAGAAGTCCGTTGATAAAAAAGATCGCTTTAAGACTTCTTTGATTGTATTCCGAGTCTTTATAATTATCACAAAATAATTATAAATCAGGAAGAGTCCAGATGAAGAAGGAATGTTCCTATAGTATGGTATACAATTGAAATAACATAAAGAGAAATGATATTTTCTCCAGCCTCCACCGAAGTTACACAAACCACACACCACTTTCGGTTAAACAGAGGCTGTGTAAACCAAGTATGTCAAAGATAGAGATAGAGAGCAAAGCCTAAAATGGCTTGAATGAAGGTCTGAAAGTACAAGTGAAAAAGATATACAGCAAGTGGGAACGCATGGATGGAAATAAAACAGATGCAGAAATAGAGAGGGAAAGCGACAGAGGAAAGAATGACCAGTCACTAAGTTATCAAAGGAGGAGCAATGATGACACCAATAAAATTCTAAGAAGAGTAGAAGTGAAGCAGAACAGAATTCGTAGAGAATCTTAATTCTGTGGACTGTAAGGAATGAAAAAAAACTGCAAAGGAATAAAAAGCAAGTACTTTCGAAAAATATCTTACCCCTTATCTGTCTCTTCCTTGATTAAGTGTTTCTTCTTCTATGTTTCTTCCATCAAAATTGAAGGCAAAACAGATCAAGCACGCTGCCAATCAAAGAAACTGTTCTTCACATGCTACAATAAATAGGCCATTGCACGAACTCAGTGGAGAATGATTATTTGTCTGTTAAGTAACTTCAAATCCAGTGATTTCAAAATACAAAAAAAAAGAAAAAAAAAGAAAAAAAAAAAAGCAATCAACCAATTAGGAGAGATAGCAAAAAGTCAAAAAGGGACAATCCATACAAGTGGAATCCTCCAATAGCATGGTTTCAGTAACTGGAGCATTGGTTTTGTGGAGGAGGCCACAGCTCTGCTCATCTCTTTCCCTGTATTCCCCCAGTGTCAGCCAATCAGATCCTGTGGGAGGGCTTCTGCGTTAAGGCCAGGCCAATCGGAGGTCTGCCCACATTGCCTCCGCCAATTAGGTTCCAGAGTGGCCTCCTCGGCGTCGTGTGAATGGCTGGAGCAAAAAGGGAGACAGAGAGAAGGAGGGGGAGGTGTTTGATGAAGTAGCGCCTAATTTTTGCTACTGATAGCTGGACCAGCTACTCAACGGCAATTTTTAGAATGTGTTCCGTGTGGACTGTGTCTGTCCAGTTGCGTACAGTTCTGAGGCAACTGATTTACCTGAGTCTCTCAGCTCTGTTTCTGTGAGGTATATTTATAATACACATTTATTTATTAACCCTGTAGGCCCATGTCTCTGCATTATTCAATAAGTAATGGAAAGTTTGTGCATTCATATTCATTGCTTATTGGAGAAAGCCACTAAAACTCTAAGCAACTAAATCAATAATGAAGTCATTTTTTAAAAATTATTTTTGATTTCGTTTAATAGCCTGGACTACATCTGTGACTGCTGTTATAGTTTGATACTACTTGGTCTAAATTAAATGACATTACTGTACAACTATAGTTAAAAACCAACTAGATGCGAGATGTCACATTCTTAGGTTTTGCCAATTTAGAAATCCATGCCCTAAATGGTTTATGTTCTGGAAAAAACAATAACCTACATTTTCATTTTAACGTTGCAGGGTACAACATACATTCTCCACTAATGGCTCCATGATGGTGGATATGAAAGGTCAGAGCTGAAAAAGCAGAGAGCTACTATGGATTAACGTAGCCTTTCATAAATAAAACCTATTAAACGTGGATGAGTCATGATGTTATCCAGGCAAATACCCTAATGTGTAAGGTACATAAGACTATTACAATTAAAGTCAGGCACAAAAATGAGTTCCAAGTTCCAGGAACAATTTTTTCAATGACAAAAACACACTAAGTGCCAAAGTGTCAGATATAGGACTCAAATCACACACTTCCAAAACCAGGCCATAGAATTTGGAATCTAACATTAACTCTTGAACTTTCCCTTATGAAACACTTGAGACCAAAGGTTGTCATTCTTGTTGCGCGCTTGTATCTTTTCCAGATATTATTCAATGTGCCAAAAAGACAACATAAATATGCAGTAACCTACTGTTTGTGATGTGTTGCATCTTCTACTTTATCCTTTTCTTAGCACTCAGTAAGCTGGACTTATTATCACTGAGGGTTACATACACGTGCCTTCTCAAAGCCTTCCCTCATATTTGAAAAACACTTCCAGTTTTTCACTTGTACTATCACTGCGAATGCACTCGTCTGCTGAAAGGCTCAGCAAAGTCTTTGTTGTACTGAAGCAAATTATCTGCCTAAAAAGTTTAGAGTAAACATCGTGTGCATTCTTAATTTGTACAAAGGTCATTAAACTTGGTCAGCCTTGACATCTGGTGCAACAAATCAAACAGTTTTCAAGTTTAAGTTTCAAAGAAGCAAGTGGTTTGACATCAGTTGGTATGAATTTCTACACCAAAATTTAAGGTCTGTAGTACAAGACCGTGACTATGTCAATTTTGTTATATCACAGGCCAACAAATAATTTCAGAGGTTCCATCCTCAGGACTAAACAGGTATCTTTAAAAATCCAGACATAAAATTAATGGTGACTGGTTTAAGATTATTGTTGCTTCAAGTGGCTCAGCCCCTACAGGGAAAAGAATGACAGGAAGAACTGGATTATTGTAGCAGAAAATCAGTTAAAATGATTACCCATGTCAGCGGCCTCTGATTTTGCATTAACACTTTCTTTGCATGAGCATATTTTTGAATACAGACGATGAAGAATTACACAAAAACAAGTAACATGGCAAAAGACAACAATGACAAAATGGCACGGAACAATACATTATCTGAAAGCAATTCCAGAATTTTTTTTACATGTAAAGGGCTGTACTAATTTTCTTCATCCCTACCTGTGATTTGAGCTGATGCCATAGAAAACAACACACTTGCTTTCAAATTGTCCTCTGCAAGGACTCCGAATGGGCAAAGCCCAGTTTAGCTTTGAGGTGTTCCTTTAGTGTGCTAGAAAATGCTACAAGGTGTTATGACGAGTAGCTACAAGCTAATCTTTTCTACATTTTGAAAAGCACAAGAACTTTCTAGATTTCGTTGCACCTTCGTACTACGTACTTCGTATTAATGATCTATTTTTGGAGAGGTTCTCAATTCTTAAGTCACCAAATGTTGTAATTTGCATGACAGCTATTGTGCTATTCATATATGATTTGAAGCACAGTAAGAAGGCAATTGTACAAAAGTGGTGCACTTCATTGCTGTTGCATCTCCAACTACATTGCTCACCACATTACTGAAAAAAATCTCTGAAGTGGTGTATAGTGTGTACAAGCACGTACACACACACACACGTACACACACACACACACACACACACACACACACACAGGATGAAACTGCTTGTCTCGAGCAGGGTCGCGACGAGCCGGAGCCTAACCCGGCAACACAGGGTGCAAGGCTGGAGGGGGAGGGGACACACCCAGGATGGGACGCCAGTCCATCACAAGGCACCCCAAGCGTGACTCGAACCCCAGACCCACCAGAGAGCAGGCTCTGGTCAAACCCGCTGTGCCACTTCACCCCCCTGGTGTATAGTGGAAAATATAAAATATATAACACATTATTTCTTTAAAGTATCCCTACGCCTGTGCAATAACGAAATGTGCCAAAGTGGCATTTCATTTGGTTGGACATTCATTTAATTTCCATACTGACATCCAATATAATTAAAAATATCCTTGGTTTATATTTGTTAACCGCACATAAACATTTGTGTTTTGGCTCAGTAACTGTTTCTACCAGACACCTGTAGTGAGAGGAACACACAAAACAACCAGCAAGACAAGACAGACTATGATGTTACATTAAATTATACAAATAACAGCCTTCTGTCTGATACAGTGAAACATCCAGCTGAGTGGTATGATACATTTAACAGGGTGTACTATGAAATTGAGATCTGGCAAGTGCACTGTACTTTTATGAAGCACCAGTTTATCACATCTTGGTTCTGAGATTGAGGAGAGAAAACTTTGCATAAGTCCAGTCCAGTTCAGTGAAGTCCAGTCATTAATTGCTATTTTACACAACTTCAGTCTGCCGAGGGCGTTACATATTCATCCACAGAAGTACGCTGTATGTTGTTACAGTATTTGCACCTTAACTTCTGCTGTTTATTTGCCATCTTGATGTCTAAACTGTTCTCCTGCTTAGACTTTATTCTCCACTATGAAACTATATTTGTTACATCATCATTGCTGCTTCTCAATTGTAAAATCCTGATACTAAAAGGCACTGAGAAAGCCAGACTCCACGACCATGATCCTGCCTGTATCACACAACTATGCAAACTGCCTTTAACAAGAGATTGAGCGAGTGCTTCTTTTATATTCCATATCCAGCAGTAATAGTTAGATAGAAATTTGTAGAACAACATCAACAAGCTTCATTATTATATATGAAGCATGTTTCCTTTGATTCCAGGTTGAAGACAAACTGCACTGTACCATGAGTGATTGATGACCTGTACCCTAAACTACAGTAAATTATGAGCTTAAGGAATTCTGGGATTTAAGAAGGTTTAACAAAATGGTTGTAAACACAAATTTTTGTTATAGTTAATCATATTAATATTTTGTTATTCTTACTACCCTTGATAAAAACTTTAGGTTGGAAATTCCTTAAAACAGCTCCTACCTGATGACACAAAACACTCAGAAGCAACGAAAGACTGATATGTCTTTAGCACATTGTCTTCGGTTGGCTTGCACATTTTATACTTCATTGTCACAATTGTCTCATGAAAGGATCCTTCAGTTTTTAAGAGGTGCCTAAGAAAAGGTCAATTTGCCTGTCCTTCAGCATTTACACTGAACCAAATGTATTTTGGCCACGAGGAAAACATTTACTGGTAAGATCAGGTTTATTTGAAAGCCCTTTTTTGCATGCGTGTGTGCAGTGTGCTCAGTGTGTCTCCTCCAAGATCTCCATCTCTTCTCTCTCTCTCTCTTTCTCTCTCTGGTGCCACATGAGGGGAGGGAATGTGATATTTACTGCCTCCAAGAAAAAAAGAGGAAGTAAATATGTCAGAATGCTGGGGACAATGCATTTCAGCATGTCTTCTGTCCCTAATTTTCTCCTGCCTGCCATTGATCTGCTCCTCCTCCTGCTAGACTTGGGGCAGATGGGACTGTAGTTGCATTCCCGGCTGCCGTTGAGGCGGTCACGGGGAAGGACATTTGGTTGCTGCGGAGCTCTCCATTCTGGTTGAGGTGCACGCGAGGAGGGGGAAGGGGAGGAGGGGGTAAGGGTGGGGGAAGGACTCCATTCCAAGGGGAGCTTGTGGAGGAGACGCCCGAGGAAG
The DNA here is from genome assembly GCF_900964775.1 of Scleropages formosus. Classification (NCBI taxonomy): domain Eukaryota; kingdom Metazoa; phylum Chordata; class Actinopteri; order Osteoglossiformes; family Osteoglossidae; genus Scleropages; species Scleropages formosus. The sequence goes on along the minus strand of NC_041823.1, from coordinate 14,986,686 downwards.
AGACTCCGGAGCCGGGAATGATGGCTGTTCCTCCTCCTCCGGCATTCACACTGGGGTCTGCAGAACCCAGGGAGGAATACTGCTCTTCCTAGCAAAGAGAGAGAGGGGCAAGGGGAATGGGGGACACAGGGGAGGAGAGAGGGGAAGGTGGGGAGAGGGGCAATTCAAAGTAAGGATGTTGGGCATGGGAAGGAGGGAGAAAGGAAGTCATAGGAATCAAGAAGGAGTGAGATTTTTGGGAGGACAGATGTGAATGACGGAAGGAAAAATGAGGTGGAGGTCCAAACAGGGAAAGAAGCAGATGAGGACAGGAGGATGAGAAAAGAGACATGGAAAAGACACAATGGGCCGGAGAAGCAACAGAATAGGAAAGGAGAAAATGATGTGCAAACACGTGGAAAGACGAATAGTCACGGAGAGGAAGAGAAAGCAAAGGAGGGGAACGGGAAACAGAGAAAAAGAAAGGGATGGGAGGGATTAAAAACCTCAGGTTGACAAACAGGACAGTGTTCATCGTTCTTGTCTTCTCAAGTGTGCTGTGCGGCACAGGAGTAGTATGTGAGTAGTGATGAATGAAATTTGAGTAGAGATGGATGCAAATTAGTCAAAACAGTCCAGAGTGTACAGTGTCAAGTCTTTGTCAGAGTGTTGCATTTCAGTGAGTTTCATTACACTGTCAGTGTTAAATGCACCTAAAGAACCACGAGAGAAGCAGTAATGTGATCACTGCTGATTTGAATGTGACATTTGATTTTATGAAATGTTTCATTTTATTGACAATGAGACTTTAATCAGAGAAATCATGCTTAGAAAATAATAAGGCCCATGCGTTGCCTTGTAGCTGGTTACAGTTCATAGTAGAAAACTACTGTAGTTGGAATTTGCATACATTGAAATTAAGGACCATAAACTGACTTAAACCTGACAAAAATCAATATCTGTGAAAGGTAGGACACATTATATGTGAAGTTTGTTAACAAGATATAGCTGAGGTAATTACACATCTTAAAATTTATACACATTAATATAATATAATATAATATAATATAAGGTTACCAAACAAAGATTGACACTGAAATAGAAATACATTACAGTATAATGTTAACACTACATGGTAAATGAGAAATGGACGTATACGACCATTGCCTTCAAATCAAATCAAAACAGTGCCCAACCCACCAATCAGAGATTCAAACCCATACTCATAGGCAACTGCTACCTCCCAACAAAATGTCTATGAAGTGCTGGGTTTTAATATATGATTAGTGGATAAGCCAAAGTTTTTACTTGGTCTTTTCAGCTATTCTTACCTACATTGGCGTAGAGTAACGTCATTGCCAATACCAGTGTGATTTCAGTTATATTACTAATCAAGCTCATTGTACGAGCCGTCATGTCCAGTCCAGTTCAGTGAAGTCTGTATTGAAGCAGTGGGAAAGAAAAGAATTTGGTTAATTCAGCTACAGGGCATCTACATTATTGTGGTAGATTGAAAAACAGCATTAAATGCCCTGGCATAACATGCATTTTTACTTAAAACTGTTATCTTTTAATTTCTAATAAAAACAAGTAAGAAGGTATTAACTTAAGACCCTGTGATAGATATACTGTATTTGGACATAATTCACATGTAAAGCCACTGTGTTTAAACACTCAACACCATTTTCAAAGTACCACAAGGCTGTAATGTGGGCCCCACTTATTACTATCTATCATGAACCACTAGGAAGGAGTAAGGACAAATGTGGTTTTATTGTCTACATTCAGCAGAGATATAGGGCTTTTAGCTTACGTGTTCATCAGGGGAGAGATACGTCATCATCAACAATGATTTCAGATGATGTTATAGTACGGAAGCAGTAGCGACCCATATGTTTCCCCATTTTTCCGCCGAGCTACCACTGATATTATGGGTTAACCTGGATTTGTAAAACTTTTCTCTTCTCACTCAGAACCTGGAGGCACATCAGTCAGTGCTGGACTAGTGTCAGTAGCACTGTTTGCCTCTAAAATTCCACAAAACGGGTATTCATCAACATCCAGTACTTATGAAAAGGCTGATCACAACACATTTGACTTCTTATCATGTCCATAAATCTCTGATTGGAAGATGACTTTAATACATGGTACACTTGAGTGAATTATTACCCCTATAACTGCTTTATTCTCGAGCTGAAAAGCAAAATCTGTTTGGCTGATTGGATTATCTTTCACCATCTAAGTGAAATGCAAACTTTATTTCTATTGTATTGTATTAACTGGACAAAAATCTGATTACTGATCTTCCACATATCTGACACATCACTAACGTTCTTGCAGCCACAGCAAACCTTTACAAGAGCAAAGATACAAAAGTACTACCGTGGCTAGGATACACCATTTCAATGCTTTCAACTAAAGTGATGCCTGTGTTTCAGTGTGCTTTAAAAAGCTTGCAAGATATTCATATCAGTGTGCCAAACACAGAAGCATACAGAAGACATTAATTTGAAAGGTTCAAGCACGTTGCCAACATGGTTAGTCACAAACCAGGAAACAAAACACAGGCACACAGACATACAAGCTGATAACCAACTCCCCAGCACTTATTTCAGAAAGAGCTGCATACGTTTCTTAGCAATATAACCAATGATAAAAATAAATCTTGTCCCAGATATTAAAGTAATGAAACTGAAAAAGTACAGATATCACTCTGGATTAAATTCTAAAATTCCAGGCTATCTATTCACTGCATGCCATGCTTATATTAGCAACACTGCTTTGCTCACTCACTTACGTAACAAGCTGCACAAGAGTTCATACTAAATGACCAACATAAGACAACTGTCACTATAAAAGGACTACCTCCTCACCCCACATTAAGTGTATGTTACATAAAACTTGATCAGACTCACATCAGAAAAACAAAGACAAGCACCACACACAAACTGTACAACAACACAAGCGCCACACACACACACACACACACACACACACACACACACGCACACACACACACACACACACACGCACAAGCTCACACCACGTGCACACATGAGCATGCACGCACACACGCACACAGTGAATATACCCATATGGGGTACTGGGTCAGATACGGAGATTTCCCATAATGTTCTCATGGGGAAGGAGAGGGAGGAGATCTTTATCGACTGATCCCTTTATTACTGTATAAAGAACTGAAGCAAAGTTTTAGGTGACAAACAGAGAATCCAATGAGTGTATGGCTGTGTATATGTGTCATTTTATGTTATCACGACAGATTCTCATATACAAAAAGTTAAAAGACAGTACTCTCAACTGGAGCAGAGAAGTGTCCAGAGTTGAAAACACACATTTAGAAGGGACACATCTCCATGCAGTAAATCAGTCAAAATAATGGTTGAGTAAAAACTGGCAAATACTGTATAATTAATAAAATCAGTTAGGGTCAGTACCTTCACCATCCAGAACGGAGGCTGCTTTTATGAACACACAGAATCAGTCAAAAAATGCTGTGGTTGCGTACCTATATACAGTATGTACGTATATATGTACGTATATGTGTGTCTGTGCGACTGTGTCAAGTCCGTCTTTAAGGTCATAGCAAAGGCACTGTCCTTTAACAATATCTGTTGTGCTCTGTCATGTTTGCGGAGTGTTTTCCTTCCTCTGACAAGGTGTCTTTCTCTGTCAGTCTGTGCATGTATATAATACTGTCCATATTTGTGAAAAACCAGCGTGCAATGTGTATGCACACTTTAAATACTTCTTGACCTTGTGTAAAATTAAAGAGCAAATACTCATGTGCCAGCAGGTAATGCAGTTTGTCTTACCTCTCCAGTTTACAAAACAAAAAAGAAGAAAAGATATGGAGAGATGGAAGACAGAAAGAGAATGCTTAGAGTGGAGGTAATAAAGTTTTGTTAGAGTAATTTATTGCTTAACCAACATTTTAGAAGGAGATGATATACAGAGGCAAAAGTGAGAAATATGAATCACTGACTGGCAAACTGTACAGTTGCACTGATGTCACCCATTGTAAAACATTATAGGAAGTCTCCGTATCTCTTTATGTTCCGATGTATGCTGGTATGACCATCTGTACAGTTCCACTGTCAGTGTATCGTGTCAGAACGTTAATGTACCTAAACTCTAACTTTGCAGGGTATCAATATGCCCTTGTAGTATTTACCCAGTCCATTAATCATTTGGGGATTCATTAACAATATTCTAGCTTCAGCATCACTGTTATTTTTTTTTTTTTTTACTATGATTACTTCTTTTACTACTAGTATTCACTTTCCTATACTCGAAGAAATTCTATCTAATGCCATAAAAGAACAAGGATATAAGAAGGATCCTGAACTAATTTTAGGAATGTTAAGCCATAGCCCTATTATGGTCACTGCATAGTGGTTCACTTATGATCTTTTAGTAGTGTTCAATTTTTTTCAAGGACGTGAAAGTTAAAAACATCGCACCTAGAAAATACGTCACTTAATGACCTAGAAAAAATGCACTTACAAATTTGGATATGTATGTCTGTTTTAGATAAGGACTGTGCTTGAATATATGTGCAAAGGGGTGTGTGTGTGTTCTGGTCAAACTCAAACATTCACTGTCATTCTAGTCTCAGTGGAACAGGCAAGATTTCTTCCAAATTACATGGAGAAAGTGTCTGATGCATAAAAGAGGCAAACTGCATTCCATAAAAATAAACAAATTCAAGAAGAGTTGAAATATGTCACGGTGCTGTCAGTGCCGTCGGTCGTATTTCAGCGTCCGTCATTGTGTCCTTGGTTGCGTCTGGCCGAGTGAATGTCAGTGAACTGTGTGGCTGAAGTGTGTATACAGTGCATGTTGCAGCATGGGTGAAGGTGTATACTGAGCTTGTGAATTACAGTAAGTTGTGCACTGATTTGTATTTGTATTACCTGTGTACTCGGGGTGGGACGGGCGCGAGACGGGGCTGCACTACGACGGACTGCTGCCTCCCCTAAGAGAAATCACCGTATCCCATCAACATAGAGAGAGGAGAGATGGAGAGATGGAAAGGGGGAGGGGGGGAAATGGGGATTTGTGTACGTTTTGCAGAAGGAGGGGTTAGAGGAGTGTAAGGAAGCTGTGGGGGTCGCTGAAAGCCAAGAATACAGGACACGCCACACGCACACGCGCACACATACATGCACACACACATCCAGAGGTGCGCGCACCAAGCAAACAAACATACGCGCGTAGTCGCCCAACCAAACACACACACAGAAACGCTCGGAACACACCAGCACAAACGGTAATGCAGACCACAAAGATCCGATGGTGACACATCGTAATCATGCTGTGATGCTGAAGCAAACCAGCGGTACTACCATGCTGAAAGAGGCGAGCGGAAATGGCGGGTTTACATGAAGTTAAGTGTACAGCTGTGTTCCATTCGCTTGCCGATGACATTCGCCATAGAACCACAGTGCAAACAACTGTACGAGATAAAAGACAGACAGAATTTACAAACTGTGTTTCTCTCGGGTTAGTCTGAAACTGGGGTTAGAGGCTGTGACAAAGACCACGCTAACCACATCGCACACTGAACTTGGGTGTTAGTACCTTACGAAACAATGAAAACAGACAAGGCAAGAAACGTGAAACATGCTCAAAACATGCGCAGACAAACTGGAGAAAGTTTTGCTTGTATGTGTAAAGCAAGCCAGAAAACACTCAAACCAAAAAAATCAAAAGCCCTCCCCCCAACCCCCACGGCTAGAAAAAATGTCACATATTTGAAAATAGTAAAATGGACAGAGCAACTTAAAAGCAGAAATAGGACAAATTACACATATATGCACAAGGGAACAAGGGTTACACAGAACACGTAGAGGAAGAACAGACTCCCAAAATGAATGATCTGACACACAAAAATCACACATAAGAAGCATAATGTAATGATAAAACTATGGACATGAGCAACATGCTGTATAAGCTATATTTATCAGAAACCAACTTTAATATTATTACAGTGGTCAAGTTGACTGTTGCAATCAGTTTACCTTAGCTTGTAATTCTCATTAGTATGTAAACATGCTCACATATTTATTGATGATAAAAATGCAACCTAAAGTCTACCCCTATAAAACGTGAACACTTTTACGATAGAGAGCCACAACCTTACCCTACAGCAGCAACCATAACTGAAAGGTCAAATGATCACCTTTACACTTTAGGTCATCACCATCTAAACTATTTTTCTTAAAACAAGAGCAAAAAATAAAGCGAGAGCTGTGTTAAGGAACATAGCACAGATACAGCAGGATTTAATAACTGTTTAAAAGAACCAGGAGAGCTGTACAACACATGGCGACACCAACAGAAAGGGCACAGAATAATCTGTAACTTACTGCACATTAACTCACGGTACTTCAGCATTCCTGGTCATTTTATTGGCTCAGCCACGTGTCAAAGGCTTGTTTGGGTATATTTGGTAAGAAAGTAATAATACAACTATTCTCAAATGGTGGGGTTAATTTGTTCCACGAAATTGGGTGGACTCCTGTAATAAAGGGATCAAATTACGAATACCTCTCATGGTAAAATAATTGGTCCTCCGATGAAAAACATAATTTCCAATTTATCGTTCAATGTTATACTTTAGTTTTCATGTTTTCTTTCTCTGCCTTTGCAACCTTTCCCAATTTCCCGTTACCTTTTGTATTTTCTTTCTTTCTGCAAGGCATACAGACACTATGCTGTTAGAGGTGCTGTGTAGTATTTCTAACGAATGTTTGGCATTCAATGATCTTCATTTGCAAACTAGATTAAGGATTTATTTACAATGGCAATCATTGTTTTCGCTGTAATTTAGAGGCTAATACGCTACACTTAGGCAGAAAATAGTCAGATTGATACCACTGAGGGACAAACCCTTTTGGCTCTGACATGCCAAGTGAGTTTCGCTGAACCAGAACATCTAATGAAAGTGGTACTGCTGCAATAAAGAATAAAATACCAGAGGTAAAATGATTGTGTGATGGGAAAAAAAGCTGTTGTATAGAATAAAAAGCCTGGTGTAAAAAAGGGTGCACATTTTTATAGGCTGTTGTAGTGGTTTTTTTGTTCTCATTATTTAAAAGTATTTATTATTTATGTAAGATGTAATTGTAGGTCACAGAGCAGTAACCCTTTTTTAACAAGACTGACTGAATATGATACCTCTAGAAAAACATAAGTAAAAATAATATAACAAAATAAAAACGATGTGAATAAGGCTGAGGTGATTGCAGTCGGTTAAAGCCCTCATTCTTAAAATCTCAGGTAATAATTTGTCCATGCTAGACTTGATATTCCCCAACACCGTCTATAACAACACTAGAGCATTGCAAGAAATAGCTTAACAAAAAAGCCATTTAAAGTGTTAACAGCTAATAAACTGCATTATCAGTGACTTTTTTTCCATCTGAAAAATAATTTGTATGCATTGATTTGCTGCTGTTAAACAAGTACAAAAATGCCATATGAACACAAGAGAATTAGAATGGTGTTTTCAGAGATATGACCATATTATTCCCTCAGTATTATATTTTTGCCTTTTAGAGTTTGCTGTGGAAGAATAGTGTATCTCGGTTGTTCACTGGTAATCATACAGATTTTAACATGTTACTTTATAGTTTCTTTTCCCAGAGTAAGTGAATAATAAATATATAATTTATGTTATTAAAAATAACTCAATTTTAAAAAAATCATTATTCAGGACATCTTCTCTAAATACATATTGATAACGTTAATGATCACTTGACCTTTCTGTATGCAGATAAAGGCCTCAGTCTGACTGATAAAAGCTTGGGGAAAATATTTGAAAGTATGTTTACATTATGAAGACAGGAGCACACATAATTTACTATCCCGGGCGTGTGAAATTAGGTCAAACTTTAATAAAACATTGCAAAAGTGATGACATAAATTTTGTCATCTGAGACACAGTCCACATCAAGCTAACCATTGATGAGGGTGTGAAACAAATTTTTTTCATAGTACATCAGTAAAAATCACCTTGATTTCCCAGGACTGTATTGGCTAAGGAATTTAACTTGTCACCCAATGCCTGTAGGTCCACACAAAAATAATAAGACAATAAAAAACATAACTAGCTGATAAAGATATTGTACTATAAGTATAGTTAATAAAGAAATAACCCAAAAAAGGCCACCTATGAACTATAAATACAATGGAGCTGAAGAGATTCAAGAAAGTTGCCCTATATCTAAAACAACATAACAAATTACCAATTAGCCACATTTTCACATTCTTGGGAATAATAACTACACGCAGAGGTGTGCATTAGGTGTATTAAAGGCATTTAATGACTTACAATATTTTCGACTTATGACGGGTTTCGGGGAATGTAACCCCATCATAAATCGGGGACCATCTGTAGATGTATATTCATTTCACTATTCTTACATGATAATTCTGTAACAACACCTGGAATTATAAATATTCCTAGGTTGTATAATGACAGCAGGACAATAGTTTTCCTAAACCCACTCATTACAATATACTAAATACCAGTGACATCTTATATACTGACTAGGACAATCTTCCAGTGGTGGAAAGACATAACACAATTCATGTGCTATTTACTTTGTAATTTCTGGGGCACATGGTATCTGGTGTAATACTGTTATAATATTTATAATAATTAGAATTTTAAAACATTGTGTGTTCACGCAGCAAATACACAATTTTATTTATGTGTTTATCAAAAGATTTCTCCCTATTTCTTGTAGAAAACAAAATTCTATCTAAAAAAGTCGATTTATTTCCTTTTCATTATTTATGTATTTAGTAAGCCTGCTTAAGTTCTTGACTTAGAAACCTCAGAAATAGTGACCAAAGTCATGCCGTTCTGGAGGAACTGGCAGCAGTTGCTTTATTTTTACTGCATGGTTGCCTTTGGGTATAAGAGTGATTTTTTTTTGTAGATGATCTCTCTTTCCTCATTGTGATTGAACCTGTGCCGAAAGAAAACAGCAGGAGAACCCATCTAAATCACTGCCTTGCCTGTTCATCCAAGAGTTGCATTATGGGTAATGCCTGTCTCCGCTTCACGAGATGCAGTATGTGACAATCCTGTTAAACTGATTAAAAATTGCTATGTCGCGCTATTTAGATATGGATAACACAGCAGGTTTTAATTTAGAATGTCAGTGTTGTGAGCAGAAAATCGGAGTAGTAAAAACACTGTTATAATTGCGGTAATGTCTAAAGGCAAAGCTCGTGTCTTCCCAAGCAGAGTGCCACTGTGTGTGTTACTGTGAGGTGAGGAATGACTGAAAACGGTATTATCTTATTTCAAAGATATGAGAAGGGGTTGAAAGTATGCTGAACAAAATGGCCGACGGAGCAATTCAGCCACAAAGCGATTCAAACTTTATGAAAGCACTACTTCTTTATTTCAACTGGAAAAAAATGTTGAATGAGCTATTACAAGACGTACATGTGAAGTGACTTTAAAGCAGTTTATTGAAAGTTAAATTTAAAACGCTTTGAGGTTGGATCAAATCATCCCCTTCAACAAGACAAAGGTGACACCAAAAAATTATTAAAATTATTACACAGACGAACAAATGGTTTTCATGACTGACAAAATTGACAGAATGGGGAGTGATCAGAGACACACTCAACACTGACAGCATGACTCACTGACAGAACAACGAAAAGACAAAGAAAAAGACAGCGACACAAAACGGAACTGACAGATCGCCGCGGACAGACGAATGTACAGCAGCGTGACGCCAACAAGAAACGACGAGGACGAGGACTCCATAGCCAACCGTGGTGAGGGGGAGAGATCCAACACCAGCAATGACAGCCAAAGGGGGACACAGTCAAACGCAGGAACAGAGACACAAGCCCAGGCCGTCATACGGACAGACGCGCAGACAGAAAACAGACCTGATCTGCAAACAATCTGGACTTGAGGTCAGGAACCGCACCACCTCTCAGTTCGTCCTCAACGGCCATCAGCCTGAAGGAAAGGAAGGGAGAGGTCAATATCAAAGACGTCAGGTTTCCCTTGGCCTAATTTAGGACTTACGTCATGGCCTACACTTTCTACTAGTGAAGAGCAGCGCATCATATGCCCAACACACACAAAACTCTTGGCCTTTAAATAAGAACAGTGCCGATTGCTCTGAGACATTAACAACTGCTTATGAAACCAGTCTACATTGAAATCAGAGATGAATGACCACCACTTTATTACATTTGTGGGGCAGGAAAACCAACCAGGATTCATTTGTGCTCAACTGGGAGTTTTCACACAATATGTCTAATCATAGCGGTTTTTCGAAAATATTTTTTTTTCTGAACCATTTGTGATCAGGACATTTTTTCATTGATCTGTCTACATAAATGCAGTTAAAATTACAAAAGCGAACTAATATACTCATCCCATGGGTCTTTTAAATGCATTAAGCTAGCCCAAAGACCTAAGACTCAAACTGCAGTACTCTAGCAATTGCTATTACATGATTGTTTCATCGAAGAGAGCTGTTGGAAAGGAGATATAATACTTGGTAAATTATGTCTTATTTTGAATCACAAGAAATTAGCCACTGTTGCCAGTTTGCTGAGGATCTCTGATGGTGGTGTCCACTGTCCCTTGGTCTGCAGGCTGTTGGAATGCTATTCTTTTCTGCATGTTTTCTCTTGATGGTTTTTGGAGATTTTGAGTAAATATTAATTTCCACTTTAAACAGAACACAATGAAAAGCACATTTTCAGTTCTTAATGTAAACCACCACATTTCTATACAGAAAATCTGTTCACCATCTCAGCAGATTTATAAGACAGCAGGGAAAGAGTTAATGAAATGACAATTCATTCATAATAAAGGTAAAGATACTAATTGCCTAAGATGTTGTTACAGATTATGTTGTTTATTAATGTCTTATATATTCCAAATGCAAGTAAATATAACTGCCATATACCATAAAGATTTCCTACAGGAAGATATGTTCCTTCAGAAGGATATTTAATATTCAAATTCTGATTGGGAAAAAAATGCATAGTTTTGTACAGAATAGGCACATTCAGTGACTGGGCAGGGTATTTTCAATTAAATTTATTTTTACAGAGCACTCTTCTCACGCAGATACTTTATATTTAAAGTATCGACATGTAAAGAATAAAAGTGTAATGGCATTTGGTAAATTCAAAGCTCATCCACTTTTTTCAGGAAGCCCGGGACAGTCCAAGTAATGGGCACTTAATAAATAATGAAAATCCACAGGTGAAGTTTTTAAACATTTGTGTTTGAATGTTTTATTCTATAAATAACATACAGTGTTGTGTTTTTTAACAAAATGAAGAATATAAAATTCAACAAAGGTACAGTCAGGGACATTGCCACTGTTGTATTATTGATGCAAACTATTAACATTTTTTAAAAAGTCTAATCAAGAGGTGACAGGTGAAACGTCATGGGACAAAATATACCTATTTAAAGATGTGTAGTAAGAGGTTCAAAGTGCTCATGCAATTACAACAGTATGCAAATTTATCAGGGAACAGTTTGTCAGGTTAGCTGCTATGAAGGGAACATTATAAAGTAGAAACATCAGATCTCAGAACAGAAAGCAGTTCAGCACATGAAAATTCTGGGTAAATTCTATACTAGAAATTAGCAGTTATAGGTAGATTGCTAATTTTTTGCAAGGATGAATCAAAGGACTTCACAATCACAATAAAGTATGAATTTAAAATGAACAGTTTAAGAAGTTATATTGACAGATATTTGTTTCTGAAAAAAGCATAATACAAAAGGAAAAAATGTGAAGGCAAAGGACATTTTAAGAACAATTTAGGCTTGAACTTCAGCCCTCTATCATTACAGATAACATTAAGACCATACAATGGATTACTTCTTGCAAAGGGAAATGAAAAATAATGTTTTGCACACAGAGAAACTATATACAAATAATAAAAACCAAAAAAGCATATTAGCAAAGGCTTGATGATTCGGTACTATCACTTATTGTCATTCACAAAACTGAAAATGTATTAAAACAATGCCGTAAAAATGTCTGTCAATACAGACGTGTGGTGTTAAAATTCAGGTCAACGCCACCTATACAATATACATAGTAAGAAAAACATTACCCAATATAATTAAATTCATTCCTGATGCACTGACTGTAGAGGCCCGTGTGTGTGTTGGTGGCCAAAAAAACCATATGCGGAACATATCTAAGGAATCAACAAACCGAAAAATTCCAAAGCTGTTCAAATGATCTATGGATTTCAAACACAGAAATCCAGACAAAAGCAGTATCATTTTAACAACTCTTATGAACTTCACCATCACCACATATCAACAAGGACAGAAAAGACTATTTCCAAGTTAGCAAAGCTGGATGACTGTTGAAGTTAAAAAGTACAGGCTAATATCCCTAAAACCTAGTTTACATACATAAAATCAGAATAAAATGGAAAAGGGGGACTAAAATTAGACAAAAAATTGCAAATGTAGTATAACTATCTTTTACATCTTAACAATACCGTATATGTTACCGTCTGTAGCGCCACTCAGTGTGCAGAGAATCCGAGCTCTAGTCCCAGCTGGTCCCTCTGTGCAATTTCCTTCTGGATCAATAAAGCTTTTATTATCTGTCTATACATCCATAGAGGGTTCAGTGTTTGTGTTCTTTACACAGAGAATTATTGCATTCACTACACAATAAACCTTTACTGCTAAATATAACAAAATTTTTTTGCATCAAAAGTACTGATACATATAATGGTTCACTATACAGGACAACCATTAATATATAAGGCTACCATAGTACCATAGGAGAGTACAATACTTTGATTTTATTCACAGAAATTCAGCAAAAAACAGAAACAATAAAAAACATCTGATATGAAATGTTTAATTCACAGCAATCAATAAAAACAGATTCTTAAGAAAATTTTATTTGTTATATCTATGGATTTTTATACTTGAAAAGGAAAGAATGAGTCCTGAACTTCTGTGAAGTATCAGCTGGTTACTGGTTCAAAGCCCATCTGAAAGAACGGTGCTACTGTGAGCTCACCCCTGGATTGTCCAGCTAAAAATTTCTGTAACAGAGTATCTACCTCCAGAGTAATATGAGTTCAAAACCCATTCATTACTGTATAGCAATGGCATAGAATCTAGGCTTTTTGATTACACTGTGACAGTTCACATGCATACTGGGAACAATGGTGATGTGATGCTTTTGTTCAGAGTAATTTTTAAATATGGAGAAAATGCAATAAAACTCCATTTAAGAGACTACCACGTATTTGCACTTTAAAGAATTCAAGAAAGTTCAGTGTCTATGAATAACAAGGTTGTGGTATGTCATTTGTACCATATGTACAGAAAGGATTCTGACAGCTTCTCATACTGGAAGTCTTCATGTTTATCCCAGGCTGATGCTGACCATACAGCGAAATACTTTTCGGTACTTGCTGGCATACAAAGTCAGTGCTAAATGCTACTCAGTTCTGCTACTGTGTCAATGAAAGCACTAAGTGAAAAGGCTTTTAAAACCTGGCAATCCAAACAGGAATCGCCAGATGTCTGTAGAATCCACAAAAAGTCACTTTTTAAGCTGTGCACTCTTGGTGTTAGAACATTTTTCTCTCAAGCAAGTCCATAATACTAATCTTTGATGGAAGCTAATTCTAGATCAATAATGAAAATGTAAATGGAACTTGATCAGAACAGGTGTTTACGGGTTTCCAGCATTCCTGACATTAAATTCCATGTTTGTTTCTTATTGAAAAATCCATGTTTAGAAAGGCAACAGCCATATAGAAATTCATTGCAGTTGTGGCTACAAGAGTTATTACGTAAATTGACAGGGTCTGTGGGCTTTTGTTTCTGACTATTCCTTCTTACATGGACCCACTAAAACGTATTTTCACCAGCTCTTGGCAAAAAAAAATAATTAATTACACACTTAGGAAAAAAATTATGCTGCTGTGTATTTCACTTGGGATTTGAAGCATTTATAGTAGGCATTTTCACATTTTGCACAAAACAATTATTTCCATAATTATGCACAACTGATTTCCTGGATGAAAGCTGGAATAAAAGCTCACATACCCTGTCGATCGTGAAGAAGGGAGCTGGCAATTGCGACACTACTGAAAGTAATTAAATACATCTGACTCAGACAACTATCTGTGCTGCTTTTCTTTATGAGCACTTATGAACTTTTTTCTTTTGGCCTTCCACTTTTTGATAAGCACCATTAAATACATTAAGTAAAATCTTTTGTGTTTTCCAGAATAGCTTTGCACTTAGAGCCCAAAGTAAATTTATATACGTAAATTAACCCATTACTAACACTCTTTCGGTACATTATTTAATTTCTCTGTGATATACATGTTTATGCTGTCAATAATTTTTTCACAGAAATGAAACAGGGGATATCAGAGCTCTACAATTGATGCTACAGCCTATACTAGTTGCCAAGAACTTATGATCTATTAAAGTTGTGACTCCAGAGGTAAAGAAAATTGGTATGGATACATGATATGAAACAACATGTATTTTAGCTAAAAGGAAAATAAAATATTAATCAAGAAATTGTATTTTAGCATCTGTGTGCAAAGCTTCTCTGTAATAAAATATGCTCAATAAGCTAAAAAGGGAATTTCAATACCTTTATTTTGGAGGATTATAAAACTTGAGGTGGGTAGCTAATTATAATCACTGTAGATTTCATGACATACCTCTATATAGTAAGATGCTAATGTTCTTCTGTGAGAAAAAATTGTTTTATCCAGTGATGAACAGAGAACAAAATGAAATTTATTCATATAAATTATGTATTTGATTTTCTGCACAATCTCGTCATTCACATGTGCTGTAAAAGCTTCAGTTGTGGAAGTTTGGAAATGTATGTGCAGCAATAGGCTAACTATCGCACTTGAATTGTTTCACTTTGTCACCTTCTGTAAACAGAAATATTAAAATATTAATTTTCTTTGGCTAAAATCACATTCATCAACAAAATAGTCATTTCTTAAAAACTGACATTTTTTGGCAACACTAAATAGACTGGCACCACAGTAATCACTACAGTCTCACTTTGTGTGAATTTTTTTTTAATTGTTCCATCTACTTAAGAAGCACCTTGCTGTTCAAGGACAAATTTACAAAACAAAAAAATAGTTGCAGCAGAGAAACTATTATAAACCTTAAAAACTTTACATTCTGAACCTCAACTCAGAGGTCAAAATTTACATTCTAAAATACTTTTTCAAATGGTGCTGACAGTTGAGTAAACTGACAGCTGAGTAAACAGAGCTAGCTACTGTATATGGCGCCATACATTGTTATATAATGCATTCCACAATATTTTATAATATAATTAGTATTATACCTGTCCCTCACAACAGGGTTAATTAGTTCCATAAAATCATCCATTAAGAGAATTTCTATTGTGAGAGTATCAGATTGCCATAATTTTTAGGACTAAAAGATAAGGGCTATCTGGAAAAAATATATCACCTACAATTCACTAAAATCTCAAAATAAAAGAAATGTTTATACACAGCAACGATAACACCAACATAATATATTTTATTTGTGTAGAATGAGGATTAAGTATAGTATTTATATAGTTTTTCTTTCTAAAACATTTAATATTCATAGCTTTTAATATTATATTTTCATTCATTCGTTATCAATAACTGTCGAGTGCAGGGGCATGGAGAAACAGAGCTTTTCCCAGACGCATAGGATGTGAGGCAGGTCACACCCTGTATGGAGACATATTGATAATTTTAGTCACAGATGTTTATGATATAAATTCACAAGGATACTGCTTGTGTTACTCTGCAAAGCACATGGACACTCTGCTGTTAGAGGTGCTCTGTCAAATTATGAACATATGTTTGACTTTAGTGGATCTTATTTTAATTGCAAGATTAAGGCTTTATTAATGCTAGCATAAGGATATTCATGTGATAAAAAGCTATTCATATGATTTAACTGTTATGCAATAAAAACAGAGGCTAGAACTAACATGCAGCTTTCAAAGAACTCGGTATTCTGTAGCACCTTTGAGCAAAATTCTTACCCTGAATTTTTCCAGGAAGAACTTATCCTTCTATATGAAAAGTAAGCAGCTTAACACTGAGTTCCTTTGGAGAAAAGATTCAGCTAAATCAATTTATAATATTATTTAATCTGCTGTTTCAGTGGTGATTCAGACTTAATCAATGACTGTGATTCATTGAGACTGTCAATGTGAGAGACTGTCTACTAGGCACCATAAGAAGTAGTTGGTTTTGTCATGGAACCTGTGTGTGTTAACAAACTGCTGGAAGGAATATTTATCTCTGTACACTGCCTTTATTAAAAGGGCAGTTGAGCCACCCCCACTTGAACCTTATTTGCAAACCAGCAGTCACTGTTTCCAGGGTAAACAAGAGGTTAATACACTAGGTTTAGCAATAAAATAACTGGACTGACACCACTGAGGGGACAAAAACCTTTTGGGTTTGAGACCCCAATTACAGAATAAAATACCTGTTGTAGAGGTGAAATGACTGAGTAATAGGCAAAATGCCGTTGTACAGAATAAAAAATTTGTCTTATGAAAAAAGGGGTATGGTTTTTCCTAAGCCCTTGTAGTAGTTGTCATTTTTATAGTCATATCAGTATGAAGTTGGTGGCATTGTGGCGCAGCAGGCAGCGTGAATGCTGCACACGATGCGAGCTGTGAGTCAGAATCTAACTCAGCATGCAGGCATTTGCATTTTCCCTCTGTGTTCATATGGTTTCCTCCCAAAGTCCAAAGAGATGTGTTTACAGTACATTGTTGACTCAATTGGTCGTAGTGTGTATTTGTGTGAATGAATGAGTGTGTGATTGCCCTGTGATGGAATGGTGTCCTGTCCAGGGTCTACTGTGCTTCAAACCCTATGTGTCCAGGATAGGCTCAAGACCACCGAGACCCAGCACTAGACAAGTCATTAGTGTAAATGAGGAAAAGGTCTATAGTAATATTAGGATCATTATATATTGCACTTACAACAGCTTTTGGTATTCCTGCAAGATAAATGTGTCCTCTGGCAAAAATCTTTACCTACAACCATTCAACCTTGCAGTTCCCTCTGTTGTGTTTATGAATGGACTTTTGCAAGGAATTTTATGAAGCATACAGCATAATTATCTATGAATGTGGACAATCTTAAAATTTTATGTGAGCATATCATTTTAGTAATTTATTTCCTTCCTTTCCTTCTTCATGGTTTTAAATAAGCTACACAATCTTTTCAGTAATACAGGAAGCTATACTTGCTGCTGTTACCCATCTGTTCTCCCTCTCTTACCTGCACCTCCCTCTCTATTGCTGTCCATCCTTCTATTTACCTGTTGATTATTCCTTTAATTTGGTTGTCTTTCTCAGCTTGCTGCTGTCTCAGCCTCCTCTCGCTGTCCTCCAGACGGCTCTGATACTGCAGGAGGATTTTACTGGTCTGCTGCTCCTGGGTTTGGAGCCGTCTCTCATACTCCTCCAGTTTGCGATGGGACATCATCAGACGCTCCTTCAGGGAGTGGATCTCCTCTTCATACTCCCGCACCTGACGGAGGGAGTCGTAGAAAGGAACGGGCAGATGAATTCATGGTGTACACTTAATAGGGTTAAATGTACTGGTCCTGAAGCATCAAAATAATTTTGGAGATGATGCATTCTGAATTGTGAGTGTCTGAACTCAATCTGCAAACTTTAGAAGTTCTACACCTTGCTTGTCTAGAAACCCATCAAGTGTTCCCAACTTTAACATTAACTGCAGTTAAATTGTCATTGCACCCAAAGGAAAGAAAAGAAAGGAAATGACTGACTGCAAAGTCCACATGGGGTTGAGCAGTCAAATTAGATCTGACCTGCGGCAGTGCAGTGGAGAATATATTCAGATGTATTTCAGTTCATGTTTAATTGGCCAACTTTGATCTAGTCTGAGCTGGCACAGTGCAGGTTGATTAAAACCCTCCGAGGACATGTCCTCAGACATCCTCTTTGAGTGTGCCAGGGGAGGTAGAAATACAGACTCGAGAGCACTGGAATCATGCTGTGGGTCCCAATGACAATACAAGAGCTTTTTATAAACACTACACACTATCCTGCTTTTTCGGTGAGAAATCAGACCACAAGTAGGTCACAAGTAGGTCATTAAGGGCCATTCACAAACAACTCTGCTGCAATGCCAAAAAAAATCAGGTGTCTCACAAATTTGTTTACTTTGCATGAGTCATTACAGCTCAAGTTCATATTTTAAAGCTAATTTTACACTTCCCGTCAAAGTGTTCTCTGATGCCATCTGTTCAGTTCTGGTAAGCATTACTGGCAATTTCTTCATGTTTGCACCGTAGCCTTGGAGGACACTTTTCAAGGAGATCTTAGTCAGGCAGACGCACCCTGTCCAAACGCGACTCGTCCATGCTCTTGGAGTACTCCTTCAGCTTGAAGTCCTCCCGGTCGATGCGTGATGTTTCAATGTCAGCTGAGAGGTGAGGCATATTGGAAACCCAGGCTACGGTCCGCTCAGATGCCGCAGACGGGGGATTGAGGGTAGAAGGTGATTGTGAACCCTGCAGAAATGTTAAAAAAAAAAATCAAGCAACATGATTCATACCGTAAACATCATTCAGTGATGGCTTGATGAAGCATCGAACCACTGCACATTTTAAGCAGAAGAAAATTCCACATGAAAATCAGAAACTGGAATTCATAAAATCTTGGAATTATAAGAGATTTGAAGGTAGTGAAGGTAGAAGATATGCGGCTAAGGCCAGTGAACTATTTTAAACACAGTGTTAAATTGTTAGTGTCCTCTCACTTAATATGCCAAATGCTTTTCCTCCAGATTCTTGCAAAAGTCCACATTTCTGCTTCTTGAGGTTCACCATGCTATACCCCACTATATGTTCCAAAGTGCCCCAGTGTTTCAATGTTGCACAGAAATTCCACAAAGATTTAAATTTGCATTTTAATACCAATACGTAAAAAAACACTATGGCAAACCACAATTCCTCTATCCAGCAATTTCAGGATAGTATTATCTGATAAACAGTTAGAATATTTAATTACATATTACACCAAAGAAAACACTTTTCTGAGTTTTGCACAAGATGCTGAATATATTAGGTTACAATTCAAGCCTTATACAACATATTAAATGTGATACACAATACATGTTACATCATGTATCAATCAGTATAAGAATATTTGAAATGATCTCCTAGTTATTTTACTGTATGGAAGTGTGGCAGCGGGATTTTTTGTTTAATATCTACACTCCCATTGTCTCACAAATTTTATTATAGTCCATTTGGATATTAAGTGAGCTATTTTGAATCACTGTTACTCTATTAGCAAAGGAAATATATGCAAAAAAAAATATGTTAAAATTAAGTAATTAAAAAGGGACTGCAAATTGTATCTCTTCTGTGTACTTACCCATGTAATCCCTTCAGTGCGATTTTAAATCTTACAGTACTTCTACAACAAAAATGTGGCACAAATAAAAGACAGCAAATTAATTGGTTGGTAAACAAATTAAAGCTGACATCAGAAATGGAAATCACACAGGGACACAACACACTGGTGTCAAAAAAATGTCAATGGAATCAGAAAAAATTATGCACCCGCCATCGGATCATGTCTCCCGGAAAGATAACATTGTGCTCCTTGACAATTGCAATCACAAATTTGCCAAGATGAAAATAAGGACGGCGCTTCATTGCGTTGGGTGTTGACAGGATCGCAATAAAGACTCGGGAGAGTAATAAGTGCTTGAAAAGAAAACTCCATCATGCGCACAGATACAGAGCAGGCAGATCCCCCACTGTTTTCATCTCCCTGCTTTAATTCTCTACCCCTTGTTACTCTATATGGGCTGTCCTGTTCTTATCATGACAGTTATAGTAGCCTTGAAACAAAGGTCAGCCCTGAGTTCATAATCATATGCAATAAATGCTGTATCTGGCTTCATCCTTCACTATTCAGTGTTAGTCTTTTTGAATGAGGACGAAGTCTTTTAATCAGTTGAGGCTTAATTAAAAAACAATGAAAACATAAGGCTTTAAATGGGCTTTTTTCTAAATGGCCTGTCTAAACTAATGGCTGACGGCTTTTTGCCGAAAATACAGCTTGCATTTTGTTCCAAAGGGAGCCTTCTTTGTCAAAATGTGAACAACATGCACTACAAAGGCTACAGCTCTGGCCATGGCTGTGCAAAAACACGCTCCAGTCACCTGTTTAGTGACAGAAGGCTTCAGCAGGTGCTGCTGTTGAGGCTGCTGTTGTTGCTGCTGCTGTTGTTGCTGCTGCTGCTGGGCCGGCTGGTTAGCCGGTGTGGAACCTCCTTGCTGTCCCTGTGGCCCCGGGGTCTCCCTGGTGGTGCTCTGTTGATGGGGCAAGCCAGGGGCGGGGCTGTCTTTGACGGACAGCTGCTGCCGCGGTGCTTGCTGCCGTCCACCAAAGCCAGCCTCCGGAGATTGCAGGAGGTTTCCGCTGGGGGGGCGCTGCTTAGTCGGAGGAGTGGAGGCAGCGGCCGATCCGACAGACAACTGATGGGTGGGCTGGGACTTTACCCGTTGAGAAGGAGGTGCGGCATTAGAGCTCTGGCGGACTGGTTGGACTGTGGAGGGAGGTGTTGCCAGGGAGGAAGGGGAGGTGCCAGTCTGGGGTTGCTGTGGCTGCTGTGGCTGCTGAAGATTTTCCTGGGGAAACAAATAAAAGGAAAGAAAAATGTCAGTAATCTTACACTATAACATTAACAGGCCTCAGACTTAATGCACATGAAATGCAGGTAAGTTATGCGAATTTCCCATTCAAGTCAAACTGAGACTATAACACTCTCTTTCAAAACCTTAAGAACAAGCTCTAGTAGAAATGAAATAACCTTACATAATTTACACACACACACACACACACACACACACACACACACACACACACAGAATGAAACCGCTTGTCCCGAGCGGGGTCACGGCAAGCCGGAGACTAACCCTGCAACGCAGGGCGCAAGGCTGAAGGGGAAGGGGACAAACACAGGACGGGATGCCAGTCCATCGCAAGGCACCACAAGCAGGATTCGAACCCCAGACCCACCAGAGAGCAGGCACAGACCAAACCCGCTGTGCAACTGCACCCCAACATAATTTACAATACATTGTCATCTTCGGTGTTCTTTCCTTTTTTGCAAAATGGAATTTTTTCATATGTTTGAAAATAAGCTGATCCAGGATATAAACAGGAAAAGGTGTAAAATTTTCAAATGTGGCAATTTACTGTTACAACCCAACGGTGTGACTCCCTACCTGGACTTGCAGAGACAGCTGACGGCGGCTAAAGTCGGCTTGGTTCTGCCGGGTGTAGTCGTCGCTGTAGCTGTGGGAGTGGAGCATGCTGGGCCCAGCCCCAGGCCTAAGGGTGGACAGGTCCTCACTGCGGGAGAAACCCCCGTGCCCAAAGGGGGGAATGTAGCTGGAGTTGGAGGCTTCGGGCTCAGGAGCAAGCAGCAGGGGTGGGGGCAGCTGGCTGCGGCTGTGCTGGTGGTGCAGCTGAGGCCCGTCGGTGGCCAAGTGGAATAAGGGGTTCTGAAAGGAGAGAGGATAGCGAAGGGCAGCCGCCTGTTGCTGCTGCTGCTGGGAGAGGGAATCCGTGGTGGTCCCCATCTGGCTCAGCTGGCTCACCCGCAGCCCGCCGGACATGCTGGAGCCCCCCGAGCCAGCCGAAAGGCGGCCCCCTGTACGGAGGCCCCCACCCAGGCCGGCCAGCCCTCCAAAGCTGCCCAGGCCAGCGATGGAGGCCTGGGAGGAGTTGAGCATGTCACCCACGGACTGCAGGTTAGAAATGCTGTTCATTCTGGAGTCCTGGAGATCCATCATAGACACACTTTTGTTGACACTCAGAACCTGGGAGATATGGAAAATTAGCTTTTATCGTCAAAGAATTTTTTTTATCATGTACTGACCAGCATGTCAATTTTTTTTCCATCTTCGACAGCACAAGACAAGATACATCAGCCTGATAATACCCAGAAACATTGACGGTACCTTCGGGTCTGGCTCAGTAATGTCAGAACTACTTGTGCAGTAAGCCGGGCTGGATCGTGCCAAGGGTGGCCGGGTCACATAGAAGACATCTTTTGAGGCCCTGTGCTGGTGATCTCGATCTGAGAGCCCCATCCCACCCCGTGAAGACAAGCCCCCACCGCTGGACAGACCAGAGGTAGGGGAAGGCAGGCGAGTGATGTCTATGGAGCTGGGTGGAGGACACCAGGGAATTAACAGGGGACTTAACAGTACAAGTACATCCATGTCACCATGCTGAGCAATACAATAATCTTGTTCAGGTTCACCTTTTTCAGTTTATGCTCCATTTAATTCAAACAACATCTGACACCACATCCCACAACTTTGCCTGGAAGGATCACTCATCCATAGCTCTGTCACCATGGTGGTTAGCAGGGCTGTGGATTCGTACACAAAACCTTCCACTCCGACTCCAGTAACCCAATAATTGCTTCAGACTGCGACTCCAACACCACGACTCTGACTTAGACTCCACAGCACTGCCCAAATGCTGCACATTATTTTGGGGGTCAACTTATCTAGTGAATATAGGCCTAAACCTATATTACATCTCTAATTTTTGGGGGTCGACTTATATGCCGGCATATATGGTAAATTTAGTTGGAGTCAGTACATTTTTACCGACTCCGACTCCACTAACCCAGTAATTGCTTCTGACTCCGACTCCAGAGCACTGGTGGCTGTACCTGTTAAGGTCCCGCATCATGAGGCTTTGGAAGTCAGAGGACATCCCACGGTTGAAGCTCGGCCGGGAAAGCAGCCTCTCTGTCTGCCTTTCGGGGGGTGGCCGGTCTGCCTGGTGGCTGGGTTGCCTCTGCAGGTGAGGGTTCCTCAGCGCCATGCTTATGTCATTCAGGAGACGAGGCAGGGGCCCCAGCTTGATGATTGCATCCTAGGAGAGTGAAAGAGGCAACATTAAATAACATTTTACAGTCACAGTTTATATTGTATTGTTGTGTGGGGAATTGCAAGGGCATACAGTAATAACTAGAAGTGAATGTTTCAGAAATGAAACACAGTGAAACTGATTTTCTGATACTCACCACTATGATACATTTATGAAAAAGGCGCTGATTTCTAAGTAAAATTTGGTTTAAATGTTTCACTGATTAATCAAACTCTGAATTTAAGAAATGTAAGGGAAGACAAGTACATGTTGCTATAAAAACTGAGCATGGCTTGAATCTTTCAGAAAAAAAAGAATGATGGAAGAACACAATGAAAAGACATTAAGTCATCATCTGTCCCTGTACACCATAGCGTGTGTTGTTTTCTTTTCCAATGACCTGGTTAAGCTGATTTCTATTTCTTTGCTGTACAGGAATACAATCACAAGATTATGAGCATGAAACTTGAAAACTGCAGTGAAATTCAAGAATTTAAACACACACTGCAACACATAAGTTTTTCAATACTTGATGGTAATGCTTAGTCTATTTTGCAAGTCAGATTAAGGAGGGTAAACAATTGTACCATCCTAAACTGAAATTTACTGCAGCCATTAACACATTTGGGTATTGCTGAGCTGGCAGGAGGCAGAATCAAAGCACAGGGGCTACATATGATGGACAATTCCTCAAGCCTGCCACGTGCCAATGCACAAAGAAAATGAAGGCCTTCAGGTAAGGGTACTGTTAAGATGGTCAAATAAGGCAGCTGGTCAGGAGAACGGAGACCGGTTTTCAGTATCTTTTTCACCTACTTCATTTAAAGAAGCTATGCAATCCCCAGCCTCCATATTGCTATTACGTCCACCTCCTACACCATAGCTGTAGGACATTTGGGACAACATTTACTTTACACTTGACAATATCCTGCATCTTTCAGAGTTCTCTTCCATTTCTGCATTAAAATCTTCTGACTAATGTGAGCCAGAAATTGTTTCCAGGAAGCTTTTTGCCAACCTTGCTGAGCTGGGCCATGACCTCCCAGAGCAGGCTGTGTAGGATGGAGAGCTCACGACCCAGGTCGATGTAGCCCTCAAAGCCCCCAGCATTGCTCACACTGTCCAGGTTGGAGATCTCATACAGAAACTGCTGCATGGAGCCCCACTCCATCTCAAGGAACTCATTCATAAAGCACATGTACTCCTCCTTGCTGCCGAACCTGGCAATGGTGGAAAAGGCAGAGCATTGCAAGAAGGCAAGCAACGTTAAAAAGCCACAGATACATTGAAATGTATTTTATTAGCTCCACAATACCACATTCAGAGTTGGATAGAAACACAGATCAATGGATTCTGGTAACCCTTATGAATGAATTATACAAAAAAATTGCTTCTAGCTCTTTCAACACCATGCTGTGCAAAGCTTCACAATCATTTCTGTTAATATTGTTTCTTAACACAACAGCTCTCAGAAATGTCAGACTGATGCATGGATGACACATACCTATATGTATGGATGAATGGTTAAATAGATGGTTATTTTCTATTTAATATAGACAAAAATGAGATAGTGACAGAGAGATTGTTGCACAAAGGATGCTTCCACATAAACCAGTACCAGATGTCATGGACCATGAAACCGAACTAGAGAAAACTTGCTCAGTACGGAACCCGGTCACTGACTTGGAGAAGTTGGCCAGGTTCTGCACCACTTTGGCGATGAGTGTGAGTGTGCGCGAGGTCTGCTCATCGGGGTACTCCTGGGTCAGGTTGAAGAGGGAGGGGGACATGATGGCCGGGCACAGGAAGCGCAGGAAGAGGGAGCTGCTGATCAGGCGGTCTGCAATGTCCTCCCTCCCCCGCTCTGCACAGCGCACTCTCCAGGAGGCGAAGACCTCCTTCAGCTCCCGTGGGAACACGCTGGAGAGAGGCAGATGAAAGAAGCGTGCGACAAAAAGAGAGAGAGAAATGTTGGTTTATATATTATACATGTCGCGTTGCAACTGAGAAAATAGCAAACAAAGAAGATGATTCAAAGGTAGAGAAAGTGTTGCATCATTTTAAAAAATGGACAATAATAAAACAATATATTATGTGTATGATACATAAACATCAAATGAGGTTTAACAGATCAACATATCAAATATGCTTACAGCTGGAATTTTACGTTGGTTTATTAAATATAAATTTTAAAAATGTATCTGTTAGCATGTCTAGCTGTGTGTAACAAGAACAGGAAAGTAATCAGATTTAAATGGGGTGATATGAATCATTAGATAGGTTTTTAAGATTCGACTGGTACCATGTCTTTCTGGAACTGGTGTTTTGTGGAAAAGCAAAAAAGAAACTGCTTTCCTCTCGGGTTTGTGCTTTAGGTGCCTTGTATTTTCTTTTCTTCATTACCAACGCCACACTTGAGTCATTTGACATATATGGTATGTGTGACTAGTTAATACGATTACTTCATAATCTATACTCCCTGCACTCAAGCACTCGGGGCTACAATGACTATGAGTGGCTAAACGTTCATTTCCAGCTCCATTTCTCTTCAGCAAGCATTTTGATGAACTAGATGATCAAAGCAATGGAGGGAGCTGTAAATTGACTCAGTTGCACTGATTAAATGAAGGGAACTGAAAGCGATAATGGAAGTGGTACTGCGAGGGGGGTGACCTTTCTACAGTATAGCACTAAAATGACCTGCTGGAAGAGGAATTCTACATTAGGATGTGTACCTTCAGTTCTCTAAATGTCAGCCAAACTATAAAAAATTGCTTTTGTGTTCTGTGTCTGCATGTTCTGGGAGAATATTTGTCATTTCTCATATCTTTGTTTTATATCCCAATAGTAGCTTGTTTTGTCAGTAAATGATGCATGCTGGTATTATACTCTAAGCAATACAAATGAATGGATTAATATTTCTGTACTTTAGACAGCTTAATTATGCAAGTGGACAAGATGAAAGAATGAATAGATATAAATGGAATTTACTTAAGTATATATTAAAAAGCTAATTCAATTAAGAAATAACATATTCAATATATTCTCTAATTTCTTACAACTTGAACTTCTACTCCATTATATTTACCACTTCTATACCAAAATACCGGTAAAAGTTGTACATTTCAGAAATACAGAAAAGAGGTTTATAAGTTTTTTAAATTTGTTTCACAAAAATTAATCTATAAAGACTTTGTGTTTCACCATTATTTGGTAAAGACCTTCACACAGTTAAATTATCATGTGTGATTGTAATTAATAAATAATTCTGAAGTGTATAAAATGACTAAAAACCAGTCGGAGCCAAAACTGATGAACATTAGTGTCTCAGGAATGTAACGTTCATATATCTGCTACAATCTGTAAAACTGAAAACAGATCATACAGGTGTCTTATGATGCAGAGAAAATGACTGACCAATGGGAATTGACAATCTTGCAGAGTGCCAGCTCACAACACATGCGGAGGTTGGCTTGGTGGTCAGGAAGGACAGAGGGTGGAATCCTCATTGGATCAACCTCGCAGTTCTCTTCTGATTCATACAGGGCTCTGATAAACTCGCCTAAAGACAATATATTGACAATTAGGACATACCCCTAAAAGTTTAAAGCTGCAACACATCACTAACATTGCCACTATTAAAGAAGAACTCTAACATATATTTTAGTATGTCTTTCTGAACTTTAATTCTCATGGCTCTGGGCCTCAAACAAGTCCTCACCTATAGCATCCTTGAGGTACTTGTGTCCGATTAGCTTGAGGTACTCTTCTATGGCTTTAGTTGCCAGTGTATTCTCTCTAAAGATGAGATGCTCTCTGTCGATGAATCTGTCCACCTCACACATTGCCATGTCAGACAGAAAGTCCTGTAGCAGCAGAAGAGATCAGAATACCACACACTAAACTGCCTACTGGTATTTTTGCCTGGAATCCACTTCGCCACTGCCCTAGACCACAAAAGCTATGAATATTATATTGAATGCAATTTTGCTTTTGTGATAACATTCATTCACTGTTATTCAACATTCTTTTATTCCACACATTCAATATATTCAGAATAACCCACTGTGTTACAACAGACAATCAACTGTTTATTTGGTATATTATGGAGTTATTCTGCAGAGTGCCTCCCTTCACCTTTCATACCTTGCTCTGCAACCTCATTAGTAGCTGTGGGTTGCAGTCACACAGGCCTACCTTTGCCTTGCCCGTACTCTGGAGAATGTGCACGAGGGCACAAGCCACCTCCTCCTTGCTCTTAACACTCAGCAGTGGTTCCAGCACAGCACATAGTGTGCGGTAGTTGTTGGTCACGTATTCAGCAAACTCCTTATACAGCTCCATGGGCAGGATACTCATGGTCTGGTAGCGTGACTTAAGGCGCAAGGAGGCATTGATGATTTTGCCACTCCCCACGCCACCGGTCTTGGCCAAGACACTGGGCTGGATCACTGGGTACCACTGCTCAACAAACTGCCGTCCCGTGATGCTCGAAATGGGGATGCTTACGAGGCCCAAGTAGGTGCTCTTTTCCTGAGAGTGGGGAGATGGATGTGGGCATATTACAAGGAAACAACTGGCAGCATTAGAGCGTCAAAACATGTTAAGTTTTCCATTACACCAGCTGAGACTGAGAAAGGCAAGGACCTATCTGCATTCAGGGAAGAAATTGGTAAGGATTACAAAACAGAAAAATAGTTATTTTTACCAGCATATGCACCTAGAATTAGATAGTGACAGCATGGTATAATTTTACCATTGAAAACAGTGTAGAAGATCCCAGCACAAAATCAATAGCAGCAAAGGAAACTGAGTGGTTGCTCCTTGCCTTCCGTCTTTTCTTGTCAGTCTCCTTGTAGAGGTGCAAGCGTAGGTTGCGGACAGCGGGTAGGTTGTTGAACTCAAAGTGCTCTCCCCAGAACACGGTGTCAGTACGGGGCTTGCTGGTGGTGCGTGCATAAAGCATGTCGTCCAGGCACAGCTCGCAGTAGTAGCGCTTCTTGGGAGGAAGGTCGCGCGCCTCAATGATCCACAGCTTCAGCACGTTGTCCACCCTCCGGCTGTTGTCCTGTGTGGTGAGGACGGTGGGTTTTGAAACAGGGAACATGCAGAGAAAAGCAGACAGGTGTGTATCCACAGGCATGGGGATATCCACATTCCCACAGATACGGTTTAAATGGAACGGAATGAAGGACGGCAATGATGACAGAGGGGAATGGGAGAAGTATGGGTGTTAGGAAAGGTACATGTAGGGCACAGAAACTAATTTAAAATGTGTGGTGCACACATAATTGCATTAGAAGGGGAGGTTTTTTAAAAGCTCATTTTTAAAAGGTTTTGGAGATAGGAACCTTCTCACACCTACTGCCTTTTCTACACAGTACAGCTCCTGCAATGTCACATTTTTCAACATGACTAACCTGTCCAAAGTATCAAACACATTTTCAATCTGTAATGACAAGCAAACTATTTATGACATTCTAATTATTCTAGTGCTGAAGACCTTCTATTTCAGTAGGCTTATGATTCCTTGCGGTGTTGTTATGGCATGTGAAGAAATTAAACAAACCCACCTGCTGACACCTCTGTATTTGAAGCTTAATTGCTGCTTTTAGTATACGCAATGCATTTATTACAAATTACCTCTTTTCAACAGAAAAAAAACCCTGACTTGCTCCACTTGTCCCAGAAAAACACAACAAAAATAAGTGCCTGCTTTAGATTATTTCATTACAACATATAGCACTGAAAAGAAATCATTTAACAACATAGCGGAGAGTGGAAAAGCTCCGAGCACAAAAACAAAAAGATGCTTCCATTTCAACACCCTCTGCATGTTTTACCTTGTTGGGTTTGACGGCTCGCTGCAGATTCTCGATCCATTTGTCCCGCTCAGCTGCCGAACGACAGGCAAAGCACTTAGTCCCCGAAGCCGTAGTCACCTTGGGAAAGCGACAGGAACATTAATGATCATGGCTCTCACAAGTAGGGACATATAACAATCACAGTGCCATCCATTCGAAGAAGAACTGAGGCATGCTAAAATAACTGCCGAAGGGATGAGGAAGATGAAACATATTTAAATCAATCCAGTGATATTATCACATCCGGTGACTAATTAACTTGGGACATTAGTAAAGTACAACCTAGAGAAATACTGTAATTGCAGGGGAAGGTGTTGAAAGTACTTATAGTTCTTGAATGACTTCCAAGGCTGTTCCTGAACATGAGTCTGCAGTTCCATGCAAGACCCAGGACAGAATCACAGGTAAGCACCTCAAAACAGAACTCCTGGCCCAAGATGCTTGAGTGGACAGGTTTGATGATGGCATCCTCATCCAGCGTGAGGTCCAGGGCCTCAGCTGCACTGCTGGGGGACAACAAGGATTCATGGGAGTGGGACTCCTTGAAGCTCTGCATTAGACGAGTCCTGGAGAAAGGAGACATTGAAGCACAGGATGGCAGGGGGTTGGGAGAAACACAATGATCAGAACACAGTTTTCAGAAAACAAAAGGTGTTAATGTGATACTGTTTGCTGAGATGCTTTACAACCCTTCTAAATGCTATCAGTGACAAATACAGATCAGTCTCTAGCTGACCACTTGTCAGGATTAATGGGTCATGGGAAAGCCAGATTCCATGGGCCACAGTGGCACTGCTCATTATGAAAAAAACATACTAATTAGTATGAATTATGTTGTATAATGTTTCTTATCTTGTTTTACACAATCTACCACATATTTGTTGTGCGCCCACTTCTGAGAACATAAGCTCATTAGTGAACAATTGACTCAGTTATTTGGACAATTAGAGACTAGTCTGGTTGTTATGTGGGCCTCTGTTCAACGGAAGCCTACACCTCCAGTTGCTCTGGACAGAGACCGCACTGCAGATGGCTAAACGGAACTCTTTTTCTCCCTTCTTCACTAGGAAACACAGGAGCTGAAACATCTTCAAAGCAATCAGCTCGAATATTTCAGGTCTCTTGCGAACTCTGCATGAGAACAGCGGCAACTGTCTTGGCCCAGAGCAGAGTATCCCTCTTCTATAAGCCAGATATTATGTCCTCACATTAACATTCAGTATTTTGTGACAGGAGAATATTTTTCATTTATTCCAAATCTTCCATGAAGCAAAGCTTTGATTAAAACATTCAGCTCCAGAAAGGCTAGTCTATGGCTTAAACGTTGAGGCCACTGTGCTGACAATCAAATGCACTAAACAGGATTTTATAGTCTCTTTTATAGCCTCAATTTCTCTTTATACCTCTGGCTGTTGCACAAGCTAAACAAACGTTAACGCTTATGAAATCAAATAAATCATCAATTATGTAAGGCGTTTAAGAACTGAACAGGAATAAAAATCAGAACCTTTCAGCTTTCCAGGAGGAAAGATGCGTCCCTGGCCTAAACCTTGGCATGTCGGAGGATCTGACAAGTCTCCACACATGGCAAATTCAACAGCACCATCTGTATATCTTCATTCCGCTTGTCATGGAGAGCTGCCTGTATTTCTTACTTACATGGTTAGCAGCAAAAAAAAACATCTAACTCTAAAGGATGCCCAGCTCTGGGTTTCATCTGGTTCACGCTCTGGCACGGAACACACATAAGCGTAAGTGGTTGCTGAAAATGGGGACTAATATCTTTCTCTTGCTGCACCAGTACAGCCAAGTGCTGAAGCAGATCTTGGAGAAAAGACAGCGGGACTCGCTGTCACTGCACAGCGACCGCGATGTTGACTGACACGCGTGTGAAACGGACAGCATGGAGCGTCAGCGCACTGACACGGAGTCTCACGGCGGGTCCCCACAGAGACGCGAAGACGGACCCGTGTTCGACCACCACTGCACAGAGCGACAGAGAGAGGCAGAGCGAGAGCAGCCGACTCTACACAGAGAAAAGGAAAAGGAAAGGAATGGACCGACAGACAGACAGAGATCTCCTACTATGATGTCCCTGACGGGTCCGTTCCCTGGCGCCTTCTCCCTGTGTCAGTGTTTTAACACACAATCACTTGTAATATGTGCATCAGGGCATGCAACACAGACAGGGCAGAGACAGAGAGAGAGAGAGAGAGAGAGAGAGAGAGAGAGAGGGAGAGAGAGAGAGAGAGCGAGTGATAGAGAAAGCGATAGAGAGAGAGTGAAAGAGAGAGAGCAAGCTGGAAAGGGAGAGGCAGAGGGAGCGAGAGAGAGAGAGAAAGACAGAGAGAGAGAGAGAGAGAGAGTGACAGAGAAAGCGATGGAGAAAGAGTGAAAGAGAGAGAGAGAGCAAGCTGGAAAGGGAGAGGCAGAGGGAGAGAGAGAGAGATGGAGGGGGAGTTAAAAATAGACCCAAAGGAATGAGTCAGAAAAAGAGGAATAAAGGGAGAAGAGTGGGGGAGGGAGAGAGGCAGAAGAAGAGAGAGAGGGAAATAGGGAGCTAGGAAGGGGGAATGGGGAATGGGGGAGTGAGAGAGCAATCAAAAGACAGAAGGAAAAAGAAGGGCTTATCAGAGGAGATCAAGTTATGTAAACAAAAAAAAACAGTACAGCAAGGGAATCACTTGAAGAAAGAAAGTTAAATGAAGCAGGTGAGATCATTAGAAGGGAAGTGTACGAGGTGACATGGAAGGGCAACAGAAATTACCACAAATTAGAGTGCAGTATCCCACAGTAAGCGACACTCAAGGGGTCGTCCATAAATAGAAACAGACCATTTTACACGAAGAAATCTGACGTAAGACATTAGAATGACACTGTTTTATAAATCCGATATACAGCGTTAAAGATATTTTAAGTCACTCTCCATTGGATACCGATATATTACTTTCACCGTGGCACCTTTTGAGCAACGACAATATTATAACATTTCTGCCACAGGAAAAAATGTTAGATAACTTGAAACCCTGGTTTCTCTCCAAACAACTCCCTCATCCCCACCCGCACCTCCCCTTAGCAACGCTAATCTCTGATTATATAGCTCAGTATGTGAGGAACTTGAATGAACAGCTTGAGCGCTGATGAGAGATCGTCGAGATCTTCGAAATCTCTGATGAGCGCCTCCAAGGTAGCAGGGAAAAAGGCAGGATTTCAGAAAGCAATGGTCACATTGTTAAGAAACAAACCTAATAATAGCCCTGAGTGCGTCATTTAAGGTTTTCCTTAGGGTAAGGGGTGGCGGATGGAATGGGACCACTGTTTGAAAACCCCCATATTAGTCACTGATTCCGACACACAATGCAAAGGCTGCCAGCGTTCAGGCAAGAGCTGCAAGCCCGAGCCGCAAATAGAAACATCCTCAAACATGTCGCTTAAAACAATGGTGGGTCTCTACGTGTCAGCAGTGCACTGTTTATAGCATGTTACATGGATTCAGCCAGGGTCTAGAATTTATCTGCAGGAAACACCACTCTTGCAAAGGGAACTCTCGCATTCATACAAGTCTGATGGAGCCAGAAATTACATTTTAGGCATCTCTCCGAATACTTTTGTTCTGAGGTCGGATCACGGAAATACAACAAGCTTCACCAGCGTGATCCTGTGCTAGAAATAGAAGATGGCAGGAAAACTGCACAAAACCCAACAGGGACCATTTAAACGTTTGCAGCGTGGCGCTGTAGTGATTCTAGGGCTGCCACCATGCGCGTACTTCGTGAGGGCTTCTGGGCCGTAAATGCTCCTTCGCTGCTCAGCACTCCATCACTTGCACTCCTCGCACTGCTCAACCCCCAAACAGGTGTTCTGAAATCTTTGACAGCTGTGTGTGCACAGCAACCAGGCTTTGATTCGTGTTTGGCGAAAAGCTCTCCTTTGAGCATTTTTATGATTCAGGATGACCGCCGACCAAATGTAGCCTCCTGATTTTGAAGCGAGTGCTTCTGCTTGCCGACGCCTTAATGAGAACACAGCCTCTGAGGATCCTCACTGCCACATTAGTCACTTTTAATGCTTTTGTCACAGAAGCACAGGTGAAATGCTCAGTCACTAAAGTGTCGCTTGCTGCCACGCTAGGGCATGCTTTGTTTAATGCATATGCAACAAGACCTCAATCTTGACACGATTTTCATATTTCTCGCCAGCCATCTGTACGTAATCATATACTTTACATGACACGTGTATTCATGCATGCGAGCCTTTTTTTGTCCATTCCTACATTAAATATGTGGTGCTCATATAAGCTGTGGAGAGCAGTGGCCGAGGTGGTATTAAAACTTCAGGAGGTCATCAACCTCGATTTTACCATTTATTTCATGCACTGTTTTAGAGGAATATACACACAATACGAATTTTTTTGCAACATATTCAGTAAGCCTCATTGTGAGCATGCAGATCTTGGTCTATAGGCTGCACGGTCCTCTCAGTAACCACTTTGCCATCATCTTGACTACTGTTTGTGTTTTTATAGCATCAGTGATTCACAAGACGCTAATTTCTACTGAACTGCAGTGATGATTAAGACCAGCACAGTTCAAGATGACTGCGATCAGGCATGGCACCCTTAATACCCTAAGGTAGAATGTTTAAACATCGGTGACCTTTGTCATCTTCAGCAACCTGAGCTGGAGCCCTCTGGGACTGTATTTAGACATCTGCTCAACCTGCTTATGTAAAGAATGTAATAGCGGTCTATCGTCAAAAAACATATATCTTTGGCCCTGGACGGTTCCAGTTACACTGTTGCACACCTTGCTTCATATGTTTATACATTCTAAACAGAAAGGCATTAGTAAACCAACCAACGTCAACAACTGCTTGTCCTGAGTGGGGTCGCAGCAAGCCGGAGCCTACCCGGCAATGCAGGGCACAATGCCGAAGGGGAGGGGACACACCTAGGACGGGACGCCAGTCCGTCGTGAGGCACACCAAACAGAGCTCAAACCCCAAACCCACCACACAGCAGGCACCGGCCAAAAGCCAACAGTCACCTTAAACAATTAAATATATAAGCACTGCATTTAATTCAGAGCAGTGAGATGTTCTCCGGCACCGGTATTCAGCATGGTTAACCTGAAAGGTAAATTCTGATTATGCCAACTCAAAATCTGTCTGGCACGTACATTCAACAATAGTACACCCTGACATCAACTGCAGCACTAAGTCCCCTGTGAAGCTATTTGAAAGGGAAATCAGTAGCAGTGGTTTCAAGCCTTTTGAGAAGATTGCTGGCCATGCACAACACTGACTTAAAATATCCTTGACCCAAATATTTAGTCATTGCCGATCAGCCATGGATAAAAAATGCTTATTCTGCAGCACTACTAAATGATGAAAAGAAAACCACCCATCTGGACAGTACTTTAAAAAAGTAGGAATTGAGAATACTGGTAAAACTGGACCTTTACACCAATTTATATGACAGGCAACCAGGAGTAGGCCCTGCCCTAACTAAAGCACACAGCCCATAGCCTATAAGTTTACATGGGGAATTTACACAGGGAATGCTCCAAATTGTTTCAACACAGATTAAAACTTCTGTAGTATTAGGCTATGTAGCAAAGCAAAGTGTCTGAGAGTATGTTTTCCTGCCAAACAAATCCTTAGCTGCCCCAAAGCACAATGGTGAGTTTTTTATCCCGTGCTGGACAGCAGCTCGCCATAGGGTAAATGTTTATAATGATTCGAGATAATTTTATGCTGGCAATCTCAGGGATTCTGATCCGCAGCCAAGAAAAATGCACTGAGAAAGCCCACTCTACGAAAAGGACGATGCAGCGAAACCACACGACACACCAGACAAAAAGAAACTGGATAAACAAACTGATCTCACGAACATGTTTGTTTGACCGGGATACTTTGAATAAAGTCTGCTTAGCTTCCCCTGGTCAGAGCTGAACCTTGATATTCCAGAAAAGCACTCTAACTTCAGTTATTTCGCTCACAGAGCATTTTAAGGAGCTGCAGCTGTATACCGGTAACCCACTCAGCCACACCATAATGAGACAGGTCTGGACAACACACAGATACACTTAAAGACAACAAAGAGAGCTTCAGCAGACGAAGAAACCAAGCCAGAAACCCAGAGAAGCAAAGCAATGTATCGAGTGATGACGTGTTGGGTGTATCTCAGACATGCCAGCAGAGTGAGTGTTACAGGCTGTCATACAGGAACCACAATAGACAGATCTGCAGGTACCCCGCCAAATGTGACCTTGACATATTTACCCGGCATTGTTAGAAGAAAAGATGTATAAAAATATACACAGTGAACACTGGTTTCAGGAGGATGATAAAAATGAAGCTGTTAAACAGTAGTATATTTCATGCTATAAATACAAAGTCAGATAGAAACAAGGACACAATTAAAATTTTTCATCTCAATTCAATTTATTTTTATAATGCACTCTTCTCACTGGAATGACACAGAGGTCTAAATAAAGCTCCAGAAAACGCAGCCCTGATCATTGTGCTCTATTTTGTGGATCTTCGTGGACACAAAAACAATATATTTACGCTCATTGGCTGGCACGCTGGCGTGAACCTCCTATGCAAATATCTAGACACAGTACATGGCAGGTCTACTGCCTTTAAAAAGCAGCATTGTAAAGGACCGACACTGAGATCAACTAAAACACACATACCTGTCCTGGTCGGCGCTGCGAAAGCGAGGCAGGATCATGTGGCGGAAGCTGCTGGTGCGGTCCAGTTTGGGCTGACTCTTAGCCCGCTTGATGGAGCTCTTTAACCTCCTACTGAGAAAACTCTGAGACAGAAGATGGAGGAAAGGGGGGGGGGGATTAGATGTCGGATCCCACATAGTTCCTAGAAACAAGTGACGGGCAGAATACAAGGAGCAAGGGTGGTAAGGAAATATGGAGCAGACCTTTTCTATCGCACATGAAGCAAAAATTAAAGAGGGGTGGAAATAAAGCAGGGAGCGTCCCAAGCATACGGCAGAAATGGAGGAAGAAAGAATGGTGGTCTTTGGCAAGAACCGGAGTGCACAGCAGGGAGGATAAAACCAATTTGAAATTCTAAAACTTAGTAGGAGATGTAGAGGGAAAGGAGAATACTGAGGGAGAGAGACAAGACATATCTGAGAAGACTGAACCAAGAGAGAAGTATAAAGAAAGATGAGTTAGGAGAAAAAAGGGGGAAAATCCATCACTTGAAACCTTAGATGCAGTGAATATAACACATGTCACCAGTAGACACAGAAAGTAGACTACCAGTGAACTATAGAGGGCACTCTTACTCTGCCAATTTCCCCGCACATAGCTGGGTGGCAATTCCAGAATAACACACTAACAGAGAAATACTTTGCACAATCCTTTAAAGCTATATGCCATTACATAAAGTAAAAAAATGGAAGATTTAATAAAAATTAATTTGACAATAGTTAAAAATGTTGAAGGTTGCATTAAGATCCTTCTGGTAGTACATATTACAGACACACATGGATATTACAACAAATGGGTGAAGCTTAATGCTATAGTTTCGCAACAGAGCTACAAAGGTTTTCATTTAAATCAAGCAACCTCAAGTTTTTTTTTTAAATTTACACTCAAATACAAGGACACGATCGTGCAATTTTGCAACACTTAATCTTTAAAGACAGTAAAACACAGCAGCAAATGTGTGAGATACTAAACCTCAAAAATCTCCAGCTGATATTAATGACATTAATTACCTTTGAAACATCAGTACAGACAAATGCTTTTTAAATCACTGATGCAGACTGAAGTGGTGATTTGCTGTTCTCTCCACTAATGTTTGTATATGTAAGCTGTTATGCAATGTGATTTACAGTGAATCCTTTAAATTCAGCTTTAATATCATAACCAAGATCGGGAAGTAAACAGCTAGGCTCCTGCTGCATCACATCCAGTAAAGTTCCAAACTTTAGTGTTAGGCTTAAATGTCATCTTGCAACTTTCAAATTGTAGCCATCAGCCAGATCACTTTATCAAACTAAGAGGTTTATTCTAATTGAGTTTCAGATACTGACTAAAGACCTGTCTCATCTGCAGACTGACAACTCAGCTGACTGAGTAACAAACAGTGACATCAAACTGAAAGCGGTGCCTGTAATGTACAACCGAATATTAGAGAATGTGTCACTGAGACTGTACAGAATGCAGATCACATTTACTGCTCCAAGGCCTTTCCACATCAATGGACTTTGTCACATACCTCGGTGATGGGCAGAGGTGCAACACAGTGTCCTGCCTTAGGGTTTGAACCTGCAACCCTCCAGTCACCAGCCCAGTGAGCGAAAGGAGAGGAAGGGAGGGTGAGGGGCAGGGTGGGGGAGAGGGGCTGGGTGCCCGGTCTCCTGCGATGCTGAGGGCAGGGAGCGGGCGACGGACTTAGGGATGGAGAGAAAGCAGGCGAGACGGAGAGCGGGAGGGACAGGGGGAGAGGAGGAGTGCCTGTGGATCGGCGGCAGGCGTGGAGTGGCGGCAGGGAGAGGGACAGGGAAGGGGGCAGGGAGCGAGGCCGGGAAGGAGGGGTACTCACGGATTGTCGGAAGGGTTGAGGGGGGGCAGTGGGAGGGGTCTCCATGCTTGGCTGCTTCCCGGTAGCTAAGCTCTTGCGTCGAGCGCGAGCGTGCTCTGGAGGAGAGAACGAAAGATGGCCAGGTGAGGTAAAGGGAGAGGGGGAGAGAAGGAGAAAGAGAAAGACAAATAAGAAAGGCAAGGACAATAAGGCCGACAGGGACCGTGGGGTTAACGTGGGAGCTGCTGTCTGTAATAGTGGGCTCTCTTTCGAACACGGAATCAAAGAGTGGAGCAGATCAGGGACGGAGGACGAGGGGATATGGAAGAGCATGTATTAATACCACTCCGGGAAGACGTTCTGCCTTGGCATTCTGAGAGACAAATGTTAGCAATCAGCAGCCCGCCCGGCGAGAGGACGGAACGGAATCCGGCGCAAGCTAAGGCGGCGCATAAGCAAGCAGAGCATGTTATTGACCTCCGTCCATGAGTCAGTCGCTTGTTCTGTGAATCAGTCAGCTGGCATGTCAGTCTGTCAGGGAGCGAGGTCAGCCGCTAGCGCGGGTGCGAAAATGGCCTTACGGAGAGTGTCTAACTACACGATGGATACTGCTCGTACACGAATGCGAGCAAATTGACTCCTGGGTTATGGTGCCAAAGTTGAAGAATAGCGATGGCATTAAAAGGAATGAAAGCAGCATCATATGGTAGGTATAGAACCTCCTCCTCCCTCACCGATCTTGCCTTCCCCACATCTCCTGCCTCTGAACCTCCTTCAGGATGTATCAGTGATAACCCCTTTGCCAGTGGGAATATAAATACACTCCTGCTCTCTTTCTCCCTCATGTTCCCTCTCTCTCTCTGGCTCTCTCTCCCTGTCTCCCACGCACTTCTTTTACATAATTCCAGTGGTACATTCCTAAATCTCCTCTCTCCGCTCCTCTTCCCCCTCCTTTGCTATTGTATTTCCTTGCTCTCCCTTTTTTTCCTCCTTTCCCCTTCCATTCAGTAAAACCCCATTTTCCTGCTCACTTGCCTTAACGCCTCCTGTGTCAACCAAAATTGTTTTCCATGTCCTTGTCTTTGCCCATTTCCCCCTTCTCCAAGAATGTGTTCAAATCTGCAGTCACACCACAACTCAATCCATTTCAGCCCTCCTCCTTTCAAAGTTCCTTCCACATCCATCAAGCACCAGAGAACATCTACTTCAAAGTCTAAACTCAATTTATTTGACATATTCTGACTTGAGGGCCTTAAACGCACCATCGAGGATGTAGCACAAGGAACCTTAGATTCACACATACATGCACCGAAACCCACAAGACCAGCTAACAGAATTTGCCAGCAGATAGTGCGCAACGACATATTGTACACGCATTTCTTGAATGAGCATAAGATTTTACTCCCCAGTGAACGTGGTACACAGCAGTAGGTCTCGAAACCACTGTAGGGCCAAATATGTAAGATTAGCAGGTGATGTGGCATTTGTATGAAGCTAATGGAAAAAAATGAGTCACAAAACAAGCCAAAATGAGGGGCCTGACACACTGGCAAATATTTGCTATCAAGAGCACTGGGGAATATATTGATTTACGGTACGACCGTACTGACTGGTTAACTGTACTAGCTTCATGTATCCAAAAGCTGACTATTCTCGTGCGTCATTATCCACATCAGCTTTGACTCAAAATTTGGCCGGGAAGTGACTTTAAAGAATGAACTTTTTGCCTATGGCCTCAATTAATCAGTCATATAAAAACAAAACAAAATTCAAAGTTGCAGCAGATGCACAATATTTCAGATGTGCTCTTTTCACTTTTAGTTTTCAGAAGCCTATGTTTGACGGGTTCTTTTTTTTTTTTTTTTTTTTTTATTATTTTCGCCTGAAGTTCATTTTCCATCGCTGAAGATCCTGATAGAACAGATAATTTCTTTTTAAACTTTCTTTGTAGCCTTCAAACAGTCAGCCTGACAGTGCACTTCTCACTTTGGAAAGCAATTTCTTTCCAACACTCAATACGGACGTCGACAGATTCTCACATAAATGCTTTTGGTTCCAAATCAATTACTGAAAAGCAATGAACTCGCTCTATCATAACCAATATAGACTGTGCCGGCAGAACTGCAAAGCAAACATTCTTACGAAATTCAATATGCTAAACATTTTGCTGTGCATTTCCAATGCACACAGGTTTGGAGCCAAAAGGTGCAGGAGGTTACATGAGGTGAAATTTCACGGGGAGAACAGGTAGGTAACTGGGTAATAAAATTGTAGGGCAGGCGATCAGTGTTATGTGACGCTATCGCTGAAGAATACCTCCTGCTGAGGCATGAATATTCCAGGAACGCTGCTCACTTGCTGTGCACTAGGCTACCGTGATGATAGAGAAACTCACATGTTCCCCAGATGTGTCCAAGACTGACAGAGACACAGCCAGGGAGACGGGGCAACAAGACATCGCCACACTCCACTTTGCATGCTCAAATTCTTGGTTTTTGTTTAAAAACACCGCATGAATAATTTGCTGTAGAAGAAAAGCCCCTTAAAAAAATCGTTTAAATGTATCCCTCTACTTCACTATTCCCAACTTTTTCATTATCTCTTTGTCTTCCAGTATCACTTTAAATGAGGGCAAAAAAAATGCAAATTCCACCTCTGGCATAAAACATCTTTATCACTCTACTTCAGGGAATAAATAATTAGCATTTTTTTCCTGTTCCAGCTAATTCATGTGAAAAATGTCTCAATTATTATTAGGGAAATTATTTTAAATGATTTTATTTCCTCTTACATTGAAATAAAATATGATACTCCAATTAACATAAAAGGACCTGAACAATTCAGTCTTTTTAATACTGACTAGCAGGTCTTTGGCTACACACTGGAACAATAAAGAGGATCAGTGGCATCTGAATTTATAACTTTTCCACAATATTCAACTAAATTACTTTTGTTTTACATATCTACAAAGCGCAATGCCACGGGCAAATTTATTTAAGGTAATTTATTATAACATACTAACCCAC
This sequence comes from Scleropages formosus, assembly GCF_900964775.1. Taxonomy (NCBI): domain Eukaryota; kingdom Metazoa; phylum Chordata; class Actinopteri; order Osteoglossiformes; family Osteoglossidae; genus Scleropages; species Scleropages formosus. Next base: position 14,946,237 of record NC_041823.1, on the reverse strand, counting down.
CCATGCACACAAACATCAGGCATGCACTTCCAAGCAGAAAATGTTGAACATTATACTGTATATCAAGATTTTGGGCCTAAGAAAAATTAAATGACCACTGCAATAATATATTAGCAAAAGGATGTGTGCAAAGGGTGGGGAGGTGCGGTGGCGCAGCGGGTTTGGCTGGGGCCTGCTCTGCGGTAGGTCTAGATTCGAGTCCTGCTTGGGGTACCTTGTGGAGGACTGGTGTCCTGTCCTGGGTGTGTCCCCTCCCCCTCCAGCCTTGCACCCTGTGTCGCCGCGACCCCGCTTGGGATAAGCAGTTGTAGATGTGTGTGTGTGTGTGTGTGTGTGTGTGTGTGTGTGTGTGTGTGTGTGTGCGTGTGTGCGCAAAGGCTTGTAAAAGGGATTTTGGCACATACATTTTGCTCATTTAAAAATGTAACATGATCCAAATTACACTTATGGCTCTTCTTTGTAACTGAACATCTTAATGTTAAAAAAAATGAAGCATCTGTTTTACCTGTGTGTGTTTTTTCAAGAAGCTGCTATATAAAAAAATACCTCACATAATATGCAAAGCAAAATCATTTCTACAGAAGGTGTAATATGTCCAGTCAAATCCATCTCTCATTCTCCTCTTTTCTAAATTCTGGCTCTTTGTTTGGTTTCCATGGCAACAAGTCCAAGTACCTTCCATTTCAGTCACACATAGACATGGAGTAGAAAAACAGAATAGAACACAGAGAGCATACAGTGCTAAACATACATAGCTGAACAGACTGAGTCACATATCCTACAAACACAAACTGGCGAGAGCAAAAGACTAAATTTGCATTAAGCAGAAGCAGTAGTTTTCAGTCTATCCGCACCACTCTGGTTTGTCATGAAACCAAAATTGTCTGTAAATTTTTTTAAATTATAAATGTTTCCTGTTCACATAAAATGCAAATTAACTGACACACTGTAACCAAGGCAAATAATTTGAACAACATATTACTGGAAAGGCCAGCGAGAGATTAATTTCTGGCAAAATAATGTTTATCTATGATTTTTTTCACTTCAGTACTCACAGTGTGCTTCTCTTTATTTTATGATCAGCAATATCACCAGATTTTTATGCTTAGAGAAATGCAGTCTATGTATATTTGCAGGTGTGTGTTTGTGTGCCCTTGCATATTTCTCTGTATGTGTACATATATGCATGTATGTATGTACGGTTATGTGTCTATGTGTATGCTTGTGTGCGTGTGTGTTTACATCTGCTTCTGTGTGTGTGTGTGTGACTGTGAAGTCTATTCCGAATGTAAATTTGATGTCAAACTCGAGAATGAGAGGGCAGTGTGAGCTTCCAGCTACCTCTCTCAGAGACAGGAGGGAGACGGGGAGAGAGTGGGTGTTAGAGAGCTCCAGGACATTAGCATTTTCATTTATATTTCACCGTCTTGCTCAAAATATGTCCTCAAGGTTTCTGTCCTGGGGAGTCTGTGCACACTGTTAAACTTAAAGAATGAATAAACTGAATTGAAATGCTTCATTGCAAATTTGCTTCTTACACTGAAGTCATGTTAAAGTGAAGAGAATGAATGCAATGCCGTATCCCATGAAATAACTTTTCGCACACTATCGTGGCACATCACAAGTAAAAGATAAGATGGCAGTATTCTCATGTAAAAATAACTGAAAATAGTAGCAGTCATAGCAACAGTTGTAATGACTGCAATAGTTGAAGAAGAAGTGATACTACTGGTCATAACCACAGTAAGTTATACTGCAGGAACATTTGATAGGGCCTTGAATTTTACAAACGCCAGTCTCATCATTTACTAAAAGGTTTACTACCATTAACCTTTTTCAGCGTAAGGAATGGGCTCGCTTCATGTTTGACACATCATCGATTGGTCAAACCATGGCACAGAAGGAAACCCTTCAAGAGTGGCAAAAATTAATTACACACAGACTGATAGGGGGCCCATGCTTGGTTACACCATTCTGGGACATCCTGAGAGATGAAAATTCAGGAAACCTGAGGGAATACCTGACTGAAGACATGTCATCTGCTGCAACCTCAGTTTTAAGACACAGCCCCCGATATCTCCATGTTTCCATTCACCCAGTGAGTGGGACATTCCCATGTCTCAGTTAATCAAAGAATCAATTTTTCTTAACAACCAAATTATAATTATAAATCTTAATTAAACACATTAAAGAAAACACACAGAGATTTGGGGCCTACCTATGAATGATGGTCAGAGCTGGAGCTGGACACCATGTTTCTTGAAAACATTGGTAGAATTTGTCCGTTTCTGACGGTTTTCGTTATTGTTCTTAATTTCTTCCTGTTCGCTCTGCTGCTCAGAGTCAAGGTGAAAAGGTCCTTTGTCAGAAAATCCAAAGTCCTTATTTCCTGAGATTCTGTTTGCTCCTCAGTCTTTCCAGTCCAAAGTCAATATATTGTACAACTGTATGAGAATTAATGCAAATGTTTATAATTGATTGTAAAAATAACTGCACATATAAAATATATGTTTGTCCAGTATATGCCTGTGTTCATACCTGTGTTTCCAGATACATTAGCACACAGATATGCACTGACACAAGTTACACACCACATCAACTGTACTTCTATAAATATATATATATACATATAATTCACTTAAAACGGTCTCTTTCAGGAGCTTTGTGCGTTCATCTTCTACGATTTCAGATGAATCTAATGGTATAATACCAGATTAACATCAGTGAGGCAAATAGGCTGAAGGAACAGCGAAATAACACGAAAAAAAAAAAACACCAAATCCTAGCAGTCTCTTTGTTAATTGAATAAATCAAAGGCAGAGAAATAAAAGAGGGAATCTTTCCAGTTGCGTTTCTGTCAAGGGCACCAAAGTGGTGTGCACACTCACACAGAATCCCTTCCTTGCTTCTTCAGTCTTCCATGCAGCTACCATTTTGAGCAAATACCATACAAACACAGATTTAAACTCAGTACCTAGGGAATGAACACATTTATATTTAGTAATTCAATCAGTGCGTACTGAGGTTAATGTGACTGACAGCAGTACTATGATCCATCTGCGTGAACGAACTGATTTCTCTGCTGAGGAGGAGATCTGGCAAAAAATCATGTACAAACTTATACTCGAGGCTTTTTAAAGCATTACCCGCTAGAAAATGAAAGCAACGCACTGTTTCGGAGCTGATTAGGGCGTAGGGGAACGTAATACTCTGTCTAATAATCTCATTTATTATGCGTCTCGCCTCATGCGCCTAACACTGTTAACAACAAGGAAGGAGGAAGGAGGATAAGAGGAATAAATGAATCTCAGTGAGGAGCACAGCGCACTCGCCGCTCTCGGACCGATAGATAGTTCAGCACAAGTGCGCTCGCCGGTGACGCTCTGGAAAGAAAGCGCTGCAGCTGAGCACGAGCCTCGACTCGAGGCGGGGGCCGTTATAAGCCGGGCTGAGGGACGCGGGGCTCGTCGCTCCCCTTCCCCCGGGCCATGGCCTCCAGCTCCAGCTCCAGCTCCAGCTCCAGCTTCAGCTTCAGCTCCGGCTCCGGCAGCGGCTGATGGGCGGCACGCAGCCCCGCCGGCGGCGCGGTAGCCTCGGCCTCGCCCTGCTCCCTGACAGCGGCCGCGCGGCCCCCGAGCCCCTGGAAACGAACGCGCTCACTCTCGGTCCCGCGGCGGTGTTTCCGCCCGCGCACTTGTCTCATGTTTCGGTCCTATTTTATGTTGTTAAATTATTTTTTTCATTAGAATTGCCTTTCTTTCACACAGTTTCTCATATATTCATTTATCTTAGATGGCCTATTTTCTTATCCTAAACTAAAAAGTTACTCATCAAATTAAGCGTAAAATTATATATCCTAGACGAACCGTTACTTTAGACGTCGTCGTCTAAAGTAATATTACTATGACTGCTGAGTGTCTCGGTCAAGTTTTACATTACATCAAGATAACTGTTTTAACACACTTACTGTCTGTCAGTTGTAAACGTCATTGATTGATCAATCACAAATCTCCACATCTCATCTGACACCCATTCACCTTCATATGTTAGAAGTTAAACAAGCCAATTCGAGCGTGAACCTCCCTTTTTTATGGTCAGCGCATGGGACGATGAGCACATGGAATGAGTGCAGGGGCTCGGTACATGGAAGGAGCACATCCAGTCAGTACATGGATGGAGGAATGAGCACATGAAGGCAGTACATGGATGGAATGGGTACATCATGATTCATCATGGGTACGATGGGATGAGCGCATGTATGGAACGAGCACACGAAATGGAGCGTGCGCGCGCTCCCCTTCTTCGCATGTCCCTATAATATCGACGCGCTCAGTCCGTTACAGGAGGAGGAGATGCCCCGGAGTGTGTGTATCCCTCTCTCTCTGTGTCTCCGGGAACTCCCACAGCGGAGAGCGGACCGACTCGGCTCTGTAGATTCGCTCGGGCAAATCCGTCACCAGTGGATCATCCGTCCTTCATCTGCCCGGGAGAAACGAGCAGAGCCGGGGAAAACGAGCCTACGGCACGTGTCTAACGATGAACGATCAGGTGATGATGCAGGGAAACGGTATCCATCGCTCCTCGTCTTCGTGCGATCCTGTCGTCTTAACACACAGCCGCTCCCGCGCTCTCGGACTCGGAGCCGAGGGATCGCCTCGGTCTCTGCTCTGCCGTACAGGTGTGTCGGACTGTGCCGAACCGTGCCGAACCGTGCCGAACAGTGCCGAACCGTGCCGGGCTCTGCTGGGCTCTGTCTGATACGCGCTGGCTGGGCTGGATGCGCGCTCTGCCCTTCCTCGCTGCCCCCCTCGCTGTGTCTGTATCGCTGTCAGGTTCGGGAGGGGCGGGGTGTAGTAAGTAGGGGCGGGGGGGGGACGGGACAGTTAGGGGGTGTAGAACGGTTTTAAGTAGCCTACTATAGCAAGGCTGCTGTATGATCTCTCCCTACTTCCCTCCCTCCCTCCTTCCCTGTGCTTCTCAGAAACACACACGCACACACTCGGTGAGAGAGGAAAATGTGAAAAAATGAGGTTGAGACATAACGGATGGTGGGTGAGAAACATCGCATACCACCATAGTTTGGGGGTTACACAAACAATACAATAAATGGCAATAAAAACCTATTCCAGTAGAGTTCTGTAGGAAATTATTTACTGCAGCACAGAACTATCGATCATAAGGACTATATACCGTTTACTGTATGTAGCCTACAAATGAAGTACATTCATTGTTTGAAATAATAAAGCCACCTGCTACCGCTGATCGACGGCATCAGCAGACCAGCCCTTCGTTTTTATTTATCTTAACACCACACCGGGAAGGATCAAGACAACATTTATCATTTTCATTCTTCTTCCGCAACAGCGCTAATTATTTTCCAACAATATTGAATATTACATTTAGTCTGTGATTTGTAAGAAATAATTTATTACAGTAAGTACAGTATTTAACGTCCAACCTATGCTTCATTCTTCGATGGTTTAGTCCTGCCTGCAGGAAACTGCTGAAGTTACTGGGATTGTACCAGGTGGAGAAAATAGGGGGGGCATGAATTGCGCTGTTTCTTGTTACCATGACAACTATAAACCCACGGTTACAACCTCTTAACCCTTAATACTATGAATGAGAGGTAGCATGGGTTGGACTCTACCAAAAAATGCTGCATGTAAAGAAATTGCATAAAAAGAGTTTAACAAATTTAGAGACTAAAACGCAGAGTGTGTAGAAGTGAAGTAATGTGAAAAAGTGAAAGTGTAATTGCAACTGTTTGATTTTCTGAAGGATTTCTCTAGCTTACCCTTTCTTCGCTCCCTCTCGCTCTTCAGCAGTCTGTCCGCTCTGTAATTATTACCATGGTTACCATCAGTGATGTGATTCTAGTCCCTTTAGAATGTATCCTTTCCCTCCGAGTTTGTTACATTTTTCTTTTCCTAGTGTTTTTACAGCTATTAAAACAAAGCCATGTCTACCTGAGCATCTTCTTCTCAGCCACAGTGGCCCTCTCCATATTCCACATGTACTCTGTTACACACTTTCAATTAGTCTGTTCACATCACTTCAGTCAGACTGAGTCACATTTTAATATACTGAAAGTATAGCCTGACAATAAATTTACAAAACATTTTCATATGGTTTTGTTATGAATAAATAAAATTGTATAAGTTAGCTTCCATCGTCATCGATTGTGGTTACGAACATCAGTAGATGATGAATAAATACTATAAAAGGTGCACTATTTTACATCAGTTCTCTGTTCTTCCTCTCTGATCAGTTGATGTTGTCCAGGGTTTGATCAGTAATAGGGCAACAAAGTCAGGAGGGGGATGTCCTGATCCCAGGCTAAGCCCATAAATGCAGCCCTATTTTATTCACATTCATTCTTAATAACTGTCGAACCCGAGTCCAGGTCCCAGAAGCACACTGTATGTGAACGAACTGCTCCTCAAGCACTAAAGCAATAGCATAGAGAGAAACGGATGACGTACTGAAATACACAGTTCCTATTCCTACCAAATCACTGTAAAAAGACCTGTCACTGAGTCACGCACATCAGTACCGTACATTAAAAAAGCAATTCAGGTTAAAAGACTGGCGCAACAGCCGTGTCACTGCAGGGTTCCAAACCCACAACCCCTAACCTCTCCTCCACAATGCTGCCCAACAGCATCCACTGGCAGCAGAACAAATTCTCCTGCCAGCTTGAAGTCGCATGCCAGATCTCATCAGCCGAGATGCACCAGCCACCACGGACTTGGCTCCCTTTACTATTGGCTCAGTAGGTTTGCAGTGCCCAGTGTCATATTTCATTTGTTTTTTTTTTTTTTTGGTCAAGAGGCCCTTTTATCCAAAGTAAAAGACAGCTTGTTACAATACAGGTGCATGAGCACTTATACAGGGCATTGCAAAGTATTGCATTTTCCCTCCCATGATTAGGATATAAAACTTTTTCCTTTTTACACACACCTACAGAGAAAAACAGGGAAAGAGAGAAAAGAAAGATTTTAAAAAATCACGCTACAGTAAAAGAACATGACAGGCATAGCCCAAGGTTCAAGTCGACCTGGGCACGCCAGCTGGGAGTCAGACAAATATCTCAGACCCATCAGGTGCCTGCAGGTTGCCAGCTGCCAGCTGTGAAGGATGTGCCACTCCTACAATGTATGTGAGCAGTCCTGCATGGTGTTATATGAGCTGCGGGATGAATGGAATGCTGTCAGTTTGGCAGAAGGGCATGCCAAAGGACAGTACACCCAACCTCAGACACCGCTAGGTGGGCATGGGGTCGCTGTAGACTACCAGGTCCAAGTGCAATGGCAGGGTGTTAAGGACCAAAAACTAAACATTAAAACAGCTGAAAATCAAGGAAATATAAATAACAAAATGGAAGTACACTGTCAGGAACATTGTTCTCTAGGGACAAGAATTTCCTGAGAGTTTGGATAAGATAATTCAGTGTGATACCACGAGTCACCTTCACTATAAGGCAGAGAGAACTGAATGTCCTCAACCATCAAGATTAAATCTGAATAGACTATAAAACGTAATTATTTAAGTATATTATCACTATAAAGAAAAATTTGCATAACTTCCACGTCGAAGCAAAACAGTAATTTAGAAATAAATTACACAGGGTGTATGGAGTTTACTAACAGACTTACAGCTGCCAATCAATCATTATGAGTTTGGCAGGACAAACGACCAACGAGCACCAACTGAATGACCCAAGAACCATGAACTGACAACGATGAAGCCTAAAACAGCCAACGGGAGCCTAGGAGACAACACAGCTGTGTTTGACTAAACCTTTGTTCACCACTGCAACCAGACATTAGCTGTGACAGTAAACATCAGCGCCTACACAATATTCTCCAGGAAGCCAGGTCTAGCACAGCAGGTCAGAGGTTATCCCAATTTATTTTTGTTCAAAACACACCCCTGGACCAGAGGCTGATCCACTGCAGTTTATCACAACTGCTGGAAACCAGTGGAGGTTTAGGAATGAATCACCAGCTTTGTAGTGATTTTTTGTGGCGCAATGCTATCTGTACCAAAAACACAGGAAATGAACGCAATAAATAGTAAATGTCTCACCTCGTAAGGTAGTAGACTTCACAGATGGATGTGATGTAAGAATCAGACTACTGTCATACTCTTTCAAGGCTTTGCACAAAGAGTAATCAAGTGATATTTCATAGTCCACAATACTTGGAGAAGACAAGGAAGCGTAAGCTTGGAGTAGTCCTTATTATGCAGTCATCATGTCATATTTTCAAAATGTAAACCCTGAGAAAGCAACAAAAATGAGTAATAACCAAACTAGCAAGAAGGTTAAAAACACTGTCCTATACATAACACTGATATTTAAAGGGCACATTCAAGGGGATAGAACCACTTTTCGTAACTGCTGAGCATATAAAAATGTTCCCTGTTTGGTACAAGCGGAGCTGAGTATATGAGTGCACTTTGTAAAAGATGTTCTGTTTATTTTGGAAACAGGAGAAGGTGGGTGGATGACTATTAACTGTAATATTGTTAATGTAAGTTGTTTTCCCTATGTTCTGCGAATGCAAGTGCTTCGACAATAATTTATTTACAGTCACGTCCACAAAGCATCTCGTGTTCATTTTTTTTTTAACTGGTGATGGGGGAAATTAAAGAAAAACATGTTCTAATGGGGAAACAGGGACACCACCCTTGCCAGAGAGGGCACAGTGAAACACATGAGTACAGTGAAAGACTTTAACCAACAGTGTAGATATTTGATTACGTGAGAAGTAAAACTGACGCAGAGAATGGAGAAGAGGCACCGAGAAGACGATGTGGTTCATACTTACGCTGAGCTACCTGCTTACGTAGCGTCAGTGGGCTGACGACTAGCACGCAAGGGTTACACGTGTTTAAGTGAACTTGATGCGGTTGCGCCGCTTCCTCCCTTAGGAACCCCCACCGGCGGGGAACTGGGTTCCTGGGTGCCGTGTGCTGTGCTGTGCTGCGCTGTGTCCTCAGCGGTCCCGTTTCCACATCTGCTCGCTCACTCAGCCATTAGGCGTGCGGCGCCCTCGCTGACCATGAGCCTCCGCGGGAAGGGAAAGAGGAGCGAAGCGCTCCGGCATGACAGCGCCCACGCACTGTACTTTCGTCAATGGATACGTGCCACTTTGAGCTGCAGCACTGCTGTTTGCCAATGTTCAATTAGGAGCCTAAGGGGAAAGCTGCCGTGTTTGGTTATCATAGCTTGTTTCTGTGTACTGTGTGTGCACAAGACAGACAGAGCACTGGACGGTGACTTTCGGAGGAGTCCAGATGTGCAGACTGTCACAAAAATATCGTGTGTATGCGAGAATTTCTATGTTACGTGTGCATCAAACATGTAACCACGGTTCAAGGTGGCGATTTACAGATTCCCCGTTAGAGGCTCGTGCCATATCCATGTTCCCATGTGTACAAATGTATCACTGAGTAAATTCTCAACTGCCTTTGATCCTCGATATGCTTTTGTTGAGAGTCACTCAATACAGTAATTAAAATAATTTTGAATTTCAAAGGCAGTTGTCTTGTCAAATGATAGCAAGAATAAGAGATGACCACTATTAATCTGAGACAAAATGAATGAAAAGGCAGTAAAGCCAGTATCATCACCACAGTGTAAAGGTTGACTGTGTCGTAAGCAAACCAAATAGATCACTTTAAAATTGAATTTTTTTTCAAAAGCTATTACTGACAAAAGTTCACTTTTTTGTACAGTTTGTGCTGTTTTTTCAGTTTTTTTTCGGGACAATGTATCTAATATCCTTTCAAGAACCATCATGATTATAACATTTGAGAATATAATGCTGTCAGTAACAGAGCAGTAATAATGATTACTAAAAAATAACAGCAATTATGCAACTATATTTTCACCTTTTCTGATTTTCATAAATATTTGCAAAATCACAAAATGTGTCATCATTTTCCTGCCATTTTTAACAGCTATGTGCTGAAAGTTAATTATCCAAAATGGCGATCGGAAGAGGAAGCTCAATAGCAAAGTGGAGTACTTTGAGGTCCTACTATTTCACCTGTGTGCAAGGCACTTCATTTCAATTGTTCCAGTCGAAATGTGGGATGTCAACCACAAGTGATGGAAAATCTGCTGAGCAGAGGTCACAAGCAATGTTATTTAAAGAAAAAGAAACTCCCATTGCAGCTGGTGCTACATATACATAATTTGAGTTTCCCTACACACACACCGTCAGGTCAATTCAAGCCACCATCTGCAGAGTTAATTATGGTACCGTTCTGTACGGCAGTGCAAAATACGTAAATACACGTATTTATTCACAAAAATCCATTTTTACTTTCACACAAGTTGCAGTGATGTGAGAAAGACTTGGTAGCGCAGTAAAAAGTAGTAAGAAGTAAGTAAGAAGTAAAAAGTGTACTGTGGAGAATGGTAAAGAGGAAGGTTTTCACATGAGCTCACACATGTTCCCCAAAAGTGGTCTGATGTTCCAATGTTCTTCAACACATCACCCGTTAGAAAAAGCAGTTGTAGCGTCCGGACGGGAGTCCGACACGGACGCGCGTTGCTATTACGTCCAAACACAGACGAAATATATAATGACTTCACGTGCAGTGTGAGGTTAGACGTGTACGGTGAGTATTGTAAGACACTCGGTGGAAGTGAAACAAGAAACACGAGACCAGGAAACACACACGGTGTTGGAACTACGGTGAACAGTGAAACGCTAATCTGTGAGTCTGACCGCAACCCTGAGACGTGACGAAATACCGGACAGGAACGATGGACCAGGACTGAAGAACAAGAGGCAGGAACTGACGGGACGGGCACTCGGGACTGGAACATGCACACCTAGGAAACAAACTGAGGGAACAAGAGACTACCAATCGCCAACGAAGCACAAGAGAACTGCTGATTAAGAATCCGCGACTAGTTCTGCTCCGCTGGCTCCTTTTATACCTCCATGTCCTACGAGACTGTGAGGTGATAGGTAAGCGTTAGCTAGCGGCACTGAGTGGCGCCGCCTCTGACCAGGAGGGGCAGTGACCCCGTGGGATGTGACAGTACCCCCCCCTCCAGGGGCGGCTCCAGCCGCAGAACGCCGGCGGGTAGGCGGTCGCCCCCGCCGTCGCGGAGCAGGCCGATCTGGATGACACTCATGGAAGTCCTCAATAAGAGCTGGGTCCAAGATGTCCCGTGCTGGTACCCAAGACTGCTCCTCCGGCCCATAGCCCTCCCAGTCGACCAGATAGTACAGCGTACCCCGTCTCCGTTTGGAGTCCAGGAGGGCCCTGACGGAGTAGGCAGGAGAACCATCCACATCCAACGGTGGAGGTGGAGAGACTGCTGGGCTCTGCAGGGCGGAAACACAATGGGGCTTGAGGCGCGAAACATGAAACGTGGGACAGATACGATAATGCGAGGGCAACTGAAGACGGTAAGAAACCGGGTTGATCCTCTTCAGGATCTTGAAGGGGCCGATGAAACGGGGGGCAAGCTTCCTCGAGGGCAAATGCAGTTTGAGATCCTGGGTGGACAACCATACTCTCTGCCCTGGCTGGTACAATACAGTCCTACGCCTTTTGTCGGCCTTCTCCTTTTGGTTGGATACCACCTCCTGGAGACGGACATGTGCGGATTCCCACACCGACTCACTCCTCTTGTACCAGTCGTCCACAGCTGGCAACCCACTGGTCTCCATCGTCCACGGGAACAGCGGAGGCTGGTAACCGAGCACACACTGGAAAGGAGTTAAGTTTGTGGACGAATGGACCAGGGAGTTCTGGGCATACTCTGCCCAGGGGAGGTATCTGCTCCAATCCGCTTGATTCTGAGCACAGTAACTCCGCAGGTAACGTCCAACCTCCTGGTTGAGGCGTTCCACTTGCCCATTAGACTGTGGATGATAACCAGAGGAGAGGCTGACTGAGACTCCTAAGCGGGCAAAGAAGGCTTTCCAGACCCTTGAGGTGAACTGGGGTCCCCTGTCCGAGACGACATCCTCTGGCAGGCCATACAGCCGGAAGACATGTTGGAACAGCAGTTCCGCGGTCTCCAGGGCTGTAGGTAGACCTTTCAGAGGAATCAGTCGACAGGCCTTGGAAAAGCGATCTATGACGACCAATATGGTGGTGTTTCCATCAGAACACGGAAGATCAGTAAGGAAGTCCACCGCTATATGGGACCATGGACGGTTGGGAATCGGGAGTGGCTCTAAAAGCCCTGCTGGCAGCTGCCGTGGGACCTTGGCCTGGGCACATGTGGTGCAGGCAAGGACGAAGTCTCGTACGTCCTGTCTCATGGATGGCCACCAGAAGCGTTCAGCGAGAAGCTTCAAGGTTCGGTTGACCCCTGGGTGTCCTGTACTTGGACCATCATGGGCCCAGTGTAGGAGCTCGGACCGAACAGTGGACGGGACGTATTCTTTGTCTTGGGGCTGCTCGTTGGGACCGGGTTCTTGACGTTGGGCTGCTTGGATATCGTCCAATAAAGCCCAACGGATAGGAGCCACAAACTGCGTCGGGGACAAGATGGTGTCTGGTGGGGAGAGCTGAGGCGATACCTCGAACAAACGGGACAGGGCATCGGCCTTGCCGTTCTTGGAGCCAGGACGATAGGTCACCGTGAAACGGAACCTGGTGAAGAACATGGCCCACCGCGCCTGTCTGGAATTGAGCCTCTTTGCCTTCTGCAGATACTCCAGGTTCCGGTGATCAGTTAACACTAAGAATGGGTGCGTAGCCCCCTCTAACCAATGTCTCCACTCTTCTAAGGCCATCTTTATGGCTAAGAGCTCCCTGTTTCCTACATCATAATTCTGTTCAGTAGGAGACATCTTGTGTGAGAAATACGCACATGGATAGAGCTTCAGGGGACTTCCCTGGCGCTGTGAGAGCACTGCCCCTACCCCGGCCTCAGAAGCATCAACTTCCACAATAAAGGGCAGTTTGGGATCAGGGTGCTTCAGGATTGGGGCAGAAGTAAAACGCTTCTTTAGGTCTTCAAAGGCCTGACTCGCCTCAGGAGTCCAGGTCAGGCGCCTAGGGGCTCCTTTTAACAGAGCAGTCAACGGGGCTGCAACGGAACTGAAGTTCCTTATGAAGCGCCTATAGAAATTCGCAAAACCTAGGAACCGTTGCAGGTCCTTTACTGTCTTTGGCTGGGGCCATGACAGAACTGCCGAGACCTTCTGTGGATCCATCGTGACCCCGTTGGGTGTTAGGATGTACCCCAGGAAATCCACAGAGTGCACATGGAACTGGCACTTCTCCCCTTTCACGTACAGCTTATGTGCTGCCAGCTTTTGCAACACCTCCCTGACATGTCCAATATGCTCCTCACGGGACCGAGAAAAGATCAGGATATCATCCAGATACACTAATACTGAGCGATTAATTAGCTCTCTGAGTACTTCATTAACAAAAGCCTGGAATACGGAAGGTGCATTCGCCAGGCCAAAAGGCATGACCAGGTACTCATAATGGCCGAGGGCGGTGCTAAAAGCGGTCTTCCACTCATCCCCTTCCCTAACGCGAATCAGGTTATATGCGCTCCTAAGGTCCAGTTTCGTAAAGATGGTAGCACCAGAAACCTGTTCGAGGGCCGACGTGATAAGAGGCAAGGGGTGCGGGTACTTCACAGTAATGGCATTTAGCCCCCGATAATCAATACAGGGGCGCAAACCCCCGTCCTTTTTCTCAACAAAGAAAAAGCCAGCGGAAGCTGGAGAGGTAGACGGCCGGATGAATCCGGCTTCTAGTGCCTCCGTTATATAAGCCTCCATTGCCTGATGTTCAGGTTGAGAAAGAGGGTATACCCGCCCCCTAGGGGGTGTAGTGCCCGAAAAAAGATCTATAGCACAATCCCAAGGTCTATGAGGAGGCAGTTCTGCAGCCTTGTGTTTGCTAAACACCGCCACTAGATCTGCATACTCCCTTGGAAGCTGCAGGGGCAGATCTGCATTAGGGCTCTCTATGGATGTGGAGTTACAAGACGTCTCCAGGTGTTTGGGACACTGCTGTCCCCAAGACAGCAGTTTCCCCTCACTCCAAGAGATAATAGGGTCATGGGTGCATAACCATGGGTATCCCAAAATAATGGGGTTATCAGGGGACTTAATCAGATAGAACCATATCTGTTCCTTATGGAGTGGCCCTACCTGCATAGTAACGGGCTCTGTGCGCTGCTCTACACGCCCCGACCCGATTGGAGCGCCATCAATAGCTTTAACAGCCAGGGGTTTTGGGCATCGGGCACAGGGCAAGCCCCAGGACGCGGCCATATCATGATCCATGAAATTCCCTGCAGCGCCACTGTCTACCATAGCTTTCGTCTGCTGCTGCTGGAAACCCCAGGATACTGTAACTGGTAATGTCAACAGGGAGGTATGGAGAGATACATCACTCACCAGTAAGTCGGTCCGTTGGGATCCACGGGGTGGCCGCACTGGGCAGGAAACCTGAACGTGATCCGCAGCTCCACAGTAAAAGCACAAGCGTTGCAGAAAACGGCGCCTCCTTTCCTCCTCTGTCACACGCCCGTTACTGAGTCGTATTATTCCCTGTCTGACGCACTGTTCTTCGAGCCCTGCACAGCTGACAAGGTTGCGTGCTTGAGCCGGCTCACTGTCCACAGGGCTGTAGGGCACCTGCTGCCCTGGCGGCGTCGGGGTCCGGCTGGAACCGGAGTTGCTCCGGTAATCCGGCGAGAACTCCTGAGAGAGTGGTCTTGACAATCGGGGGCTGGATGTCTTCTCCACTGGAGACCAGGAACGCACCTGAAAACTCTTGGTGCTGGGGAAGAACTGTCTCTCTGTCTTTCTGTCTGGGCTAGGGGGTGACTCAGGAGAGTAGGGCCCTGGGAACAGAGAGGCTGGACTGGAGATTGAGTATTCTGTGTAATTCTGGTTCTCACCTCTGCTACCTTGCAAAGCCTCCTGGAAGGGAACGGACAGCTGCTCAGTAGCGCTGATCCCATTGGTCTGCACAGGGCTCGTGGGCTCCGCGCGAGGACCCGAGGAAGCATAAAGACGATCAAAAAGACATGTCCGCCAATCATCATGCGTTTGCGAACTGGTCGGATCGGCGCCCCGCCCACCGTGACTGAGGAGTCGTGTCAACTGCTCCAACTGATCTGTGAGGCGGCTAGCGGCGTTTGTGCAAACCAGGAGTTGTTCTTGGTTCGCCTCTGTCAGATCCGCCAGCTCACGCCATTCCGCTGAAGTCATACTAGCGGGCGGATTCTTCTGTAGCGTCCGGACGGGAGTCCGACACGGACGCGCGTTGCTATTACGTCCAAACACAGACGAAATATATAATGACTTCACGTGCAGTGTGAGGTTAGACGTGTACGGTGAGTATTGTAAGACACTCGGTGGAAGTGAAACAAGAAACACGAGACCAGGAAACACACACGGTGTTGGAACTACGGTGAACAGTGAAACGCTAATCTGTGAGTCTGACCGCAACCCTGAGACGTGACGAAATACCGGACAGGAACGATGGACCAGGACTGAAGAACAAGAGGCAGGAACTGACGGGACGGGCACTCGGGACTGGAACATGCACACCTAGGAAACAAACTGAGGGAACAAGAGACTACCAATCGCCAACGAAGCACAAGAGAACTGCTGATTAAGAATCCGCGACTAGTTCTGCTCCGCTGGCTCCTTTTATACCTCCATGTCCTACGAGACTGTGAGGTGATAGGTAAGCGTTAGCTAGCGGCACTGAGTGGCGCCGCCTCTGACCAGGAGGGGCAGTGACCCCGTGGGATGTGACAGCAGTACGTAATCCAGAGTGACAGCTGAGTCGCCTACTTTGCTTCACCAGTGATCAAGACCACTGAGTACACTTTTTCAACCTAGGGGAAAGATACTTGAATATGCCTTCACTTTGTAATGTCTTAGCAACACATACAAAGAATCGATGCTACACAACTGTTCCCAGCGAAGAGCAAACACTGTTCTTTCGGATTCATCTTCGTCATTTCATTAAAAAACTTGACAAAATCGTGCTTTTCACTCAGTGTGTCATTATGTGTTAATTCTTCATCAAAACAATTACGCAACAAAGGCTCTTTCTCCACGAGCGTCCGCTGCTGCACTGTGGTGCGATGTCCTGAATGAATTAAGCACAGACTGCACATATTAATAAAATAGGCTCGTATGCCTTATACCTCATCTGATTCAGTGTTATTGCAAGATATATCCTTTTTCAGCCACTGCTAAGATGAAAACAGCTACAAAATATTATTTATTTGTTTATTAAAAGAGCTCTCAAAATGGATGAGCTGTACTTAATACATCTTAGTGTTTCTCAGTGTCCTTCAGTAGTTCTTTTCAACCAATAAACATAAGGAAAACACGATATGACAATACATGGCCTTTTTAAATAGGAAGAAGCCTGCCATGTGTGGTATAAATTTTTTAGCAGTTATTCTACACGCTGGGAGTCTTTGAAGCATAAAGTCATTCAGAGTGGCATGCTTGCCTATACATCTCAGAAATGCTGTGAATACATAGCACAAATTTTTGGTTGGATTCCATAGCATGATGGAAAGGTGTAACCAGCCACAGTACTGTTGTTAATTTTGAGACCTTCTGAGATTTGCATGGGGGGGGTGTGGTGGCGCAGTGGGTTGAACCACAATCCTGCTCTCCGGTGGGTCTGGGGTTCGAGTCCCGCTTGGGGTGCCTTGCGACGGACTGGCGTCCCGTCCTGGGTGTGTCCCCTCCCCCTCCGGCCTCACGCCCTGTGTTACTGGGTAGGCTCCGGTTCCCCGTGACCCCGTATGGGACAAGCGGTTCTGAAAATGTGTGTGTGTGTGTGTGTGTGTGTGAGATTTGCATAACCCATAATAAGAAATGGATTTTGTGGAAAGCAGGCGACCCATGTAGTGTGATTTCTGGATTTGAGGAAATCGGTACATCCGAACAACAGTATGAACCTCAGCAGCATGTAGTCAATGTAGGCAGAGAGATTACTTGCCTTTGCTCCCAAACAAAAACAATTAAACACAGAGAAGGAACAATTACTGAATTACTGACAAATTCATCACAGTCTTCACACAAAACTGTACTAACCATACAAAACACCCAAACTGAGTGATAAAGACAGCAGTTATATCAGTCATTGCTCAAAGAGACTGAAGTCTTTGCTCTTGCTATTTTCTTGGGAGAAATGTAAAACGTACAGCAGAGCTGTTAGACATCACAATCCTAGACCCACCCATGTTTCCACACGTGGGAAAGACTTTCAACAAGGCTGCCGGAAAACGTATAACATCCATTGTCAAGCCAATCCAGTTCAGAGAAGGACATAGACTCAATAAAATCGTAGTACATCAACTCCTGAATCCTCTCCAAGGGGCAGAAACGCTGTAACAGTGAACGGCTGGCAGAATTGCTCCAGCACCCTTGTTTTAAAGCTATTTTGCTTGGCATTCGCAAAGCAGGATAGATGTAGCAGAACAGTGAACAAGTGTCCTCCATTAATTATGCCATTTTATGTGAATTACTTTGATATCAATAAATTGCTCTTATATATTACAATTTCAGAAACAGAGCTTTCCGGTTAATTAAACAAGCTCTAGTTTAACAAATGATGCACTATCTCTTCAGTGCATAACCTCAAAGGGACAGAAGTAGGCTAAAGCTCATAATATGAGATTTAGATGGTTCAGATAAATGATTTTGTATGGACATTCAGATGTTGGGCAAGCTACGCAAGCTAAATTGTCAAACTGACCGCAGCACACTCTTGCTTCGCACGGAATCTATTGCTGGGAATACTTCTGTAATCCAATATGCAGAACGACAAGGATCTCAGATGCCATTACAGAAGAGCTGAGTAGCCACAGGACCTTAGAAACACCGAATTCAGACAAAGATGTTTGAAGCTCTGCGTGTGGGTCTGTCTAGATGTGAAGAAACGTAATCTCTTCTTAGTGTTAAGGTTTGTCAGTGCATATGTTCCGCAGTAAACCAGTCCCAGTCAAAATGTGCTGTCTTGTGCTCTCAAAGCATCGGCTTACATCCTGCATGGAAAATCTGTGTCAGTGTGCCTGTACAGTTACAGGATGAGGATAGTGCTAAAGGGATTGTACTTCAACCCCACAGAGAGCGAGGATCTGTCAGCATGCACTGGGTGTCAAAGGAAGGGTACCGCAGGGTGTTAAGTCCATGTTTCTGCACACAGCCTCCCACCCCTCCCCCCCAGGGAACCATGTGTGCAGATGGGCTAGTGCCTCGCTCACCGATCTCGGGGTGGTGCCTCCCCTCAACAGGCACACTGACGGTCCTGCGCAGCAGCTTGTTCCTGTGCGGCTCCGAGCGACGCTCTCGCATCAACAAGGGGTGAACCTGAGAGAGAGAGAGAGGGTCAGTCACAGCTGCAGACCGGCTGCTGTCTTGCAGGGGTGCCCAGCCTACTTGCTGGTTGTTTATCAGGCACATAGTGTTCCACCTGAGCTCTTAATCATCCAACTGAGCTAATTATGAACATAAAAGTGTGCTTGTCTTAAAATCCGGTGGAAAATGCTGCATTTCCAGGACTCAGTGTGGCAGGTTTTGTTGTACAGCAAGAAGACGTATCATACCTGCAGATCTGTACCTCTGGGCTTAAAAGCACATTAGCAGAGGTCATTCCCTGCTCTTTTCTAAGCATATTATGGTTTGCGCATTATGCGTGCTGAAATACATTAAGAATATTAAAAAACAGATTGTAACATGTGAGTAACACTAACCTACAGCAGTCTTTGAAGTGGGAAATGAATACCAACCTTGTGACTCCTTACTAAATCAAATCATACCCAAAGCATGAGCTTAGAGTGTGCAGTTCAAGGTTTGGGGGGGAAAAAAATTTCTGTAGCAAGGACCTTTGGTAAAGTCACACCAAATTCATATCTCCTGCACTATTCATTATTTCAACCCCCACGCAAAAGCCTGTCTATCTCTACTGTGTTCGTCCACTGTTGACACAACAGAGGTCAAGGGGAGCTGTCTGTGTTACATTCTTATTTGACACAGTTGCCAGGAAGCTAAAGGAAGCTTTGCTGCAGAGGCTGACTAATGTACCTCTTCACAGGTAACATGAGCATCTGGAGTACAGGGAGAGCTGGAGAACAGGTCAGCGCTTTGGGATCCGATCCACAAAAGAGGAAGGTGATGGTGCATGCCGTAACTATGCAGCTGACATATGCACACAGTATCCTTTTACACAAATTTAACGGACATCTAGATGCCATAGGAAGGTCTATATGGGCCTTTTAACGTGACCATCAACAATATTCACTTTAAAACTAGCATATTTAGAAAATGAATATGAACAGAAGTTCATCAGAGCAGATTAGAGGTATTATGGACAGTAAACACTTTCCTTTGAGTCACAATATTTAACTTAGATTTAATTTAATTTTGAGCTGTATAAAAATATCAAGGTGGGTTCAGTTAACTGAACAAATTGAGCATAACTATTCTATTATTTTTTTGGAATTGGTGTGTACACTATAATAAGAACCCCACTGTAAATACAGGATAAAGTCACACATAGTGTTTGAAACATTTGCATAGTAAGTTACATTGAAATATACAAAACATAGCCTGAGTAAAGCATTATTATACTTAATAAATTTTTTATGAGCCAAAAACAAACAAGAATACAGCTCGCAAACTATACTTTCTCTCCTAATGAGTGGGACTTTCTTCTGAGCAATTATATGCCAATATGTTCAATTTCATGGCATATTTTATTAATGATACTTTCTGCAAGCACTGTATAAAACATGTGTCTTGCTACTTTAAAAATAAATCAAACATTGTTTATTAATGCTCAGCAATTTATGATCATATTTCTGGCAGTCACCTTTTAATATGGCAAATGCATATCCTTCCATTTGTTACCCAACCACACATTGTAGGGCAAGACAGCCACTGGGGATTGTACACACATAGAAGAAATGTCACATAGTATCAGTAATGTATAACAGTCACAGCCCATTTTCATTCTGCCAAACTGTGCAGGCCTCTGTAGACTTTGCTGGGTACCATTGCTGGCACAAACAAATCATTACCATTTGAAATATGTGCTGGTTACCATGTCCTGGCAGTGCATTAAATTACCCTGTTGGGTCAGCTGGTACTTCTAATTAGTCGCAACAGCCATGTGTTCAAGGTATTCCATTTTGAGAGCCCTAAAAATGCTCACGAGAGTTGCAAAACGCACATAACAGTTAAATATTTTCCTTTTTCTATTTATATTAATCATATCTAATCTTTCAGCTGGGTGGTCAACTGCGATATACTTAGTTGAACGCAAGCATTAATTTGTTGGCTTGCTTCAGGGAGTTATGCGCTTTAACTGGAACAAATTCAAGGAAATCTGTGGGGCTGGTCCTCGGGAAAATCAAATCAAGGAAAAGAATTTTTGCTTGGTGACTTGGACCTAAGTACAGCCTTTTGAAAGGAAGGCAGTCCTTTACGTCAGCATGACTCCAAGTTTTGTCACTAGTACCAAGCAGTGAGATCGTGTCTATCAATGAACCTTAATCTATGACCGAGCAAAAACCAAACAGCTGTCGAAAACACGGGAGAACCCTACTATGAGGGTCTTTGCAGTCTATGGCAGTGTGTCGTATGAGTGCGTAGCTCATAATAATTGGTTACTGGTCCTTTAGACCAAACTCGGGGTTTTCAATGACTCAAGGGGCCAAGAGAATGTCAGATACTGCCTTTCTATATCTGGCTCTCCAAGAATAGAGTTTCCAGGCTCCCAAGCTTCCCCGGTCTGAGCAGTCTGCCAGAGGAAACGTGGTTCTTCAGTGAGACAAAAGACGCCATATGGGCACCAGTGGAACATGATTCTGACAGTTTCTGATTCGTGGATCCCCTGTATGAAGACAACATGGGAAGGGAGTGGGTGGTTATATATTGAGAGCAGCAGATTCCAGGTTTGGTTTAAATTGGTCAAGCCTGTGAACGGTGACACAGGCAAATGGTACCAAAATGCTAAGGAAAAAAAAGTGAACAGGAGAATAAATGTTACCTCAATTAGCATTCAAAGATAGAAACAGCTTGAAACAGCTTTTTCTGAAATGCCAAAGACGGGCTTTACAAAGCTTGAAGGCCATAACAGTCCTATTTTGCCCGTTACAAAAGCATAGTTATTTTAGTGCAAGGATTTATCCGTTTAAATCAACCACCAAAATGCTATTTTCGTAGAAAACAATAAACTGGTCAGGGCACCCATGACAACCTGAACAAGCACTGGCTCTTTTCTTCTACCTGAATGGCGCTATTGTTATACACTATACGATGTTATACTTACAATATTAGACATTTATTCAGTATGTTTTTAATGGAGCAATCCAGATTAAATATTACGCACAAATGTACAACAGGGTGAACCTTCTGGGACCAGTATTGTCCACATCAGGCCTCTCTTTTTCACGTCTACACTAACGACTGTTCTTATTCCCATGTTAGCTGATCCCAACACCAAAGGCACAGCCAGTGTATTTTCCGTCTTGGCTGAAAAGCAGCCATGAGCCATGACATGACTTAAGAAGGACAGGGCTGCTCCAGCTGACGCAGAGCACGACGAGACACCACGGGACGTAAGCCGCAAGTCACAGCTGCCTCTCGGGGTCCAGCTGCGGGGAGAAGCTGCGAGGTGGAGGGTGAGCCACAGGTTTGTCATTCAGTTCAGTCTAATGGGCCTAACTGCGCAATGCCAAAGGCGGCTCTCTTCGGCGCCCTGCCCGGCATCACCTGGGAACGTCACACTGGCTGTGTTGCACTCTGCTGCCATTTATCTTCCAGACTCACCAAATACCAAAAAACTTTTGTCAGTGCTTTAAATTTTAGGCACTGGAATGAAACAGGGGGTAGAAAAGAAGAGTATACTGTATGTTCATCCAAATTTTGGCCACTATTACATGATGCATGATGTGTACATAACACAATATTTCAACATTCAAGAAAAACAGATTGCATTCCTTCATAATATTTCCAGCAATACTAACTCTGACAAATACACTCATTATCCAAAATCTTTTGACATTCATTTGCTAATACAGCCTAAAGAGGAAATGTTTAGCTACATTTCCTATGCTTGATTAACTTTTTCAGTGCATATTGATCTATTTAATGCACACTGAAACGAAATAAAAACTGAATGTGGCTCTCCGAGGGATTTGTAAAATATGTCTAATTATCTTACAGAACAGATAAAATAATCATTTCCTTCTATGCATACCTACTTAACATTCTGATTTGCGGATGTATTTCAGATATTTAAATGAAGGAACCTTTGAGCTTCTCTGCTTGATTTGTCAGTAGGAATATTTAATATGAATGCTACTGTACATGGTGTACTTCCAAAGTGGTATCTGCGTTCTGCTAAATGTATTTTTGCTTGCGTTTGAACACATTCGCTTCATGCCAGTTGCATGGTAAAACGGTATAAGGAATCTCTGGATTGTATTTTAAAAAACACTGCTGCGAAATAAAATAAAATGCGTCATCCTCCAAGCACCGTTTCATGATTACATACAAGACTGGGATACATACAGTATGTAACGGAATTTTGTTGAATACTGTCAAAATGCATTCTGTGTTTGAAATATTATGTCCCTCATTATTAGTCAACTACACGTGTGAGTCTTTTACATAACCAGGCAGCCCACCATTCCAGATGGGTTCCCATGGGTCGCGCATGTGTAAAAACACTAAGTATTTATGAGCTGTAGTTTATGCATTGTGACAAAGTTGGCTACGGGCAAAACACCATGGTGCTCTTTTGATTATGCGTGCAATCATTTATTCAAAAATCATGTTAACTGCATACAATACATATGAATATGCCCACTAAGCAACACTTAAGGCTTCAAAGAAAAAAATGTTTATTTTATACGTTTTTTTGTTATAATTTAGGAGCAAGTGCAGGCGTTTGCCCATGCGATGGGACTGTGCTTTGCAGTTTCTTGCGTAAGCGCTAGACAGAACTGAGCACAGCAGCCCAACACTGTACAGTACACAGTGCAAGGGTGCTCACTGGGTTTTTGTGCACATGATGAGGGAATGTGTCCCCTCTAACCATACTGCTGTAGCAGGGTGTAGCTGCTGAATTTTGTTAGTCTTGCTCCTCCTGCTGGTGACTGGAACAGACAGCAATGGGAAAAGTTGCACAGAACTGAAATTTGAACGAGGCAGGATAGAGAGTAATGGTAGAGTGTTGAGCCTCTGAACTGATTGAAGGAGAAATAAGATTTAAGATTAATCAGCTAAATTAGAGGTTTCTGTACTGTTCTGCAATCTGTAATGGAAGCTCTCTTATTGCAGAAACCAAGCCAAAGTCTCCAGTCTAGACTGATTAATCGCTAATGTGTTTTCTACACATGCATAATTGTGCTGTGTATAATTGTCAGCAAACATCTTTCACTCTTAGGCTTTTTATCCCCTTATAGTGCCAATATCCAGGTTGCCTACAAGCCATGATGGAAGATGCAGACTGAAACTACGAAAGAGAAGGGACACTCAGTGAGAAGGATTAACATCCCTCAAAGCACTGTCAGAGGAGTAGTCACAGCAGAAAAAAAGTGAGCTAGTCAGGGTGGCAGAGGCTTTTGTGTAGTAGCACTGAAGGACACACGACACAAAAACTATTGGAATTCATCTGAAAAGGACTTGGCAACACATGCACTGAAAAGTGAAATGTTAGTAATATTGTATGATAGTTTTAAAATCTAACTGAATCCGTTTTTTTGTCTTGATCTTACACATGGAAAAGCTCCTTGTTCCTCAAATGCTGAGTACAAATCCATAAAATCCACAGAGTCTAATATCCTTTTCCACAACTGACCGAGCTAGAAATACTGCTCCAGCAATGAAATGTTTTGAGAGACAGTCATGATTCAAAAAGTTACACCAATCTCTAAGTGTCACTATTCCAAAGGAGGGTAGTTAAGAGAGCGCAGGAATAAGGCAGTCTAGCCATTAGCTGAGATAACCAGTGGAAGTGAAGTGAATCTCTCATATTCCACACGAGATGAACGACACATATAAATATTTCAAGTTCATCCAGAGAGGGGTAATGACTGCCAGCCAGTCATGATTGATTTAAATCTCTTCAAAGCATTGTCTCATCTGAACACTCCATGAAATGGACAATAAAAATGGAGCAGATTTCTTTTTAATCATTTAGTCCTTGTCAATTCTTAGAAGGGGGGGTGCTGTCCAAACCTGTGTATGATTTAGTGTTCTGTGCCATCTGAGGCCGATACCTAATTCTTGCAGTCAGTAACTGTGGTAAATGCTAAAATTAACGGCACAAATCCGTAAATCATTCTACACGCTGTAAAAGGAAAAAAATAAAAATATTGTCATTGCTGGCTCTTTCCCGACAACAGCAGGTGGGAACACTGAGGTTTTCAAAAGGAGAAGCAGTCCAGAGTCCTCTCTCCACCTCTAGGATTAACTAAAGAAGCTTCTCCTGGTCTGACCTGACATGCTGACTTCAACACAGTGGGCAACTACAGTTGAAGAGAGTACTGCAGGGCTCCCCCTCGTCCACATACCTCCTCCTGGTCTAACATATAGAGCTGATTTCCAGAGATCATAGAGAGACGGGGGTTCCAGTCTGGATGGTCGTATGAAGGAGCGAGGGACGGGGCACGGGCCCGGAAGGAGGAGGTAGCAGCACACCTTGCATCTGCAGGAGTGACAGAGGAAAGGATGGGAGGGGGGAGGAAAAGAGTTCATTAGCAATACAATGCAGCACTGAGGAAGTGTGTAGCAAGACAAAGGAACAAGAAATAAAGCACAATGACCACTTCTCTTCACAAATACCTCCAGAAATACATCCAACACTTGACAAAGAAGTAATGAAAAAGGCCATGTTAAAAAAAATTAAAACACTTTCAAGACATGAAAACATAATACATGGATCTTTTATGAAACAAACGTATCACACTGTTGGTGAGGCAACAGGGAACTGATGTCGGATGCTGATGTGATCCACTTATTTTACTCAGCATGGAAATGGTTAATAATGGACACAAATGAGAAATTAGGTAACATTCAGTACCATTCAGTACTGTATTATTCCAGAAGTATCTGACCATCCACTGTGTAGCTGACTAGTACATTGCATTTCAATGTGTGCCCAAAATCCACGCACCTCTAATATCAATCTAATGCTGTTGCATTTCAGGACCACGGAGAGCACATGTACTGCAGCAGATTCTGTAGGACACAAATTCAGATACAGTATGAATGTGAAAAGCATATCACAAATGAATCAATGACCAAGTTTGAATCATATAAGATACAGAGGAGGAAAAGACTTCACTAAACACACAATCTGTACATTTTTTTTGGAAAACCTGGCTAACCACATATTTTGCTCCACCTAACATCTCAAAAGGTCACCAGTGAGAATTTTGTTCTTAAACAGTGTCGTCTTGAATAACAGAAATCCAACAAATGGGAACTGGTGTGCCCAGTGACATGAAGGAAAGAGACACTAAAGGATCACAATGATCCCTATGCTGGGCCCTCCCCTACTGTATCCCATAGACTTGACTGGAAAATTCTGGAACTAAATCCAGAACCTGGTAGAGTACAATGAGGCTACTTAGATTACAAGCTGTGTAAGACCCCAGCTCCACTAATTCCACCCCCCTTCATGGACCTCTTTCAGTAACCATCACACCAAAGAGAACATTTTCAGACTGGGGTTAAACCTACTCTTGACTGGAGAGCAAACACGGAAGTACCGCTGTGACAGACAGCGACCGTTCAATAGGCCTCTGCCTCTCCACCAGAGGGACCACGCTGTCGGCAGTGAGCAACACCGCTGGATGAGGCCTCCAGTTTGTGCCAGGCTCCATCATGTGGCAATAAAACAAGGACAGACTAGAAACCAAAAGGCCAGCGTGTTCAAAAGCGCCTTCATCCACTCTTAACACAGTCAGTCAGTTTGCTACAGTGCAGAACCGATGCTATTCCACAAGCTAGATGTGGAGAAGCTCCTCAAAGGCACTGAGACTGAAAGATGAATATTTTAAAGAGGTCACAGTACAGCGGTGTCTGGATTAAAATGCCCCCAGCTTGAAAGAGAAATGGTTTCTGCTGAATTTACAAGTCTTCGCTAACCCAATGGTACGGCACGGTTGCAAACACATCAAACGGGTGACACTGTGTGACATGCTGTTGCTCTGATACGAAGCCAGGTGAATTCACTTCTGCCCTGAAAATGCTCCACGGAGATGACCTGTCGGATTAAAACACGCTCGGTGAGGCAGCGCCCTTCTGCAGGATGTGCTCCAGTGGACCAAATTAAAACCTGAAGAGCAGCGCGTCTGCGTGTAGCTAATTAAGCTGAGCTCATGAGTTTTATTCTGTTTAGGCATATGCAGCAAACACCTCATGAGAAGTAAACTTACAAGAAAAACATGGATCACGTGAAAAGAAACTGTGGAGTTACAAGTCAGAATTGTATAAGCAACAGGGATCCTACTGGCAGTGATATAAAGCAGTGTCACCCTTGAGCGAGGCAGGGATAAATGTCATTAAGGTGCCCAGAAGTAATTTCTTGCTCTGACAAGAACTGCCTTGGATCAGATGAGGTCACAGATGAAGGGTATTAAGGGAACTTTTCAGATGGCCTCTGTAGGCACTGCAGTGGCCGGCAATCGTGATCAATGGGAATTTCTGTATTTTCGCGAATATCACTGGTAGCTTTATTCTAAGCATTTCCACATCTTAAGATGGTCTTCAAAATGTACCACGATCAACACAGACACAGTATATAGGACAAGAGGGAGGGTTCTGGTGGGTGAAAGGCACGCAGTGGAGGTTGGTGGTACCAAATTATACACGAAATCTGCTGAAATTCAACGCGTGACTCCCACGTACATGTTCATGTTGTTCAGTGATTTTAACTTCAATCTATATGAAAGGGTTAACGACCATTTCTGAAACTGGACAGTTTTAGCCGTCGTCGTCATCATTACACAAGCCAAAAGGGTAATGTTGGCTATCCACTTCGCTGAATCCCAGATAGCACTAAAAATAATAGTGCAAATCTCGCCCGAGGCAGGATGCTCACAAGCTAGCTGGCTGTCTCTGCATCCCCAGTATAGAACTCATGTTACTTTAGGCTCCTACAGAAAATGTTCTTGGAACAGATGTTGAAAAAAAATGTCTCTTTCGTTGTTAGCTACACAAATATGAATACATTTTACAGCAGGGGTCTTTGAAACTTTTTTGTATTTTTCAGGCACTGCAAACTTCAGCCATACTTATTGCCCATGTTTAATTGGGAAAAAATGGGAATGGTCACACTCGTTACTTATTTAAAGAAAAAAAACTTGGGTTTATGATCAGGATACTGAATGTTTCATGAGCTTTTTAAAAAAAAATAAAAAAACGAACAAGTGGGGCAACTCCGGTTTGGGCTCAGGCCCCAAGCAAGCGCAGCTCGGGAGCGAAGGCGGGTCTCTTCCCCCTCCACTTCTTTCTGTCCACATGGCGTCACTGTTGCCATGCTTTTCAGACTCCGTCCTCAACTCATAAAACAGGAAACAAGGTTACTGCCCAAGAGATGTCACTTCCGAAACACCCACTCCTGTTCGCTCTCGCTCTCCTGCACGCCCCCAGCCCGTTGCCATGACAACCGAGAAAAGAATAGAATATAAGTGAGTGTTAAAGAGACAGATGATCAGAGAGGGAGAGACAGGGGGACAGAAGGAAGCCAGGAAGAAATAGGGGAGAGCGATGGACTTAGAGGAAGAGGAATGGATCTGGTGAGGGGGGAAAGAAAGTGAGAGAGTTGGGGTACATGGCACACGGAGAGGGGGCTGTGAAGGAAGAGAGGAGTTGAGGCAATAGAGAATACAGACACACGAATGGGGAAGTGGGAAGAGTCGGACAGAGGTGAAGAACGAAGCAAACGAGAACCCCGAAAGGGAGGGCGAGAGTGAGAGAAAAATGGAGTGATGGAATGAAAGAGAGATGTAGAGGAAAGGAGGACACTTTTTTGGAAAAAGGAGCCCACATCTTGTTCCCATAGCAACACAGCCACCCATGAAATACTGACTAGTTCCTCCCTGTTTCTCTTCCCTTCCCTTTCTCACTCTATATATCAAATTAAAATTATTTTTACACATTACAACTTGGCTTAAATGTCTTTCACTCGCATTTAAACAGCCCGCAAAAGTTAAGCAAGTAAATGTAACACATGGATGGATTTTATTTTAAGCCTGTAAGTGTACAAAAAGTTAGTTCAGTGAAGCGGTTAGTCACATTAGAGGAATGCAAAGAAGGGCTGTTGATCGAATTAGAAACATTTCAACAATTCAAATTTGCAGCGTACAATTTAGAGAATTAACCAACAGACAACTTTCTCTCGAACTCGGTGTCAGCCCTTTCCAGATCTCACTCTTCATCTGTTCCTCCCCCTCTGTCTCCCTCTTTTACCCATCTGTTTCTCAGCCTTCCTCACTCCCACCTTCCCCTGTCTCTATCTACCTCCTTCTTCTTCCTTCTTTGTCCTTCTGTCTTTGCATTTCCCATTGGGTTCTGTTGCCAGGCCGATTTTTTTTCACTGCCAAACTCAACGGTCACGTTTGAGATTGAAACTCTCGCTGCCCACATCTCATGTTGGTATGTTGCCCTGCTAATGTAACTATGCTTATACGGAGAAGGAATATTACAAGGAGCGCAGGAAAAGGGGAAACGAAGTGTGATTCAACACCAAAGTGTGTACGTGCTTTGCGCATATGCATGTGAGGATGTATGAGTGTATGTGCGTACATATATATCCCGTTACAAAACCAAGCAACTACAGCCTCAGGCTGAGAATGCTGGACACGCCGGTCTCTCCTCAATGCGTTACATCATTACCTACAAACGGACCGATAACGTACAGTCAGCTTAAACGTTCTAACGGCCCTTCCCATCTATCTGAATCGAAGTTTTACACTAGTGAGATGCTGATCGTATTTACCAAGTTAAAGCAAATGCTGGGGTCCTTCCTGTGCCAGTTTCTCAGCAGATGACAGGTGAACAACAGCAAGCACATCATCTTGACAGTGACATAAGAGGATACGGAGATTCATGAATAAAGAGAGGATACTCCAGGAAATACAAAGACTGTGCAAGAATCTAATTATCTACTTTAAGTTACGCAGCAGGCTCTGTGACTCTTTTCCTGTAAAGTTTATTTTTAAAAGAAATACAGAGTGCGAGAACTTTGCAAATATGCCCGAAAGCGTGTTTGTGCAAGCACACATGTGTGTATGCGTGCCACCCTTCGGGTGTGTGTTCTAGTGAGAGACGGCAGATCGAGCTTTGGTCCTGAGAGATGAAGAATAATTATAGTCATCTGTCCTCAATCCAGAGATAGACTAAGAACTGTGTCATTGAATCATTACCCAAAGGGCACTTAAACACACCTTTCCTCCCACTCCCTGCATAAAACACTGCGCAAAGTAGCTTTTAAAGGGAAGTATTGTTCTCATCATTGAGGAAAAGCAACTTCTAATCCTAAACCACAAACAGGAAAGAAGGGGTCACTCCCATCTGGTGAGGATCCCTCTCCACAGGGCCATCACAACTAGTCAGGTACTGGCAGACCAAAAACATGAGAAATAGTACTCAGTGGAGTCACACACAAATTTTGGCAGGACAGTTTTACTAGGGCTGCTTCCACGTTGTGGGGAGAATCTCCCCCAGGCTTCTCAACGGCCGTGCGGAAACTGCCTGGGCCAATATCCCTCGCTTGCACTTGCAATAAACAGTACGCAAGCAAGCGGCAAGTGAAAGACAATTCAACAGTGTAACTGTAAGCAAACATTTTTCTTTTAGCTGACAAATAGTGAGAATAAGGGTTGTATATGATCTAAACTGCGCAATGAGCTGTAGGAGACAAAAATCTGTAGGACGTTACTGAACAAAAAACCATCAGCAAAAATGAGACAGTTAGTTATAGTTAAATACTAACATGTATGATTACATATTTAGGTGCATGTGTATTACATAAAACATTCCAGCTCGGGTGAAGCGAAATTAATTTTGAGACAAGCAAAACTTCAGCACAATAAAGAGGACATGCTTTGTTACTTCAATCAAACTACATTCAGTTGTAAGACTAAATACAACGCAAATCACAGATATAGGTATGCCCCCCCTTAATTATGTCATGTTGCCTTTTGGTATTTAAGAATAGCGAGTACTTAAATAAGAATTTAACAATAACAGGGAAGCCGGTGACAATTTGGTTAAACTGAGGCAAATTCAAAGTACAACAATATCCACTTTTACACTCAACTGAACCGACGATATTTGAAAGAAAACATCAAAGCAAACAACCCTTAAACCCATGAGCTTGCGAATGGCAATTTGAAAATAGCAGGGTGCAAGTGGTGCCCTCAAACCAGGTTCATTATGCTCACGGGTCCCTGCACACATTCTTTCACATCACACACTTCTGGATCTCAGACCAAACCCCGGATTTGAAACCACAGCTTTCGATAAAAATCCAGTCACGCCTTAGAGGTCTGAGCCCCTGGAAGGGAGGCATATCGGAAAATCGGACAGACCGCATTTTCAGCGGTCAACAAAGTGAATGCTACGTTAAAGAAACAGAAGGAGCATCCACTAACTGTTCTGGTTTTATCTGATCACCACAAGTTAAAGTTCCTTCCCTGTTTGAACTCCGCAATGGAAACGCTACTGCTGTGCATCATTTTCATATTTTTATTGCAAAAAAACTTGATTGCTTAACTGAATCGTATAACGAGCCTAATTAGCTAATACAGCCATGTGTTCATTGGCTTCCGTAACTGATTATCCAGAGAGGGCCGTAAAAAATATCACAGCTGTCCAAGAGAAAGCTCGCCTGCTGGATGGAACTGCCACGCTCCAAGTTAGGAAGAGGAAAGCTCTAGAAAAGAGGTAGCAAAAGCACCTGTTTCAAGGTAGCCCTGGTTATCTTTCTTTGGACTTAACATCGCACTATCAGAGCACTGATAAGACACCGCATGCCCTGTTCCAACATTTTCCCCCTCTGTTGAAAGCCTAGTGGACTTTCCAGGAAAGTCGTCTTTAAAAAGACGCACTGTGTTTGTTGGCTGAACGGCTCATTGATTCCCCAGTATCACAGTGAGAGATCACTGCAAATTCGCCCCTGGCTGCCTGCTGCTGCCTTTATAAGGACCCTGCTCCCGGGAGATGGTGATAAGTGGAGTAAGGGGAAACAGCAGAATATCCATGCAGTGACTCTTATGATCCGTGCAGCACTTGGAGCTGGGTGGCAGGGCGAAGTATTGCGCAAAACCCAAAATCTGGGATTTGTGGGATCTTGGTGTGGGAGAGCTCCCAAACCACAAAAACTGACCCTCAGACATTTATCGGAGAAACTCTTGAGTGACACCCTGCAAAAAGCAGTGATATTCAATGTGAAGAAAGTGTGCAGAACGCAACAGCTGTCCTCAATAAATCTGCCTTATACATTAATTCACTAATATCTGAACTTACAGAGTGTACAAATTCTAAATAGAGGGACCTCCACATACAAGAGAATTAAACTGTACAAGGTATGCCACACTCTGGATGAAAGAAGGCATCTGGTCAGACTCCTGCATTTCTTTGTTGCGTACATCTTGCCATAAACATCTCATTCTGGCACCCTTATTTATGTTAAAAAGAGAGAAGAACGTACTCCAAATAAATCACAAGAGCCTCGGCATCACTTCACCCATCCTCGGAGTACAGCCTCAATCAGCGTGGCTAACCTACATTTTGATTTCGAGAATGCCAACCACCTCCTGCTTCCCGCACTACTGGGGCTAATGTCATCACCATCCATCAGAGCAGCAGCGCAAATCCCACCCTGCTGCCTTCGTGACATACATAAAGGCACTATTTAAAAAAAAAAAAAAAAACCTTCAATTCCTCAGCAATTTCGAGATGTGTCATGTGTTGGGGTGTAGAAGTAGGCTACAAAAAAATTAAGAAGCAACTTTCATAGACGTCTCATAAAACAGATTATGTTTTTAACAGTTGAACAACTGTAGAAGAAGCAGTCAATTTCATGGCCTCCCCCTGCCCAATTCCTATTACACCGGTAAGGTGTATCTTTGCTATGATCTGGTGAGGACTCTATTTAACTGATGACATCAGAGAGAAGAGCTTTGCCAAAATTCAAGAAAATCATCACAGAAAACATTTCCCTGTCTATAATTACTCATGAAGTTACATTCGACAACCATTTTCCCTAACATTCACTGAGTTTTGGTGTAGAATAGATATGAACGTACTGTGCTGACAGAACTCCCGAAATCTCCTGTGGTTGAGTATACTATTGCATGGTTACATAACTAAGGGGTCGCTCTTCACTTTCATTTATCATTATTTCAGCTTATTCATTAGTTGGACAGTCTCATTCAGAGTGACATAACAGGCAAGCCTGGGGTAATGGTAGTGGCTGCTCATTATGGCAAACAGAACAGGGAGGAAAAGTGCGGCCAAATGCCTATTTGTCTTGACCAACAATCCTGAAGCTTTCCAACGGAATCAAGAGGAGGAGATCTTCAGCCTTCCCAACCCCCAGTAGAAGTGTCTAGCAATGCGTGGGCACTCTACACTTCTTTATATATCTGCCCACATGTTTGTCCATCTGGTTTATAGTTTGTATCCCTTCACGGTATGGGCCATGCCATGTTTTGGCAAGGAGAGTTTTGGTGACAGTGGCAATGATGAGTCACATTAGCAGCACCGTGTCACGTTCTTCCTATGTGAAGCTCGGAAAAAGGCCACTTCTCAAACTTTCTAATACAGGGGTGCCGGAGCTGGATCAGACCGGCTGCTCTGAGCCAGACAACTGGCTACATAATCTGCAATCCGGGGCTCAAGGCACGGCTTTGTGATGTCAGCATCAAGATGTGCAGTATCGAGCTCCAAATAACAGCCAAATGGATTCCTCCGCTTTCCTATGGATGCAGTTGGTGGCCAACCTGGATCCGGCAGAAACGGTTTTAACGAATACATTTTAATTCGCACCTGATTTACATGTGAAACATCACGTGAGGTGACTTACTGCACAAATATTACTTCAAAAGGGCAATTAAGAGCTGACGAAAAACAGATACCAGAAAAGACTGCTGCCTTCCCGCGTTGGTAACCTCTGTAAAATAAGATTCTAAATTCCCTCATTCATATCCTATATGCAGCTAGTCGTGTAATGCAAACTGGTTTACTGGCGGTGTGTGATAAATTGTCCGTTATCAAGAATCACGCGTCTGCATCCACATCCCTCCGTCTGTCCGTGTAACGCGCTTCTTGTATTGCTCTCGGAGATGTACGTCGCTTTGGAGAAAAGCGTCTGCTAAATGAATGAATGTGAAATGCAAATGTATATCCCTCACACTACCTGTAAGCAGCCTTACTCCTCTATTTCAGCTCGTACGGATATTCGTCCTGAGCCCTTTAAAATGCCGCACACTGGTAGCATCTTTCTGTTGAGCACTATGTTAGTATTCAGCCATATTTGTGTGTGCATACAGTCTGTCAAGCAAGACAATGAACAGGAAGCAAGCGCAGTGTGGATGTAATTGCACATGGCGGGAAACAAGACTATCAATGTGGCTTTCCTTAACCTCATAATGTACTGTAATTCACAGATTATCACTCAATCTTAAATCATTATGTGCTGTGACTACAGTTATAACATGCAAATGTGTTTACACGTTGGGAAAGCAAGAGACAGTCATCAAGAATTGCCGTGATCCCTGCATTTTTTTTAGCTGAGTCTTTCTGTAGGTCGAGCCAGAGTCCCTGGGGTTAGCGGGATATATCTGTTACACAGCGTCAGCTGGTTGATTCTGTATTTACAGGGTTTTATAAGCAGCGCTGTAGCACTGTAATAAAACAGCGAAAATCTAAGCAGGAGAAAAAACTATGATCTGAAGGCCAGCAAGTAAAGAACATTCTACGATCAGTAAAACCCAGTTTTGCTGGGGAAGAGAAAATTTCAAAACTGTTCTATAAGTCTCTCAGACCTTTAACAAGAAGGACAGCAAAGGGCTGCGTAGTGGTCTGAAATGTCAGCGTTTGTAGGGCTTATTGTTTGTATCACGTCTCCCCGCGTTATTAATTATAGGCGTTTAGAATGAGCACCACTAAGCACACTTCATTTCGTCATCGTGACTACGAATCTGAAGAGGGTCAACTGGATCCAGCTTCAGTACATGTTCCCACCTCTGAGAAAGTAACTCAAGCCCTTGTTAACATGAAAATAGATAAAAGATATTTTCAATTCAATTCAGTTCCATTCAGTTCAATTTATTTTTACAGAGCGCTCTTTTCACGCAGAATATGAACACATGATTAGCACAAATCCAAAATCACGGGTCCACCACAAGACACTCGTACCTCTAGGAGACAGGTAATTCCTGGAAAGCTAAAAACATTCTAGTATGCTCACAAAGTGTGCATGACAACATCATGATACCATGATTGATTTAATAGCACACCACATGACGGGAAAGCATGTTTTAATTATGAGGTTACATGCTATGCTTCTTTCCCAGTCTGCAATGAGTAATAAAGTCGCAAATCCCTCTATTTGCTTCAGGTAATGCTGCAGTGATTTAAGAACATCCATTTCCACACCATGATAATGTAAGGTGTAGCGCAAGCAAGTACTGTAATTTGGTGATGAGACATGAAGTGGAATTCAGCCCCTTTGTATGGCCCAAGTTCAACACACGGCCAATAATAAATTTGTTACTTAAGGACGCCATTCAGCCCACAGCACTCTGAATGAAAAAGCGTAGCCCTGATAGTGATTAAGATAAGCATATTTACAAGTTTGCTGCAGTAATTGTATGAGGACACTTTTTTAAAGTGCCAAATACATTCAAAACCTACATAATAATAATAATAATAATAATAATAATAATAATAATACACACACACACATTTTCTGAACCGCTTGTCCCATGCAGGGTCACGGGGGGCCAGAGCCTACCCAGCAACACAGGGCATAAGGCCGGAGGGGGAGGGGACACACCCAGGACAGGACGGCAGTCCGCCACAAGGCACCCCAAGCGGGACTCGAACCCCAGACCCACCGGAGAGTAGGACCCGGTCCAACCCACTGCGCCACCGCGTCCCCATAATAATAATAATAATAATAATAATAATAATAATAATAAGAAGAAGAAGAAGAAGAAGAAGAAGAAGAAGAAGAAGAAGAAGAAGAAGAAGAAGAAGAAGAAGAAGAATTCTATATAAAACCTTTAAAACATGTCCTAATTAACCCTGACAATTTTCTGTGTAATTATTACTATGGCAGTAATACGTAACACCTGCTGTGTCCAAGAACATACCCATAATGTTTGCAGTGTCCTTGTATCAGTTTGTAAAGCACTACAAATAACTTGGGAACTGAAAAGTATATGTACACAACTTTGTTATCCAGCTGTACAGCAAATAAAATATAAAAGATGCAGTTATCTACTTACTTCCTTACTCTTTAATATGCCTGTGTCCTGCCGAGGGCAGCTATGAGACAGCTAGTGGTAAAAAGGAAACCTTGCTTTCCTTTACTGTTAGATGGCCAGGCTTTTAGCTTCTTTACATCGTAAAGTAACTAAAAACATGAAAAGCTGATAAACAGCACTGTACAAGACTAGTTTATGCACACGTCAGACAATTACAGCTAGCAAAAATGTGTATGACAAATTCTACCCAGTACTGAAATTTGAAAACAAAGAGAGCTATCTAATAATCTACGTGAGGTATATGAGAAAGATGTCTATCAACGTGTTATTTAAGACAGGAAATTAGCAATGTTTCTGTCAAGCCAAGATGCTTTGATGTTGCTATATAAGAGACAACACTGTCAACAATCATGTTCATTAAAACATAGCACTTTGTATAATGACCATCATAATGACTACTAGCTTGTATGCAGTATCATGAACCCTGGAACAACCGTATAGGTTTAATAAATGCAACGTGCATTTTCAACAAATTCGGCAAAGCCAAGGAGCTGAATCATATGCTGCTGAAAGCCCGAGCTGTACTATTTTCAAGTCATTTGGAAACAGTGAGTTCTGATGAGCCACTAAGCACTGCTTTTGGGTCAGTAGTATCTGTAGTCGTCCATGTAAAACAACTAAGAGACAGCTGGCAGCATCCCCAGCACAGTGTACTGGAAGTCCACACCTCCAGTCCACCTTGGCTCCTGCACAAAACACCCAGAGAACTACAGAGTCATGACAGCTTCACTTTTACTCATGACCCTGTGTAGAATCTAAAGAACGTTCTGATTTCTCACTGCACTTGCTCCCTCCTGGCTCCTGATCCAGGCTTCTACACTGCCCTTTCTGGGGCATCTTTCTGCTTCAGGCTTTCCATGGTATGTGAACCCTTTGGGTAACTTAAAACTAAAAAAAAAAGCTCCTGCTTACCCTCACTAGCAGTGCACTCTTACCCTGGTTCACTGGCAAACAGTAAGTCAGTTATAGTTGTTACCAAGAGATTCTCCTGAGAGCTGGCGCCTTGAGCATCAGGTGAGACTCTCGTGTAGCTGCACTACCCTCAGAGCATGACATTGACTCATGGTTGGTCACAATACTACTAGCAATGCTAATTTATTGACACCATAGCAAATGCCAGAACTTTGCATTAACAAGTTCAGTTGCACCATCAAGAACACACACACACACACACACACACACACACACTTTCAGAACCGCTTGTCCCATACAGGGTCATGGAGCCAACCCAGTAACACAGGGCATAAGGCCAGAGGGGGAGGGGACACACCCAGGACAGGACGCCAGTCCGTCGCAAGGCACCCCAAGCGGGACTCGAACCCCAGACCCACCGGAGAGCAGGACTGCGGTCCAACCCACTGCGCCACCGCACCCCCCACCTTCAAGAACAGACACAGTATATTCATGGAAGGAATAAACAGTGCTGCTTGAAAGTATATGAACCCTACAGGGGTGGCCATTAATCTTGTTTAAAGTATTAAAAAACACTTATAAAATCTAAATCTTAAAATTAATTTAAACATAAAGAAGTGATTATGATTTACGCACCCGATTCTACTTACCCTACTTGATTTAACCAGTGCGACTTGGGGTTCACTTATTTTTGCACTACACACATGATTTCCATATGAAATTGGTAATTACACACCTATTACGTCAGACGAGAAAAACCACTTCTGATTAAATAACGATATCATGGTAAAACTAAGGGACACAAGGGGTTCACATACTTTCAAACAGCACAGCTGGTCTGTTGTACAGTATCGTCTGTTATCGCCTTAGTTTGTCGTTTTATTATTGACCCAAATTTATGGTCAAAAGGCCTGATGAGGCAGCCAAGATTGCTCAGAAACCCTGTTGTCAGTGTCACACCCCTCTGCGGTTATTCATGAACCTTCAGGATTTGGCTGTAAATATGCCAAACAACATGCAAATGCATGCAAATGAAATATAGCGAAACCGTGATTGACTTGATGAGAGGTGTGTGATGCTTTTCATTTTTAATGGAGAAATACACTCTACAGAGAGAACGAATTCTCTATTAACTACACCATACTGAACCTTGGGAAATGTATGGTTATGAATGTGTATCCTTAACAACCGCATCCCATGTTTTACAATTAGACTTATTTGACCGATGCCATTGTACAAGGCAACTTACGACATTAGTTTTTACACGAAGCTACTCCAAATGATTAACCCGTTTATATTGCAGGGTAATTACTTACTGTATCAATTCAGGATAAGTAGCTTAAACAAGTGTACTAGAGCAGGAGTGGAATCTGAGCACGTGACCTTCAAATCACTAGGGAGAATCGCTAACCATCGCACTGTCTGCTGCCACCCATACCAACCCTGCGTTGCCTCATAATACATAAAACTTTCATAGTTATAGGCTTCACATAACAGTGCTGTACAGTTCCGAAATACAGCAACCTCATGAGTTCGTAATATTACGTTTGGGGTTTCACTGTATCATTACCATACAATCTCCACTGATTTAACAGTCTTGCTGATTTCCATAATTCATTTAACTTGTTTTAAAAATCTTTTTTCTAAAACTGATATGGTCAACTTGTATCATATATCATGGCAAGATTTTAAACGCATAAAGAAAAATTTGTACCCAAATGTAATTTTTTTTTTTAATTCATTCATTTTCAGAAATCCACTGCTGCATTTGAAAAAGACCTGTTACAGCAGAAAACATAAAACTACAAAAATAGACAGTACTTGAAAGTAGACATTACTCCAAGAATTGTAACCTAGCAATCTTTTGTTGCTGATTCAAAGAACTATTTCCCAAAGACCAAGCACACAGGTATGGCAACTTAAAATTTAAGAGTGGAGAATTAATTATGGGAAAAGACTATATTTAACATTTGTTATCACATTTCTTTGCTGCTGTTTTCACATTTTACCAAGTTTTGCTACAGTTTTTATAATTTTAAATGTTTTATAAATTTAAATTTTTAGTGTCATTTTAGATTTTTTTCTTATAATTTTAAATTTTTTATAGAATTTTTAATTTTTTTTTTCAAATTTATTAGTGTTTTTCATGCTTTTTCATGCTTACCAAAGAGAAGTCTTGGAAAAGAGGATTATATATACTGCTTGGACAGGTCACTAAATAAAAATCTATTTTTGGTGTTTTCCATATTAGAGGCAACTTAAAATAATTATTGTACCTACAGGAGTGAGTCAAAACTATATTTGTTTGAAATTAGCTACAGTCTAAATGTTCCTCATAGCTGTTAAAGTAAGAGCTAGTCTTTTCCCCCTCACACATCGCCTTGGCGCTTCTTTCTGTTGTTATTTTGAGAGTTTGCGTAACGGAACTGCAATATCAAGAAATTCTTCAGCACAAAGTGTGTAGTCTGAGTGTGATGTGTCTTAAAATTTTCATGCCTTAATGGCTCCGTACAGAACACTGTCTAACCTGGACTGTTCATATATGCTCTGCTATTTTTCCACTTTTTATTTATTATTAATTTTATCACTGGTATATGTGTATATTACTTTCTGGAACATGGGAGATAGGTTTAAACCTTGCTGTTTTTTTGTATTCGAAATCTTCAGGGCATTATTAGGATTATTTACATTTATTCAGAACCATATACCCACACTTAGTTTTGTTCTGGAACAAGGAACAGTTTTCACAATTTCACATCCTAAATTTCCTAAAATAATTTGTTCTGTTCTTTCAAAACTGATGTGTAGTATTCCAGCAATTAAAATGGGTTTTCAAAGGCTCTTCTGACACTGAAATGCCTGGGCAGAGGAAGATTACACACAGCTGAGACCATACTAGGATACAATGGATTTACAGTAACTATGACACTGGCAGTAAAACACCTCAAGGCAAACACCTACTTTTAGTCACGTGATCAACAGCCAAGTTCATCCATTACTTTGCAGGCGCAATCTCATGTACGCCTGCATATTCTGCTGCATCTATCCGGGGCCATCATGCACCGCTTCACGCATCATCCACGCAGTCCATCCGACAATGGACGGACCTGTGATTTGCATCAGATGAGATTACAGCACTTCCTCATGGGGTCACACAGCAGCATCGCCCCCAAAACCAACCTGCAGCATCTTGCTCTTCTTGTTGTGGCCTGTCCTCTGTGCCACTTTACTGCCTATTTATAGCTCAGCAAAGTCCACATCTCACTCTGTGCCAGTCGCTGTGCCTGGTCAAGGCCCACGCTGTGCTCTGTGTACAAGTGAATGGGCTGACACTCCAGCTTCATCGCTGCAAGACCCTTACTGTGTCAGATGTGCATTTGAACAGCGTGTGCTTCAGGTCTCTTGTACAACATGCGTATCTGGCCAACGCACACAGCAAAAACTACAGGCGCTCACAATTTTAAGCCTTCGCCGGAAATGCGTGCGCTCGAGTCGCTTAGTTTGACCGCAGACTATACTTCTTGTTAATGAACCTAAGCAGACACTCCAAACTCTAATTACATAACGTGCCAAGTGACAGAAGCAACGTGGCATATGATTAATGATATCACTGTTACATTCCCGAGTTTCAGCGTTTGTCACTGCAGCACGTGACACATTCCAGCTCACACAGTGAAGAAGCCAGATTTACACGCTGCCATTGGAAAAGCCACATGTACCATGTCTGTGTGCATCAGTGACGTGTGCATAAGCACTACATGCATCACGAATAAGAAGAAGATAACATTAATCATTAAGCAGCTGTTCTTCGGTGAAAGAAAGTGAATAATATTTTTGCAAGGGGAGCAGAGCATATCCGACAGCAGTGAGTTCTCAGTGGCCCATCACTGACTGGGATGGAGGGAGGGAGACGGGCTGAGGCTCACTAGTCCTGCGCGATCTGACAAGGGGGTTTACCCGTCCGCGAGCCGGAATCCACTTCTCTACCCTGCGAGAGGGGAAAAACACTTCGAGAAAGTGGTACAGCACACAGGGCCCACGATCGCGGCAGCGGGAGCACGGTGGGGCACAACAGTGTAAGACGGAGCGCCGTGTCCCAGCCGCGAGAGCCGGAGCGCAGCGCTATGGCGCGCAGGCGCCCGGCAGAGCGATGCTGCTGAGAGAGGCGAGCGCGCGGACAGTGAGGGGACACGCGACCGGGGGACACGAACGAAGGCAGGGCAGAGAGAGAGGGGCGAAGGGAAGCGGCGCAGAGGGAGGCTCACATGCGGTTCTCTCTCTCTCTCTCTCTCTGCCACACACACACACACACACATACACACTCACAGCAGCGCTCTTACCTTGGAAGGGAACATAGGACATGTTCTAACGGCATTGGCCGTGCGCTGCGCGGCTCCACTGTCTCTCTGCGCGCGAAAAGCAACGAGACACGAGCGGGCAAACAAGCAAATGAATAAATAAACAAACAAATTAATGTATAGAAACAAACAGATTATATATATAATTCAGAGTTTCTCTCGACGGTCACCAGTATTCCAGCGATATGAAAACGGGGGAATCATGACATAATCCACGCCTCGTCGAAAGTCCGTGCACGGTGACAAAATGATCAAATGTGCAGCCTTGTGTATAGCAATTATATGAACACATATATTACAGGAGCCGTTATAGAGGTGTGGGAAAAACGAGGGAGAGAGAGAGAGAGTGAGTGAGTGAGTGAGAGAGGGAGAGAGAGAGAGAGAGAGAGCGTGTCAGGGGTGAGGGAGAGAGAGAAAGAGAGATGGGAGGGAGTGTGTGAGGGCGCCTGTGTGTATTTTCGAGTACAAATTATACACTATAATTTTCTTCCTCGATTCCGCGCTTAACGCGCGAAAAAGTCATTCGCCTTCAAGGTACCACACCGCGCCTCTGCAACGCTGTCACACGCGCGCGCGCGCGCGCACGCGCTCTCCCTCACGCGCGAACACACAAGCGAGGAGTGAAGGGAGTAGGATGCCAGGATCACGTTCACGCGCTCACGTTTAACGGTTCGCCTCCGCTGTGCGAAACACTTGAGCAGTTGACCCGAACGCCCCGTTCTGTGATCTGCTGGCGATGTTAAAGCAAATGATGATGAGGGTGACTGAGGGGCTCAAGTGTCACACCTCGGGTGAGGAGCAGGTGAGGTTATTTGACCCACCGCGAGGTTATAATACTAGTAGCGCTCGAGCTCCGACTCTCAGTCTCAGTGGTCCACCCTGCCAATCGCCACAGCCATTCCTCATGCTTTATTTACCACATTGTTTCAATTACCCCACGAAAACAAGCACACGAATAAAGCCGCTGACACTAAAACACCTTAACAGTCGACACCACCGACTCTAACATCTCATTATGTAACAGAAAAAAAAATACTTACAAGCTTTTCTTCTGTCAGAACATGAAGCCATTCTTGTGGTCCATGTATTTCAAGTGGACAAACAGGTATACAAACATACTGTCATTTTAAAACTGTGGGTTAAAAAAAAAAAAAGCTGGAACCATGGCGGTTTCATGGGGGCAGCGAAAGAGTGCAGTACGGTACAGTACCGTGTTCCTTCATGGAGCCAAGATGGCGAACTCGCTGGCAAGCAGTTTCCCCTCACAGTTTGGGAAGTTGGCTATTAATCTTAATGCATCGCTGCCATCTGGCGGTACAAGTTGCCACAACACGCTTCCTTCAAAGTGCATTCGAGTTGTTTCTGTTCCTTTCTAACGCACGTCTTCCTTCGTGTGACTGCACGTCCCTGTTCTTACATGTAGCGCAATAAACTGGGCGTTATTTTAGCTCCTTTGTTATTCTTACTCACGTTTGTTCTTGCTCTTCTTGTTACCATCACGCAGCACGGTGGCACATCGAGGTGGTGCGAGAGGACAGGGGTTCGATCCTCCCTCAGTCTGGAGTCTGCGTGGGTTTCTTCCGGGTGCTCCGGTTTCCTCCCACAGTCCAAAGACATGCTATTCAAGTTCCCCACAGTGTGAGTGACAGAGAGAGTGTGTTTCACTCACGTATGGATGAGTGACCCAGTGTAAGTAGTGTATCCAGCAGTGTAAATCATCACCGTGAATAAGGTGTGTGGGCTAATACCACTTCATGGAGTTCATTGGAAGTCGCTTTGGAGAAAAGTGTCTGCTAAATAAATAGATGTAGAAAGATAAGCTGCTCAAAGCAGATGATGAAGTTGAGCAACACACCAGATGGATTCCACTCAGTCTTTGGAGGAAAGCTCTAAATAAATTCCAGGATCTTTGCCTTCACGAGTTCAGTACCTGCTGCCAAAATTCAGCAGACACCTTTGCCAGGCTGACTTACACTGCTACATAAGCAGCTTTGTACTGATTTTACCCAGTCAAACAGCAGGGTTTCATCAACTTGGGATAAGGACCTACATTTATTCATTTAACTAATGCTTTTGTCCAAGGTGACTTATTTAGGTGACAATTATTTACCCATTTATACAGCTGGGCAATTTTACTGGAGCAATGCAGGGTAAGTACTTTACTCAAGGGCACTACAGCTGGACATGAGAATCCAACCTACAATCTTTGGCTCTAAAGGCAGTAGCACTAACCCCTGTACTACTAGCTGTACCAATACCTTGACAAACTACCTTGATCAAGAGTACTACACCTAGAACCAAAGTTCACCAACTCCTAATTCTTTAGAAGAAAATCACACATACCTGAGAAGCTCTGTGGCAGACACTCGACGCAAGATGACTTTGCTCTAGGTTTCCCTTCCTTTTAGGTGGTGCTGTTGTGGTAAACCATGATCAAGGCCTAATATTACTGTAGGAATATTAAACAACGCAGAGAGGTATGATGGTGCAATGGGTTTGGTTGGAGCCTGCTCTGTGGGGAGTCTGGAGTTTGAGTCCTGCTTGGGGTGCCTTGTGGTGGACTGGCCTCCCATCCGGGGTGTTTCCCCCGTGCTGCTGGGTTACACTCCAGTTTACCGTGACCCTGCTCGGGATAAGTGGCTGTAGATGTTGTGTTTGTGTATTCAGCAATGCAGTGATGCGTACTGGTGTGAGTCATTCATATTTAAGCAGCTCATTTGACAGAAGAAACAGGGATTACTGAACAATCTGCAATGTCGGTGCATTAATTACAACAGCAACATGCCCATCCTTGTGTCATTTTGAAAATATAAAAGGAAACAAAACACACAACTTTACTGATATGTGATGTCAACTTTATTTGTTAACGTGTATGGTGTAGCTACCCTGAATACAAGTATAAATATAATTTTACAAAAACTCAAAACAATACATCAAACCAAACTTGGACGTGACTGCAAACCAACTTCTACATTTTTTTTTTGTTATTTTTTGTTTTTTGTTCCTGGGCTCACATTTCACCCCTGACATTTGTGTGAACCTGTGTTTGACATAACAAAGCAGTGAAAATCCCACAGAGAGATGGCACTACGACATTCAATACCATTCACAATGGTGTAATCCCCCGTATGTTTTTAGGAACAACCTAATTCTTCGGACATGACCTAAATCTACCATACATGTGACAGGACTGCATCTGACATTTGCATTCATGCACTGCGTTTTAGAAAGACTTAATATACTTTGCCAGAGTTTACACTTTCATTCCTAGACATTCGCACAATCCACTTGAACATACAAATCCTTCCGCCTTCTAATTATATTTTGGACTTGAGCAATGGTTCCGATTCATCTCATTTTTCAAGACAAGAATTAAACCTGAAATTATAATACCAGCTTTAGACATCTCGGTAATCTTGAACTATCAGTATTTTCCTGACATTTTCTGTTCCTTTCACATATATCAAATTTTTAAACCTCAGCTGCATTTAAACATTACCTGCTAATTTCTTTATGTGTGCTAT
This sequence comes from Scleropages formosus, assembly GCF_900964775.1. Classification (NCBI taxonomy): domain Eukaryota; kingdom Metazoa; phylum Chordata; class Actinopteri; order Osteoglossiformes; family Osteoglossidae; genus Scleropages; species Scleropages formosus. The sequence goes on along the minus strand of NC_041823.1, from coordinate 14,901,877 downwards.
AAGGATAAAACATTTTAGAACAGCCTTACACACTTATCCACCATACCTCTCAGAATTTACCACCGTTACTACTGAAGAGGAATACTTTTGAAAACACTAACTGGCACATTCTTTAATGTTTTTTTTCTTCTTATACTATTAATGTAATTTCCAGCACATAATTTTTAATATTTATTTCAAAGGTTGGGGGTGTGGTGGCGCAGTGGCACAGTGGCACAGTGGGTTGGACTGGGTCCTGCTCTCCAGTGGGTCTGGGGTTTGAGCCCTACTTGGGGTGCCTTGCAATGGACTAGCGCCCTGTCCTGGGTGTGTCCACTCTGGCCTTTCGCCCTCTGTTGCTGGGTTAGGCTCCGGCTCCCCATGACCCCGTGTGGGGCAAGTGGTTTCAGATGATGTGTATGAGATGATTTCAAATTTTGGATTGTATTTTTAATTTGAGGTCAATTTCAGCTAACTCACAAAATTGCATTGTCCCCTCTGTTTTCTCATGCTTTCGGAAGCCATGGAGGGAAACATACTTCTTGGTATATGTGTAAGATCGCTAAACCGGAAGGTTTAAGAGGAAAACTTGCTGTACTTTATAACATGAAAGAAAAGTGAACAGTCATCCTAGTCTTATAATTGTAATGTGTTAATGTGATAAATAAAAGCTTAATTATAAAACTGCTTATTTTAAAGAAAAGCTTAAAGACAAAAGTGACGTGAATGCTTAAGAGATTAATGGAATAACTGCTATTTTTTCATTAATATTCAGAAGGCAAGTCAGAGGGGCACCATTGGAAGAAAAAAAAAAATCACTCAAAAGTGATATACAGTGAATTATTGAGACAAGACAGACATAGAAAACAGAGGAGGAAATATAAATGATAGGGACATGAAGCAGTTACTTTGTTGGCATGATATATCCTCCTGGCTTTGTGCAGCTCTTGAAGATGTTTCAGTCATGCAACATCATCTGCTTCCTCAGCACCTGCTTCACGACTGAGCCGTCTCCGAGGATGCCGCATTTATATCCATTTTCTTCGCTTTGCAGTACTTCTCGTTCGTCCCCTCAGTCCCAGGGTGCTAACCTGTGTTGTACGCAGTCTGACACACCGTCCGTATCGCTTCCTCTCCCTTTCAGTACACGCTCACATTTCCCCACTCCACAAGATACTGCACCTTCCCGTCTGGTGTTATGCGTCGCGCCAAAATCCTGACGGCTTCCCCGCCACCCCACCCCCGCTCCTGCACTGACCCCTCCCCCGCACCCCCCCCGGAGTAGGATGTGACATCACGCAGGAAGAGCGAGGGATATGGGTCTGCTTTTTGGCCGGGCTGGTGGGCAGAGGGCCGAGAGAAGGGGAGGCAGGGAGGTGGAAGGCTACAGGGGTCCTCCACACTTGAAACGGCAGAAAAAAAAACAAAAGCGGCAATCGCACATATTTGGGCTCCGAAGGTCAGTATCAATAACAACGATTTACTTAGTAGATATGCATCTGGACTGAGTATTAAATATTAGTGATATGACATTCCAGACAGAATAAATAAAAAGAAGAAAAAATTCCAAATAGTGTTTTAAAACCAATAACTTGCGAGTAATCATTTGTAAAAGTTAAATGCTAAATCAGAGGTGATGACACTTATTTGGCTTAGATCACATGAGGTTATAAGATCTGTGTACTGTCATTTGTGAAAGAACTTTTGAGAGTTAGAGGGCCATTGCTTTAACCACTTTAAATACCAGCTCCTACAAACAAACCAATATTATTTAATATGCAGACTGTGTTATAAAGGCAGAAATATACATTCATTCACGGTTCCTTAGCAAGCACATAAAGGTAAATGCTGATATACTGACATTATATAAAATATACACATATAACAGATCGTATTTTTATATACATACACTACACCAAGTGGTAACCATGGAAACCTTAATTTCAAATCAAAAGTAAAACAAGGTTCTGTAACCAAGCTGCCTAAATTTAGCAAGTAGTGCTGTTGTCTCACAGCGCCTAGGTGGTGTGAGAGTACGTGGGTTCGAGCCCCACTCAGTCTGTGTGGAGTTTGCGTGTTCTCTCCGTGTCTGCGTGGGTTTCTTCCGGGTACTCTGGTTTCCTCCCACAATCCAAAGACATGCTGTTCAGGTTCTCCCGTAGTGTGTGACTGACAAGAGAGAGTGTGTTCCACTGATGTATGGATGAGTGACCCAGTGTAAGTGGTGTATCTAGCAGTGTAAGTCACCACGGTGAATAAGGTGTGTGGGCTGGTAACACTACATAGAGTTCATTGGAAGTTGCTTTGGAGAAAAGCATCTGCTAAATAAATAAATGTAAATTTCTTAGACAGTATTTAAGCCACTTTGAATAACAGTGACCAAATTTCAAATGTCTTATAGACCAGGTGCAGCATGTGCACTGTGAAGTATATCAAATGGCATAAGCAGAACAAAGTCACAAGGATACTACCTTTTTGCATGACATGATGTCATATTAATATGATTTTATATCCGGGGAGCTTAATGAGTTTTTCGTAGAAAGTAATCATAGGAATGAATATAACGTACAGACCTGAAATGATGCAGGGCTCGGGAGATGTTTTGTGTTCCATTGTACGATGGGTGATAGACGGCAAACATTCTCTTAGGGGGAGATCTGTTGAGGATATTGAAAGTAAATTCATGGTTTCAAACTGTATGTTATTAAAAGATAGGAAGTCTCAAACTACAGCATAATGTAAATCAAAAAATATGATCATATATTTCTCAGTACATACCACAATAAATGGTAAACATGAGGATTAGCAAAGTTGACAGAATTATTCTGGAAGGAAAATGAAATTCTGCAAATTCCAAAACATGCAGTACAAACCCCAAGTTCAATTCATCCTCTGATTTCCTGGAGTTGTAGAGGCCAGTCGCACCTGCGTAACCATGGTAACAGGGCACCAGATCGATTGGATTGGCTGCCACACCTTGTGGACGGGGCTACGGAGAGAGTAGGCGGAGCTCTCTAAACAGCCCGATTCAGGCACCGGAGAGCACACACCTCTGATGTGCACTGCTGGAAATGAACCTGGTCAGATGCTGTGGACCACTACAATGCTTATCGATGTACTGGGTTCAGCCATGTTCACCTGACATGTTCACAGGGTGCAATAAAATCTTTATCCTTATCCATGAAACTGGTTTTGTGGAATTAGTGTTCAAAATGAATTGTTTAACTAATTCTACTGAAGGGGGTTAGCTTGTGGTGGGTGCAGTGGTGCAGTGGGTTTGACTGGGTCCTGCTCTCCCGTGGATCTGGGGTTCAAGTCGCGCGTGGGGTGCCTTGCGATAGACTGGCGTCCCGTCCTGGGTGCGTCCCCTCCCCCTCCAGCCTTACGCCCTGTGCTGCCGGGTTAGGCTCCGGCTCCCTGCGACCCTGTATGGGACAAGCGGTTTCAAATGATGTGTGTGTGTGTGTGTGTGTGTGTGTGAGTTAGCTTGTATCTGCTTTGGTGATTCATATTTAACAGGCAGGCAATGCTTACTTACTGTACATTGTTTGCTTTTCCTTGTGAGTGCAGATCGTTCCACGCCTGAAACTATACACCGCATAATCGTCCTGCCTTACGTTGCGTCATAAATATTACAATCATCCGGCAACTGCTGCAGCTGGTAGATCGCTAACATATGCAAGAATTATGAAGGCACTGTGAAGACTAACATAAAGATGATGCAAAACCGCGTCGTCACAAATCATTCAAGGCCAATTGAGAAGCATAAGAAGGCATAAAATGTCACAGACAATTTGTTTTAAAGTTGTCCATTTTACAGCATTGCTAATTAATTTTATGGGTCTTGGCAGAGCTTGTAACCTAGAGAGGAAAATACTTTACCAACTAATCTGTTGAAAACAAAAAAAAAGCCACGTAAATGTGGATGCTGTGTTTCTCAGAGGGGGGGTGCGGTGGCGCAGTGGGTTTGGCCGGGTCCTGCTCTCTGGCGGGTCTGTGGTTTGAGTCCTGCTTGGGGTGCCTTGCGATGGACTGGCGTCCTGTCCTGGGTGTGTCCCCTCCCCCTGCAGCCCTACGCCCTGTGTTGCTGGGTTAGGCGCCGGCTTTCCGCGACCCCACTTGGGACAAGCGGCTTCATCCAATGTGTGTGTGTGTTTCTCAGAGTAGCTGTAGCTACTGTAAGCGACAGGAGTGAGATACATTCAGCTTTGAGGACTACACGATGAAGAAATGCAAAGTCACAGCCACAGTATGTTATATAAACAGTACGAATAAGAAAAGCAGGTAACGAACAATAAAAACAGCATGTCAAAACAGGTCACGCACACAATGTAGTTGAGGTAAGGGAAGACTGGTAGCAGACCATATCTTGCTTGAGAAGGATAACTCTATATAACATGCACTGATTTTTTTAGTAGTTAATCCCACGCCGTCCCGATCCGCACAGACAAAATGGGGAGCGTGGGAATAAAATTTTAATATATTAATCCTTGCTTAATTAATACTAAATCAACTAAATAAACAATGACAGTAGCAGTTAATCTACTACACACGTTCTGCACGCTGTACTTGCCACTATGTCATTGTTTAGCTGCGTATATGTATTTCTCGCATCCTCTAACGGATGAACGATGCGTCTTCATACACGCGCCGTTACTTCTCACCGCACGGATGCTTTGCTTTATTAATACACAGAGGTGATCTGTGAGAGGCAGAAACCCCTGCGCCCCACGTTGACTTCGTTACACGGGAGCAGTTCTCATTTGCGGAGGTGCTGTCTAAGCAGCGTTGGAGCATGTTATTTTTGCACGCCGTCACGACTTAAACAGCGCTCTCCCCCTTTAAAATCTCCCTGGTTGAACGATGCTGCGCTGTCAAAATGCCGGCACCACCTGACCAAACTGTAATCGACTGCAAAGTGAGCTTGGACCCATTCCCAGATTGTGTGCATTACCATACCTTCTCCTCTGGTGTCTCTCACGCAAAGTGATGGGAGAAGAAGCGGCCACGGTTTAGCTCTGCATACATTCTTAGAACGTCCTGTATATCTCTGTACTGTGCCATATGCTGAAAAGGATGTGTGGCCCTTACTAAATATATATATATTTATAGTATATGTACAGTGCATCTACTGCATATCTTTAAATACATACACATACCTACAGCTGTCTACCTTTGTATATGTAACACAACAATAATAGCAAGAAGACGACGGAGGAGAAACCCAAGAAAGGCATGCTTTGACCTGCTTTTACAAGGTTGAGGGCATATCATTTCAGAGCAGATACAGCACTTGTTTTGAGCTGCAGGAAGAGTGGTTTGTAGCCAGACTCCTTGGATTGGGTTTTGCTGGTGACGAAAGCACTGACCTGTGTCTCAATGATGCGGCGCTTGGACTTGCGTGTCTCGGGCTCCGCCGCTTTTCTCTGGCACGGCAAAGACACAGGACTGCTCCGGGGGGGAGAGACAACAAGCAAACAACGGAGACAACCTGAGCGGCTGGTCGCGGCCCCTGTTAAAAGATCTGCTCTGCTCTTTTTCCGTTCTGAAAAGCCCGCGTCAGAAGTGACGTTCGGCTTCGGTGTTTTCGCATCTCCGCAATACAGCATGCCAGTTTAGAGAATGAAAGACTGCTCATTTAAGCCCCACGTGAAAAAATGAGACTGTTTATTAATTATACTTTTGTTTTTAATTATTTCCTGTGTCCAACTTATTCTATTCACAGTGATTTTTAGCAATTTTCAACAGAACAAAAGCTATACATCTGTAAGTGTAATATCTGAATGCAGATTAGACCCAATCTTGTCCCGTGCAAACTGTACCAAAGTACTGTATCGCCAAGTACTTCAGCTGAAGGCAGGAGGTATGACGTTTTAAATCATTACGACGATATTCATCCTTCTCACCTTCTCCTGTGTGAAATGTTGATGGGAGGATCAGTGATGAGCGGTGACAGGTCAGAGGACAAAGGTGGAGGAGCACGAACTTGTAGTCCAAAGAGACACTTTTTCTTCTTTATTTCTTTACCGGACACGAACCTGAGTAACAGAACTACAGTGAAACTCGAGCGAAAGCTTCGGTTCTTGTCCTAATGAACTGCAATCATTTGCACGCTGCTTTATTATGTAAATGCAGTCACGGAGAGCAGATTTCCGGGTAATGACGCGTCAGTGAGGTACAGAAGGAATGAAGAATACTTTGTTAACAGCAGATTATAGAAAGAACGTGCATTTCCCGCTAGGAACCTCATAACTCTTTTTTTGCACCTCGAGCCCACAAACTCTTCGTAAGTTTGTTTCCTGTGATCGTTATTGACCAGTGCCACCATTGAAACATCCATGAGTAAACTTCCCAAAGTTCTCATTTCAAGGGTTTTACACATTTACACATTATTTTTACCTTAATGTGTTAACGTACAGTATTAATGCCACAACGGTCATTTCCACCCACAGGCATAACAGTTTCATGGAACATAACTGTGAATTACAAATTCCTTCCTTCTGTACTGTGGCTTTCATTTATGTATAGTATAGTGTGTGCGTGACACAGAGAGTGTGTGTTCCACCGAAGAGTGACCCAGTGTAAGTAGTGTATCTAGCAGTGTAAGTCACCGCAGTGAATAAGGTGTGTGGGCTGATCACGCTACATAGTATCCATTGTAAGTTGTTTTGGAGAAAAGGATCTGCTAAATAAATGTAAATGTATTACTTCGCATTGGCTTCCGCTTTGTTTTTAATTAAAAGGCATGCACTTTTGAAGGTCATTCTTGTTGTGATGTTCATCATCTTACCTGTCTTTATGGGAGTTTAAAGCGTTGAGAAGATTGTGACAGCGATCTTGCCTCGGTGTGTCTGACAGCTGAGTGGGAGACACAAACAAAAGACATGAGGGTTTTCAAACATATCTGTATTGATGTATATTAAAAGCATCTCTTGAGGAATAAAAAAATACTAATATGGATTATACATTACTGAAAAAGAGCTGAGTGATAAATTACTTAAAATGTAAAATCAATCATTTGTGTAATTTATCTAAAATGGAACTGTCCAAAAGCTACTCAAATGCCTCAGTCTATTAAAAGGAAAATGTTACTCAACTGAACTATGGTTTATGTGTGGGTGAACACACTCACTCACACACACACACATACGCACACCATGGTAAACATTACGGTAAAATGTATAAGCATTCAACAATCAAATCGTTCGCACCGTTCCCAGAAGCAAGGAGTCCCAGTTCTCGTTGGTAAAGGACAGAATTTCATGGTCAAAATCAAAATACTTCCTCTTGCAACACAGGGAAAGATGATAAAGCACCAAATGGGCCAAATCTACCCTGCAATAGTAACAACACTGTAACAACAATTTTGGTAAAATTACGAAAGACAGAAACAAGGGCACCAGTGGACTGAGCAGATTAAACATCACCACATTTCTAAAACCCACAATACTTTTGCAGCTATAAAATGACATTAATATACAAGTGAAACTACGTTTTATTCATTTACGCATCAACATTTCATTACGAGACATAACATACAATTATAAGCTATTACAGAATTATTATTATATTATTATATAATCTATTACAGAAAGTGATAACAAAAGCACAAGAAAGTGAATAATCTCACCAGCTCATTGGTAGTCTTTGAATAGTTTCTGGTCCATTTGTACACGCCGAACACTGGAACTCATAGAACCTAATGCAGAAAGACTGTTTAAGAGCCTGAACGCCGCTCACACCATTTACCAAAAATCACACGCATGGTGACGAGGATTTAGGTTAAATTAAATGACCCGGTGTTACGTTTCAACGTGACAGTCTTCACGCTAAAAACGCCCAAAATCGCACAAAATCACGAGACGTCAACGTGGACGATGTCAGCTTCCGAGAGCTGAAACGACGTGCGGTGTAACGTCGAATCCGAGCAGCACCGACGAGGAACATGGCGCACTGCGCTCCTATTTACATTTACATTGATTCGTTTAGCAGACGCTTTTGTCCGAAGCGACGCACATCTCAGTAAAAATACAATTTGTGCATCACGTTAAGAGAAAGAGACATGGCTGCGGACATGTGATTCTTCAGCAAACCTAGTTTGTTACTTTCCACTTGATGCACGAATGTCCATCACTTGAGAAGGTGCATAAGATGCAGGATAAATGAATCCTGATAACATACCAATTTTTTTTTTTTTTTTTTTTTTTTTTTTAATAATAAGATACCCAAACAATCATATAATGCTGGAGTAGCGGCATAACACCCACCTATCGCCGTACAGAAGGGGCTTGGTCAGACACTGGGTGCAAGCTTCATGGAACCACTGGCCACAGCTGCTGCACTGCAACATCTTCAAGTTCCACCTGGACACACACACACACACACACACACCTATTCTGTGTGCAAAGTGACAGGAGCACAGCTGTGACAGCGGGGTGTACTACACAGCCATGTCTGCATCTAGATACCAAAGAAGGCCACTGATAACAAGAGCAAAAAAACTGGAAGTAGTCTCTAAACTGTTAACTCATCAGTACTGATGAGTTCAGTCATATGCTGATGATCAACACAGTAGGTGTCAGAATATCACACACACACACACACACACACACACACACACACACATTTTCAGAACCACTTGTCCCATACGGGGTCACGGGGGAACCGGAGCCTACCCGGTAACACAGGGCGTAAGGCCGGAGGAGGAGGGGACACACCCAGGACGGGACGCCAGTCCGTCGCAAGGCACCCCAAGCGGGACTCGAACCCCAGACCCACCGGACAGCAGGACCGTGGTCCAACCCACTGCGCCACCACACCCCCTCATCAGAATATCAATAAGCACTTTAACATTTACGTTTCTTTTGGAGGTAAACAGATTTAAATAAATAAATAAATAAATAAATAAATGGCAATTATAATAGCAATGGTGTTTGATACGTAAGATCACAAGAGACGTTACCAGGCAGGAAAGTTGCACTTACTCCCCTGGACCAGCACAGTAGCAGTAGCACTGCTGCTGGTTGGTGAGATGCTGAGGGTCCCAGTCCAAAGTCGAAAGCTGGTAAGGCAGCTTCTGCTTCATCATCTGCATGAGGCGGGCAAACCGTCCTCGTTTTAACGCTCCCCCTCTCTGGAAAACAGGATTGTCACTTCGGATCCGAGTTGCGCCATTTTTCCAATTCATGTCATGCATCCCTATAAGTTGCAATTGAGGCTCAGACCCAGAAACAATCTGCTGGTTTTAAATTATGAGCATCTGCTGCATGAGATGAAATTGTGAAGGAACACAGAGCTAGTGATGAGACTGTAGCCCAACATCTGCCGTCCTACTGCACCGTAACAACTGTCCATTGAATATTAATAAGCTCGTATGTGCGCACGAAGCCTGGCGTTGTCATCTAAAAAAAACAGGTGAATTTTACTAAAAGTTAATCTGAAATATGGAAAAAATAATGTGGTCAAAATCCGAGGGGCCACTTGCAACAAAACCAATCGATCAAACTTTCGTGTTTGCTTTCTCTGACATTTGTCGATTCACGGTGAAATTTATATTTGAAAAAAATCGTCCCCCTCTGTTTCTTCGGCCAGAATTTGTCCGTTGCGTTCAGATTACAAAATATGAATATAGTGTTCATGTTACGCTGTCCTTCACAGCCGAGGGCAAAGTCGCCGCCTGTATCGCAGGTGGCGCTACGGGCTCCTTGTCGCCCTCTGCTGGTTACAGGGAGGCATCACAGCGGCCACCGAACTACAGGGCTACTCGGACTGTCCCCTTCATTCTGTCCAAAGTTCTTAACCCTTTCTGAGAGCGCAGACCCTTTTAACAATGTGCTTAAAGCTAAGAACTGCTTCCTAGAAAAATGTCTATAAATAAATTCAGAGAACATACTGCTCCGAGGCCGGGTTAGGCTCCGGTTCGCCGCGACCCCGCTCGGGACAAGCGGTTTCAGCCAGTGTGTGTGTGTGTGTGTGTGTGTGTGTGTGTGTGTGTGTGTGTGTGTGTGTGTGTGTGTGTGTGTTTGTATTGCTCTGAGTTTAATTCCCCCAAAGCTGATTACCATTACATATAATTATGCCATAGATAGTATGGTGATTTTAACTTTTATTGTTATTTTCAAAGCAAGCCTATGCATCGCAGACCGTTGCAAATGTATAGATCCTTTAAAATCCAAAACCCAAGCGCAGAGAAATATTTTGCCTTGGTCGCAACGGCAAAGACACACTGCCGGCATATCCAAGTATTGCTGTCAACTTCAGGTTCGATAGGTGGAATGTGGCACTGCGGATGATAACCTAGGGGTAAAGAGAAAGACAGTTCAAAGAAAACACGTTTGAAGTGATGTTAATGCAAGAATTTCTCACATAACCAGCTAAACTGAGAAACAGACAATTTTATAAGCCCTCCTTATTACGCAAATTAACTTTTCCAAAACCTGCTGGTCCAACACAGTGCTGGTCTGCCGCAGGTGCCCATACAAGCATAGGTCACTGGGCTGAAAGAGGAGCACCCAAAATAAATACTAAATGCTTGTACGCCGCACATGTCCTCACAACAGAAGAAGCACGTGCACGCATGTTAAACTGGGTCCAAACCTCTAGTGAAGCCCAAGCATCATGTTCTCCAAACACGACAAATCTAGAGCACGCAGCTAAGCCATGGGAAGAAACACATTGTGTGCAGCAGACAGCAGAGTAATGGCTAAGAACATGGATTTAGGAACTAACGGTTATTTGTTCAAATCCTGTGAAGGGCACTGTTGTTTCAAACTTGAGCGATCCGAATATCCTCAGCACCGTCCGGCAATCGTTAAATCAAAGACTACACGACCTTTCACAACGCAACACATTTTTTTCTTACAGACATACAGTGTAAATACATGACATTTAGCTTTTCATGTATATGGAAACATAATACTTATTAATGAGAGATTTCCCACATTTTACATGCCTTAAACATTACTAAGTATAAAAAGTGAATAAATCTAGGAGATGTTCGTAAAGCCGCATTCACGTTCAATGTATAGAATCCGACTCGCCTTCACTGGGAAAAAATATTCACACACACAAACAGACACAATGACCTGAATTCTATGCCATGTATTAGATAATAGTGGATGTGTGCGGTTACCATGCCGACACTTGAGACAGTTTACTAAAGGTTCTTTAAGAGGTGGGGCATCACAGATGCAGCAAACTTCCTCTATTCCAGCAGAAACTGAGGAAGAGAGAGAGGATTTTAGCGTTAATTTATGCATGTTGATTTCTTCCTGTGGCAGTTCAGTGACTTCAGTGCTCCCAGTATCTTTTCAGACTTCACTCACACTTCACTGTTCACTGTCTCTCTTTGACATTTGAATATTTTGCTTTTCATCTTTAAAAAGAAAAAAAAAAAAAAGAAGAAAAAAACTTGCACATCCTCTAACCGCCTGCTTCCTATAGGGGGCGCTGTCTCTCAGCAGATTATCGATTAAAATGTTCTTTTAAAAAGTAAACATCTAATTCTTGGCAATTTGCAAGAAAGCTGCGTGACATTCCTTTTTTCTCCCCTCCCCCAATTTCTTCTTGCACTTGCCTTCTCATAACTAGCATACAAGTCTAAGAAAGAGAAAAGAGAGCAGTTACCCTCAGTACAGGACAAGGCACAAACAGGTGGTAATAAACCCGCTGTACGGCGCACAGTATATAAATCAATGATAATAATGTATCACTGGCTCTTGCGCTGCTGCATCACCGCACGTAACTGCTGTGAACTCGCAGACGTCACCGTGGCCTAACTTGGAGCAATCGAGACACTCAGCACAATTTTCAGGACCTCCCACATACAGTACAGTGCTGTAGAGGTGCGCGCACACACACACACACACACACTGTTAGAGTGGCTCACAAGAGTGGATGTCTTTTCTCAGGACCCAGAATTCAGAGTTGTCCTCGAACCTCACCAAGCAGCACTGCTTCACTCCGTCCACCTGCGAGAGGACACATCACACGGGGGGGGGGGCACATGAGCTGGCAGAGGGACGCAAGATCTGGACCCACAGGCATCTCCACACACACACACACACAGAGAGAGAGACAGGACTCACTCTTTTGACGTTGCCCAGGTATAGCAGTCCATCACTCCATCGGGCCAGAACATCATCTCCCTCACTCACTCCACCCATCCTGAGGTTTTGCAAAGAGAGAAACGGTATTAAAAAAACAAAAAAAAAAAACAAAAAAAAAACAAAAAAAAAAAAACAAAAACACGGACCGCACTGCATGACACAAAACGTGTCCGTATCGACCGCAGCGCGTACTTCTGACAGGGGCCGCACACACAAGCACGCGCCTTCCTATTTCAGTCAATAACTTGTGCCCTTCTTCTTGGGCGCGCGAACACAGCACGCCGGGCGCGCGCGCGCGCGCACACACACATACACATGCAAACACACATAATGGGAAATAAGTGCACGAACACTTGAGGCACGAGGAGCTCCACAATGGAAACATGACGTGCAGTTCGATCTTGATCGCAGTTTGATTTTTTTTTTTTTTTTTTTTTTTGCTGGGAACTAGTACAGGAGTCGGGGCAGCAGCAGGCTGCTCCTGTGACGTGCGCGCCCGCGCGCGCGCACACACACACACACACACACACACACACGATAAACATGCAATAGGTTGCAGAAGAGATGTATGCGCGTGTGCCGCGAGCTGCAGCGCTCAGTGGAAATAAAGCTCATAGCTACCTGTCAAGTGGAACTCCTCCGTGCCGGGTCACATCGATAGCAACGCGCGCTTGACATTAAACGCCTTATATGCGGTGTTTCGCGTCCTCGCAATTACTCTAAGTGTGCGAACGCACGCGCGCGCGTCTATGCGTGCGTGCGCGCGCGAGTGTGTGTGTGTGTGTGTGTGTGTGTGTGTGTGCGTGTGTGTGTGTGCGTGTGCCCGTGCCAAACGGATGTGTCAGTCAAGGCGTCAGTGTGAAGGTGTCTGTCCGTCCGTCCGTCTCCCTCGCGCTCCGCGTTTGGCGACGCCGCGCCGTCATGTTGCCGTCTTCGTCTCCCTCGCGCCCTCGGTCTCGCTCGCTCGCGCGCCCGCTCTTTGCCCCTTTTCCCTTCCCGCTCGACGCTGCTGCGCGCGGTCGCACGAGCTCGCACGAGAAATCAAGCCGCGAGAGACGCCATCATCTCTGCCTCTTTCTCGACCGACTTGTTGTGACGCAGACATAAAACACAGGGAAGTGGAGAGGGGGAGAGGGAGGGCGGCCGAGGCGCGGAGGCGCGCAGGGAGTGGGCTGGGGGACACGGGATGGGGACACGGCACGGGGGGGAAACGCCTGGGCCAGCGAGGGCCAGCGAGGGCCACCGAGCCGCCTGACCCTCGGACCGCCTCATTCATTGTCATTGTGCTTCGTCACAAGAGACGGGGAAAGAAAAGGAGAATTAAAAAAAAAAAAATAAAGAAAAAAGAGAGAGAGAGACACTGACTGAGGCCGCTGTAGCGGTCACCGAGCGTCTGCGAGAAGCAATTAAGGCGGTAATTAGAGCAGCGAAAGTGCGCTCCGCTCCCGCTTCGGGCGACAGTTGGGAAACTGCCGAGTGACAACATGGGGCCGCTTCATTAGTACAGTAGCGCACAGGGTCCGAAGAGCCGAGCAATAAAACTGCTTTTTTTTTTTCCCCAGTCACTTTGAAGAGGCTTGTGAAAAAGTTCAGCACACATGGTTCCTCTTTACCTTTTTTTTTTTTGGCTTTATTAGCGCTGCGTTATTGTAAAGCTTGCCGAGATTTCACGGGTCTGCGGTGCTTAGTTCCACTTTCCTTTCAGCTTTCTTCAGCCTTTAGGTCGCTCATTTCCGCACCAGTTTAGGGGAATTGACTCGTATAAAGAGTAGGAGCAAACGGCAGGGTGTTGGCTCCGCACTTTTACATGCTAAACTATTTAAAATGCATAAATGCACACTGATCTACAATGCTGGATTGGCACTTGACATTAATGACACGAAAGGTCACTCAGAAAATCTTGTCCTTTTAATAAAGTATCAGTTGTGGACACGAGTGACTGATGGGTTGAGATGAACCTCTATCAATAATGAGGTAGAGCTGATCAGTCACTCCTAACAGTGTTGTGTGAACAATTTTAGAGGCAGAATTGCAAGACAGATCAGAACTGGAAGAAAGTACACGTGTCATGTACGTATTTAATTTGAAATCGAATATTAACTGGATCAGGGCAATGCTTTGTTTCCGGCTGCATTTTGACAGTGCACCTGGATAAGAGTTGCTGTCAAGTTTTGCAAGCAACCTTTTGGACCACTATTAAATGCCACGTGTCTGATAACACAATTTTACAAGCTGACAATAGTACAGGTTTAACAAAAAGTGTAGCAAGGGTCTGGTGACTGGGCTGTTTCGCTCATGGACAAATTTACCAGATGGAATGAAGTACACTGCATGGTACCAAGTGCAGAGTTCAGGAACTTGGCCGTCAGTCCTGCAATCCCACTTGTGTCCACTAGATGGGGCGCAAATTATATTTACTGAAAAATGACTCCGGCGGCCACAGTTCACGTGGAAGTGAAATAATTTAATAGCAGCAAGAAAATACACTAAAACGCGCTACTGTGTATCATAGACAGTCGAAATGACACAAAATATCAGAACAAAGGCAATGCGTCTAATTTCCATTTAGACTATCCTATTAAGTGTCACTGTTACATTGAGGTGGTTTTATCTGTAACGAATAGTGTTGGAACTAAAATATTGAGATATTACCCACACTCCAAAATCTCAGTTTGTGTCATTTCTTCTACTTCGTTGCAGTGTCAGACTTGGCGTTTAAAGTAAACCCTTAGGCACACGATTCCACACAGTCTGTATGAGATGGAAAACTTGTAGCAGAAGGTGAACATCATTTATCCAGTATATTTATGCAGACTGTATCGTTCTAAGGTCTACATTTGTCTTTAAGTTGGTTTCATGTACTGTAGTACAGTAGTAATTGAGTAATAATGTACTAATTACTAAAAAGGTATTACTATTACAGTATATATTAGCATACTCTTATTACTGTTACTAAAAAGTAATAATGTATTACACACACAAATTTCAGAGCCGCTTGTCCCATACGGGGTCGCGGAGCCCAACCTGGCAACTCAGGGTGTAAGGCCGGAGGGGGAGGGGACACACCCAGCACGGGACGCCAGTCCGTCACAAGGCACCCCAAGCGGGACTCGAACCCGAGACCCACCGGAGAGTAGGACCCGGGCCAACCCACTGCGCCACCGCAATGTACTGATTATTTAAAAAACCTCCATAAAATGCAATTTTCTACTGTTTTCAATGCAAATCCATAGCAATGTTATTTCCCTCATAAGGTATGGTGCAATATGGGTTTTATATATATATATATATTACTATAAGACTCTTTGCTCCTCTCTCACACACAGTACTGATCAGTGCAATACTGTAGTTACAATTCTATATAGTACTTATAGTTACAGTACTGTACAGTACAACACAGTACAGTACACACACACACAGTGCAATACAGTACAGCACAGCACTGCTGCCCACATAGCGCTACAGCAGGAAGTGAAACCTGCTCAGTGTCACTATCTATCAGCTCCTTTAAAGCATTGTTTCATTATTTATTCATTTCCATGTTCATCTATATATATTAGATTTAAAACTGAAAGCTTAAATTCGAATCAATTGAAATGTATTTAGTTTAATCCAGTAAATGTTCAAAATTCTTCCAGGAAACATTTCGACGATATTGAAGAAGCAGGAAGCTGTTTCGTGTGCAATGAAACTGTCTCTTTTGCAATTTAATCATTAACCGACAAATAACAGCTCGCGAGAGGCCGAGCGGCCGAAGAACGCGCGCGGCAGACGGTCACAGTGGCGCTGCGGTCACTCGTCGCCACACAGCGCAGCGCGGCGCAGCGCAGCGCAACTTTCTCGCGCTGGACTTCCGCTGCACGTCAACTTGGTGTCTCTCTGTGAACCGGTCTGTCCAGTCGCTCGCGTACAGGATGTTTCGCGCTCACTGTGACGAGTGTGTTGCCAAACACGCGAAGAAGTGCACAACTCCCTAGGGAAGGAACTGCAGCTGTGCGGCGCGGGGCAGAGCGCGAAAGCGCCGCGCGCGCGACGCATACCAACGACGCCGCGTTCGGCACGAGGGGCCGCGGAGAAAGCGACCGAGACCGAGATGGACTGACACACAAAACGGATACACACACACACACGCACGCACGCTGAAAGAGGAGAGAGATACTACTGCGGTCATCATCCAGTCAGTGGTCGGAACGGACACGCGACGCGATGGACTCGACGCTGGCGGCGCGTGATGATCCGCAGGCGCTCGGCTGCTGCAGCGGGGAAGTTCGCCCGTAAAAGAAGCGGCGCTGCGGTTTCGGCCCTGAGTCGGACGCGACGCTCGTTCCCCGCGACGGCGCACAGATCTGCTCAGTGAGTCTCATTTATTTCGCACCGAGTCACCGCGCACGATCGAGCCTCGTGCGGCGGCGCGTGTGTCATCCGCGAGCGCGCGTCCCGTGTGCGCTCACAGTGAGTGACTAATAATAAATGCGGGTTTTACATGGAAAATAGAGCAATCATCACATCCACAGAACAGTGTGATGTGTGGTGCTTTTTTTAGTTTTACGTGAAGACACGTCTCGGATACAGTGAGTAAATGATGATGATGATCATGATGGTGATGCTATTCTCTCTAGTCTAGTATCGTGCTGTTTGCCTCTCCGCCACAAATAGACACTCGTTGTTACATTTTAGCACCACCCATCCACTGATGTGCTTCGCATAAAGGGAACATTATATTATGTGGGGTGTGACTGAACTGCAGCGCGTTCCCTCTCGTCTCGGTAAATGCCTGCTTCTTCTACACCAACTCGTGGTATTTTGTGTGAACTGGGCTGCTGAGCCCAGGGAGATCCTCCCTTTCACTACTTTTGTCTCTTTTCCCAACATAAACCTGACGATGAGTCAAAATGTAACAAATATAATAAAAGTGAGGTTTACCCGACTTGTCTCAGGCATTTCAAATAATTAAACCAAAATCAAAACCATAGCTGTATTTTTAAATATTTCCCCTTGCTTCCAGCACTTTAGTACCTTTGACTGCTTGGATTTGTGTTAGGAACAGCCTGCATGATGCTGCTTATGTGAACATAACTTGTTACTAGTTAGAGAGTTTAAAAAAAAGAGTCTGTTACTGAAATAAAGAAGTAATGAATGAGAGGCTGTACAATTTCTGCATACAGCGCTGAATTCAGTTCAGTGGTGTACCACGCTACGTACTGACAGAACTCCACTTATTGCTGCCCCAGAAATTCCTGACACTTGTATTATGCTGTGTAGGTTATGTCTATAATATGTAGGAAGTACCTCCAGAAACATGTCATCTTGAACAATACAGCTGCGCTTGCAATACATCCATGTTCTCCTCTCTGCCTCTTTGTGCCTTTGTCATTTCCTTCCTGAAGAAGTATTTCCTTGATTCCTGTATACTTAGCAACTGAAACTTTCCAGCGTGAGAAAAAAAAGGGAAGGAGTTGCTGGGATTCAAATTTGCTGCGCTGGTTTGGCTAAGTCGGATGTAAATTCTGTAAACAAATGGACTGCGGGAAAGAACGACTGCCGGTGATGCTGCTTTAAATTGCTGTCATTGCGTGATGGACTTTCTGCCCTCTAGCTCAGCAGTGGTACAACAAGCACATAAGTATTACTGGGGCAGGGTGGGGTTGGGGGGGATCAGCTGCCCCCCGGGTTCAAATTAGCCTATTGTGTCCCAACTATTTGTGTATAACTTTTTTCAGTATTTATTGCTGTTATTTCTTTAGTTCCTCCAACACCTGTCAAGTTGTTTTGCCACCGAACAATAGGCCTGCCAGCATAAGGACTGCATTGCTTTGTTTAACATCCACCTTCTTCAAACACAGAGTTCTTACCTTCCTTTTTTCTATTTGCTCCACTTTATTCTATTGACTGAACTTGATTTATGCATCAAGCCAAAGTTTGCGCTAAGTTTGAACAGCTTGAAATAAGTTTTCCTATTAATTTCGTGGTTTAATCTGTAATATTTGACTAGCAATATTTGTTTTGCACCCAGTGTTTTTCCTCTACAATTATTGATTTGATAAGTTGACCTGGATAAAGATATCAGCTAGACAGTAGCACACACACACACACACACACACACACACACACACACACACACACACACATTTGATAGAGTGGCCAAAATAGCGTAATGGGTCAGATGGAGTAAAATTTCAATAATTCTTACATCCGAGCTGCTGACATCCTCTGTCTTTAAACACCAAGCAGAAGATTATCACAGCACCATGAGCAATAATAATAACCATGTGCGTTCGATGAAGTATCTCAGGTAAACTTTACATGCGAGTGAACTTGTCTTGAGGTAAATGGAAGCTGTGATAGCCGTTGTTCGATGGAGAAACAGTGCATGTGAAATAGAGTAAGTGTGGTTGTAAAAGGGAGCACATTTTATAGTATTTAGGGATAACCATTATAATCGCTGTTGGATACATCATGGATAGCGGGTATTGAATGTCCAGCTAGCATGTGCACACACCGTTTCTGCTGTTGCGTCATTATCCTGTTGGTGTTTCCTGGGACCCTCCTGCAGCATGACATCTTTTGAGCAAGCGTGTTGTACTTCGTGAAACTGTCCCGCCACGCACTTTCCTAGTCCTCTCCGCATCGCGCCCGCAGTCATATAAACCGTGATTCGTTTCGGTAAATGCAGCATTTCTCCTTTCAGCAGGCATCCACAGGTGACACCTGAGCCTTAACGACTGTCTCTATGTTTCAAAAATATCTGTGTAATTTTATCAGTGGCTTTAAACTGCTGCTCTCCGCCCTTTTTCCGTATCGTAGTGGTTTACACCATGCTCCCCCGGAGTATGCGCACCGCTGATATGGACCTGCCAGGGGTCGGCTCCAAGGATGTGCCCCTCATTGGCTACCGGCCTCTGCAACCTGAGACTGACAGCTCCGGAGAGGAGCCCGGGAGAGCGACTGACAACAGGCACTTGGACACGCAACAGGTCGGACCGACTCTGTTTTCCTCCTTGTCGCTTTTGATGCCGTTTCCTTGGGGACAATCCGGTCACGGTGCTTTCCAGCGGTTTCTCGGAGGTCCGCCGCTCCTTTTCCTCATCGGCTCTTTTGTGTGGCGTTTAACTGTCTTGCCAGATCTCGCCGAAAGATAAATTACACAGGAAAATTTATGTGGAAATGGTAAATGTGTTAAAATATGAATCCGCTTTCATTTCTTACATATTTACGCTTCCGTTTTTCAAGAGCAGTCTGTTGTATAATGCATCCGTATTGCACTGAACTGTCAGCACTATTTGGCTAAAGCTTGAAAGTTTGCATTATAATAAGGGCTGTCTGTACAGAAGACACCCCCCCCCCCAAAAAAAAAAAAAAAAGAAAAAAATCACTTAGTGCAAACAATAGGTGCCTTTCAACAGTAGTCCCAACACAGGGGGGGGGACTTTCTCTTCATTGGTGTCATGTAACTGGCTAATTCAGTGACGAACTCTTCTTAGTCATGTTAGTATTCACTCGAAACATATAGTTCTTCATTTGCCTGCCTTATACGTTCACTGAAGGCACATGATCAGGGAGGACACGTGAAGCAACGTTTAAGGGACAACAAGAACCTTAAAAGTTTTATGTGCTGCTTAATCTGTAATGCACATGAAAGATGATCCAGCTTTAGAAAACACCGCACAGAAAAGTGCTGCTATCTGAGCGACTGCGGTGTAGGCCGCTAACTCATCTGCTGTTTTACCCCTTCGTGAGACGTACTTGCTCTTTTCAATTATTACTGACTTCGGTGAAAGCGGTGGAATTGGTAGTAAAGATGTAAACTACAAGTGCTGTTACGTCAGAATATGTTGCTTTGGGGTGAAGTTGGTGTCCGTTTCCTCTGGCTGTGGTAGGAAAATCAGGTTAGGGTAACTGTTTTCAAATAATCACGTGTGGTTACCCTGACAACGGGGCTCAAATCGATGCCTTTGGTAAACAGCAGATGTGGTTGGCTGGTTTTCGGAAGCCAAGGGACTTAAATCAAAAAGATCATCCTAAAAAAGATCAACTGAAGTACTGGGCCATCCATCGCAGTATTACTGTAAACAAAGTAATTAACTTTGCTGGCCCACGTATTTCCATTTAGTTACTCTAATTTGGCTCTGCTGAAGTTAGCATAAGAAAAATAAAGAAAAAAGTTTGTAAGTGAGGTATTATTATGGCCCAGTGGTTATGAGTCGCAGTGATTCCTAACACTTACATTACACTTTGATTGATGCATTTTAGTAAATGCTTTTGAACAGTTTCTGATGATTTTCTCCAAAGCGGCTTATAGCTGTATACCTGTTTACACAGCTAGATAGTTTTTAAGAGCAATTTTAGGATAAGTATTTTGCTCGAAAACACTGCAGTTGGAGGTGGGATTTGAACCTGCAACTTTTGGGTTAAAAGATATCAGCTCTAATTGCTAGCCTACCAACTGTGCCACTCTTATACCTGCACAATGATAGGTATGTGACCACAGTTCACAAACCATGGTTGTCCCAGGTTTTCAAGTTCTGTCTGTCACACAGAACATGGATAAAATAAACATAAACATGTATTTGTAATAATGTAGATGCTGCTGGATCTCTTCAGCAATCTTTGAAATCAAATTAATGGTCAGGTTGGAAATTCTTTTAGGTGACGTTATTTCTCCAAAACAAAACCAAGAAAAAGTTTTAAATTCTTGAATCCATTAGTATTTATTCTCATTATATTTGCAGCCTACATTTTATTTAGTCATAATCTAAGGCAGTATAAGCCATGTCTGTCAATATCTGGAGTTTATATAGTTTGGTTTTGCTTTTAGTTTTGTTTTCAATTTTGCAAACGGCAATAAAAAATTACAGTGATATTTGTTTTTATGGGTGACATAAAAGTAATGGATTGCGTTGTCACATGTTGCAGTTTCTTTTTTCGCTGCCATGTACCAAGCAGCTAAAAAGTTCATACCTAACATTTGCGCCTTAATCGAATTTCACTCCATCGTGTCCATTCTCTTCCGACGTGAGCGCTCCCCTGGTACTGTAATTAACACAAATTTTACTCTGCGAGCTAAGCATTTATTAATGGGCGTCTGCTGAGTTGCTCGGCACTTAGATCTCATTTAGTACTTTGATTCCAGAAACTCGATGGGCTATAAAAAGAAGTAGGCAAGGCGCAGACTGTTAGCCGTGTGGTAACTTCCCTCTCCTTCGCGTCACATGAGCGCTTCACGGCCGTGTGATACATTATGCAGCGATGACCTCCGTGTAATGCACGGCGTGTGAATGAGCGGCTCCGGGAATGCTCAGCGAGGTGTAGTTTTACCGCCGTTGTTCGGCGAGCGGCGGGCGAGCCACGGGGAGGCCCACGCGGAGCAATGCGGTCGGATGAGCTGACCGCGCGTTAGACCGTGCAACTGAGCTGCATCGCCGAACTCTTCGGTCCCGAATGGGACGCGAACCTCATCTCGCTCTGTAAGTGATAGCTGCCGCACAAGGTTCCAACTTTCCCTTCCTCTAGTAAAAGACAGTAAACGCTACGAAAGAAGGCCGCACTTCAGCTCCTTGCTTCTAACCAGCTATTGACAAGATTTGCATAAAACGCGTTTTTTTGTAACGCTTGCTTTGATAGCAGCCGTCACCGCGCTGCGTTTACCGCGTAAGCTCCTTTTGCGGGGCAGCGAACGCAGCGGATCCGTTCGGCTTTTTGCGGCGACGGCGTTTCCGATCCTGCCGAATTCGTCGGTTCTGCTGTAGGAGAGCGCCGCTAAAGAGTGCGCTCCCTTATTACAACGAAGGCCTCGGCTGAGTTAATCTGTAGCCACCAGCTGCCTTTTGTCTCGAATATTGCTGCAGGGATTTTCGGCAATGTTACGAGGCAGGCGGGGCGGGTTCTTACCGATGCAGGAATATTACAGCTGAATTGCACTTCGTGAAGAAAATGTCTTGATCCCGACAAGTTTTCTCTCTAATCGTCTCTTAGGCTGATAGGGATCTTTTAGTTTAGAATGTGTGGGCAGCGCGCTGTGTTTTTACTGGCTATTTCAGGTTAAATACCCTAACAAGACATTTTTGAGTTTTTGTGATTCTGCTTTTTCATACATGGTTTATTCCACCGTGGTGAGTTAAAGTTAAACACACATTTTCCTCAGAATTCCTGGTGGTCTGAAGCACGGTAGCATATGTCTTGTTTTGGCCAGGTATCATCCAGACACGATTGCTCTTTGTTATATTCCTCCAGAGCGTTTGGTCAGAAAAGTCACCTTTATCCCTGCTCTGTCTGTGCGGAGTTTGCATGTTCGCCCCATGTCTCTGAGGGTTTGGTCCGGGTGCTCCCGTTTCCCCTCACAGTCCAATGACATGCAGTTCAGGTGCATTTGCGATGCTCAATTACCCCTTAGTGTGTGAACAGGAGAGATTGTGTGTGTAGCTACCCTACAGTGGACTGGCATCCAGTTCAGAATGTAAACCCCCCCCCTCACCGTGTTCCCAATGCCTCCGGGATAGGGTCCAGTTCACCGTGACCCTGCTCAAGGCAAGTGCTTAATGAAATCGGATGGATAGTTATTTTTATGCTGAATGAATTAGGTTTCAGATTTCCTGCTCAGGTACCACAGAGGTGTTGGACATGATGCTGCAGTCTCCATAAGTGTTTGTAAAATGAGTGGTTACCTCCGTCCAGGACACGCGGCTGTTGCTCATTCAGGTAATTCTACTAACGTTCATCATCAGGAGAAAAAACTGGGAACATTTTTATAAGCCGCTCAAAGTATGTTAACAGCGAAACTGATCGCGCGGAGTCATTCGGATATTTCCGGCAAGGAATAACACGAGCGGCACTTGTCGGCAGAGAGAGGAAAGAGGGAACCCAATACGTCGTCTCTTAAAGGAAGATTGAAAGAGGAGCCGGTTAAAAGAAGGGGACGGGGAAGAAGTAAAGAGGTAAAGGGAGAAGACGTCTTTACACGAAGTGCGGAAGCTGCATTTGTCACCGTCCTGCGGTTGGGCCTATCGGTGAAATCGGGGAAACGTTATGTAACGAATTACCGTCAACGTCTTTAAATTGCCAGCCGCAAAGAAATCTGCCCGCAAGTCGCTTACGTTCTGCTGGAAGTACTCGGGGAGAGGGGATCGCACACAAGAGGGTCCTGATGTAGGTTTGCGTTGACCCCGTTGCCTGAAGTTGCGGGCAAAAGCCGTGGCGTCGCCGTGCGGGAGAGAGGAGAAGGAAAAGCAGCTGCCGCGGCACCGCGTCCTGTTTCCTCCGTTTGTGTGCGCTCATTATGCACTTCCTGCAGAGAGAGCGACGCGCAGATAGAAGGTCAGATATAGGAAGTGTCGCGGGGCACCGTAGCTCTGGTCTTCTCGCTGCGCTCGCACAAAGAGGTGGCCCGAGAGCAGGCGGGACGAAAGCGGTGCAGAACGAAGGGGAAGGCGAACGGTGACAAATACGATAAAATCAAGTTCGGTAAAACGAGGCGGCGCTTTGGCAAGGTGTTCAGGAGTACGAAAGCCGGAGTGCGCATGAGAGATAATTGGGCTCTTTTCGACAACAAGCATCTCGTTGTGAGCGCCGAGAATACCGAGATTAAGAGAGCAGCTGCAGCAGTGGCTCACCTCGTGTGTGTAACATGAACCTGGACTCCACTGTTACGTGTGTGTGTGTGTGTGACGCTCTGGAAGGGAGGTGGGGGGGGGTACAGGAGGTAGGACTGCAGGGTGGAATAACCAGACGAACCAGAAAGTGAAGTATTCTATGGGAATGCTTGTGTACCTTATAAACAAAAAATTGTGGGAAGGAGATCAGGAATCGTCCGTCCTGAGTTTTGTGCACCTGCTTGAGCGAGGAACATCGATGCATCAAGTGGAAAGTAACGAATGAGGTTCATTTGAGAATCACACGTCTGCAACTGTGTCTCTTTCTCCAATGAAATGCAAATTGTATTTTCTATGAGATGTTCGTCGCTTTGGAGGAAAGGATCTGCTAAGTGAATAAATGCAAATATAAGTAAAGGAAAGCTGAGTGGATCCCGCTTTATACGAGTTGACTGTGGCATCTTTGTATGGTGTGTTAAAGTGGCCAGTTATTAGTGTAATTCATGGGGAATCCAGCTGTAAAGACTTAAATCTGCAAATTAAGCATGAGATTTTCATAATCACTTGAAGCTCAGGGTACTGAATTTACTGGAAGTTCTTAATTAACTGCAGTTAAAGCAATAATAATCTTACTATCACAAAATTCAAGAGAAATATTTAGTTTCTTTGCTTGCTTGCTTGTTTATTTAGTTGCTCTCTTTTGCACCAAAATGCATAGTGGAAACTGTGACCCCGAGTTTGTCGCTACTGCAGTGTAGCGCTGCGCTCAGCAGGGGTTTGCAGAAGAATAAGGAAAAAAGTGGAGTATTCCTGTATCGGTTAGATCTGTACCCTGCGCTTTGCTCCGTTGGTCATACTGGCTTAACAGCCCAGGAGGGAGGGAGGAAGGGGCGGGAGAAAGAGAGGAGACAGAGGCAGAGAGAGAGAGAGAGGGAAAGAGAGAGAGAGAGAGAGAGGGAAAGAGAGGGGAGAGAGAGAGAAGAGAGGAGAGAGAAAAAAGAGGGAAGCGAGAGAAAGAGAGGAGAGAGAGAGACAGGGAGAGACAGAGAAGAGAGAGATAGAGAGGGGAGAGAGAGAGAGAGAAGAGAGGAGAGAGAAAAAAGAGGAAAGCGAGAGAAAGAGAGGAGAGAGAGAGAGACAGGGAGAGACAGAGAAGAGAGAGATAGAGAGGGAAAGAGAGGGGAGAGAGAGAGAGGAAAGGAGAGGGGAGAGGAGAGAGAGAGAGAGGAAAGGAGAGAAAGAGAGAGAGGAGAGAGAGAGAGAGAGAGAGGAAAGGAGAGGGGGGAGAGAAAGAGAGAGAGGAAGGAGAGAGAGAGAGAAAGAGAGAGAGAAAGAGAGAGAGAAAGAGAGAGAGGAAAGGAGAGAAAGAGAGAGAGGAGAGAGAGAGGAAAGGAGAGGGGGGAGAGAGAGAGAGAGAGAAAGAGAGAGAGGAAAGGAGAGAAAGAGAGAGAGGAAAGGAGAGAAAGAGAGAGAGGAGAGAGAGGAAAGGAGAGGGGGGAGAGAGAGAGAGAGAAAGAGAGAGAGGAAAGGAGAGAAAGAGAGAGAGGAGAGAGAGAGAGGAAAGGAGAGGGGGGAGAGAGAGAGAGAAAAAGGAGAGAAAGAGAGAGAGGAGAGAGAGAGAGAGAGGGGAAAGGAGAGGAGAGAGAGAGAGAGAGAGAGAGAGAGGAAAGGAGAGGGGAGAGAGAGAGCGAGTGGAGAGAGATCTCTGAAATGCAGCCTTGTTCCTCCAGTAGCTGGAGCCAGTGTGGGGCATGTGTGCAGGATGGGTGTGACCGGGTGACGCAAACACAAGATCAAGTTCACAGACTGTCTTCAGGTGTGTGTGTGTGTGTGTGTGTGTGTGTGCGTGTGTGTGTGTAAGAAAGACTGGGCCCGAAAACCAGCACAAAGACCCAGAGGCAGATGACATGAAGCAGAGGGACAATGTGTCTCAAAGCAAGCAGATGAGCGGCAAATGGGAAACACGGTATTTGCCCCGACACTTTGCCAAGGATCCGGCAGCTCCGCGACTGCCCGGACTTGCCGAGCGAAAGGTAGCTCTCGTTTTGCTATCGACTTTAGCGCGCGCCGGAGCCGCGAAAGGCCGGCGCGTTATCGGCAGTCCGAACAGCGACGTCGGCGACTGGCAACGGCGTGAAGAAGCGAAGCCGCCAAGTCTCTGAGTGTACGGCGGAAAGGGGGTGGGTCACCTGCTTACCCTCCGTTTTACCGGAGTTTCACCCCCGAGACTCACGGTGGGAATTCCTAAACATCCTGGGCCTAGAGAGAGTAAAGTATTCACACATAAAAGTGTTCAAAAATTGCAATAATTAAAATAACGTAGGTGCCGCAGTCGTTTCACGTGGAACGCTGCAGTACACTCCCTATAATTTAAATGCCGTGGACAGTAAATGGTGCAGAGATTGAAAATGAAATGCTTCTAAGAGGCCGGTGGGACCCGAAGGCGCGTTACTGGTGCCGCGGAAGCGCAAGCGGAGCCGAGGGTGCGGGAACCGGAGGCGTTAAGCGTTCTGGCCGCATCAGAAGTTAGCTCGTTGGGAACGCGATGGACCGTTTCGCAGCGATGCTCATAACAGCTACGGCGGTGACGATGACGAAGCCCTTGTGACGCGGCGCTTGTGCATCTTGGTAACGTGCAGCGAAATTATGGTACGCGAGGACGCCGAACGTCACGGATTTCGCAAAGATATTTTTTACGTTGATTTTTGCCGCGATCATATCGTACAGAAGATATCGTTTTGTCACTAGAAGACTGATAACGAAGATTTTTAGTTTGTTAATAACAACATTAAGCAGTATGGCAGTTTTTATGATGTATATAAAAGTCGTAATTATATCAACGTTACTTTTAAGATTTTCATTTAACGCTGCGTGGCTGAGACCGGTTTCAGCTCCGTAAGAAGGTTGAGTATAATACAGCATTAGAGAGATTTTATTGTCATACTGCTCGTCGCATAAAGCAAAATTCAGTCATAAGAATTAACTTAAAATGCGTAAATGATGATGGAAACAGTGCCGTTTTCGGATGACGTTTTTCCTGCTCTGATGAGGAGTTGTGCAGCAGTGGAAGTGTAACAGCCATTGTTACGGTGTGTGAGTGATGCGGTCTGGGCTTTCGGGAGCCCCCCCCCCCGACGGCAGGTTATGGGTTCCATCAGAGTAAGCACCTATCTCCTCTGCTCATCGGTATTGTATGAAGAAAGAGATCTTGGCAGGGCGATCGTAGTTGGAGAGCACAGTGTGGCTTTAAGAGATCCTGTCATGCCTGGGTAGCGTTTTTTCAATTTATGTTGTTCAGACAGTGTGCCCTGAAACCGTTTCAGATGCGGTTCGACAACATCGCAACTCTTTTTTTCTGTGTGTTTCCCAGGTGGATTCTTCATCCATGAAGACAACGTGGTACTGCCCGTTAGACCTGGTATGACCCACACGCTGCTTACAATACGCACACGTGTAAACGTGTCAAACTATCTAACCTTCAGCAGGTTCGAGCTGATGCTTTTAGTCTCCAAGGACTTAGGTTTGAATCCCACCTGCTGCTGTAGTACCCTTGAGCAGGGTACTTGCCCTGAATTGTTCCAGTAAAAACTACCCTGCTATTGGATAAATCATTCTATGTAGCTTAACATGGTAAGTCAGTGGTGGAAATGTAAAAAGCACGATACTGAATAGTCTCCTGGTTCACGTAAAAATATGGAGACTTACATGAATGTTGATGGGATTTGCACCTATGATGTAAAGGAGATTTTAGCACTGAAGTACCACACACACACACACTTTCTGAACCGCTTGTCCCATACGGGGTCGCGGGGGAACCGGAGCCTAACCCGGTAACACAGGGCGTAAGGCTGGAGGGGGAGGGGACACACCCAGGATGGGACGCCAGTCCGTCGCAAGGCACCCCAAGCGGGACTCGAACCCCAGACCCACTAGAGAGCAGGACCCAGTCCAACCCGCTGCACCACCGCGCCCCCCTCCCACTGAAGTACCACTGTATGCATAAATAGACATTGGTCAAAAAGTTTCTGGCAAAGTTTCTATTTAAACAGATAAAAGGGAAGTGGGTGTGGTGATGAGTTCAATCTGACATGTGCAAAAAATACACTATTTATAAATATTTAGCTTGCTTTGAAACTGTGGCACCCTGGGGGTGTGGTGGCGCAGCAGGTTGGACCGGGTCCTGCTCTCCGGTGGGTCTGGGGTTCGAGTCCCGCTTGGGGTGCCTTGTGATGGACTGGCGTCCTGTCTTGGGTGTGTCTCCTCCCCCTATGCCCTATGTTGCCGGGTTAGGCTCTGGCTCCCTGTGACCCTGTATGGGACAAGCGGTTCAGAAAATGTGTGTGTGTGTGTGTGTGTGTGTGTGTGAAACTGTGTATATTCCCTGATGAAGTCCTCTCTCCTATAGTGCTGATAATCTTTGTGTAATTGTGGCTGTTTGCTCTGTGTCAGCATTACAGTTTTTCTTTCTTTCTTTTCTTTCTCTGGCTCATCCAGTCCTCAGTGTCAGAGGAGGAAGAGGATGGGGTGATCTACACAGTAGTGGTTCGACCATCCTCCGGAACTCCCATCCGTTCAGGGGTGAGACTAAATCGGCGTACCACGGTTATTTCTTACCGGTACCTGTGCAGTTTGTACACACCTTAAAACCAGTTCTGTTAAACTGCGGTGACACTAATGACATCACATGCTGCGTTACGTTTACATTTACCCCGTTATTCATTTAGCGGACGCTTTTATCCAAAGCGACGTACATGTCGTAGAAAATACAACGTGCGCGTTACGTTGGCAGGAAGAGACGCCTAGATGCCAACGCGTGATTCTTAAATACAGTTAGTTTTGTTTCTTACCGCCATATGAATCGATGTGCATCGCATGAGTAGCTGCATAAAACTTTATCCAAGTATCCATAAATAATTCCTTGTAGTTTTTTTTAAAAATATATATAAACATTTATATATGTGTGTATATATGTGTGTGAGACCGCAACAGCTTAATCTGAAATTCAGCATCGTCCTCTATTAAAAAAAAAAAATAAATAAAGAGTGTTAAAAAGCCTTCCTGCAACCCTCTCCCTCTTTGCCCTCAGCGAACTCCGCCGCTCCATGGCTCACGCAGCCAGTGTGTCAAAGCGGGCACCGAGGAGAAGCTGGTCCTTCACCTGCTCCGCTCCTTCTCCGTCGGCGACGGCTCGTTCGTCTCCGTCTTCCTGGCCACCTATCGCTCCTTCACCACCGCCCGGAGGGTGCTGGACATCCTGACCGACAGGTTCGAGAGAGATAAGAGAAGCGAAGCCGGTCCGAAAGCATACAAACAAAGCCATTGTCCTCCGAGGACGAGGGCGGAAGCAGAAAGAGCGAGGAAGGAGGAAGAGTGCGGCAAAGAGATAGTATTGTGTTATCCCTCTTTCCCGCTTCGACCTCGCACTGTCTTGTTTAAAATAGACTTTGGAACTGCAACGCTGCATTCCCCATTGTCTCTCTCTCTTTCTGTAGACTGCAGAGCCCGCCGGGGGGAAATAAAGCCAGTCCGAACAGGACGGCCTTTAACAAGTGAGTCCCTGAGCAACGTCGAGCCCTTCGTTATTCGGCGTACAAAAGCAAAGGGCGAAGCGCGTCGCCCTCTCGGCGCGAATTTACACGTATCCCAACGCGCGCTTCGTAGGGACGAGCGGTCGAACCCCGGGCTTACGGCCGAAAAGTTACCGCTAACCTCCTCCGAGATTCGGAAGCCACGAAAACACGCTGCGTGTGTTAAAAATGATCTGTTAACGAACACTAACTGTGGTCGGTTTGTTTTACGGTATTAGTCAAGCGTGCGCTGTTAACAAATGGTTTGACATCTTGTGAATGCGCACCGCGGACGCATCCCGAACGTCATGCTGAGCGCGTACGTTCCCACCTTTCCAACTTTTCCAGGGCGGTGTGCGCGGTCTTCGCCACGTGGCTCGACGAGTACAAAGAGGACTTCTTGTCGCTTGGGGATCCCGACCCCATCCTTCGACTCGTCCCGCTCCTCCCCGCTGAACTCTCTGGTTCCGAGGTGAAGAAGAGATTGTTGAAAATCGCGGAAGAACTCAGCGAAAGAACACTGCTGTCCGACTCACCCACAGGTACGAGACCGGAGTTGTGTTGGCGCTGGCTTCATCGGCGTCACGTCCAGCTGCGCTGTGTCTTGACAGAAAAACAGATGCAAACTTAACATTTACATGTATTAATTTATGAGAAGATGAGGGTGTGATGGTGCAGTGGCGCAGTAGATTTGGTCTGTGCCTATTCTCTGGTGGGTCTGGGGTTCGAGTCCTGCTTGGGGTGCCTTGTGATGGACTGGTGTCCCATCCTGGGTGTGTCCCCTCCCCCTCCAGCCTCGTGTCCTGTGTTGCCGGGTTAGGCTCCGGTTCGCCGTGACCCTGCTTGGGACAAGTGGCTTCAGACATATACGCATACATACCTACGTATATCCAATTTAGCAGACACTTGTCTCCAAAGCGACATAACACCTCGCAGAAAAATATGAGCGCATTACGTCAACAGAAGGAGAGACCTGGATGCGAACGTGTGATTCTAAAGCAGTTAATTTGTTACTCTCCAGCATGTGAACCAATGTACATCACACAAGTCGCTGCGTAAAGGTTTATTCGGATAACTGACAATTCCTAATCGCAATTTTTTTTTTTTTTAAACATTTGCATCACCCGAGTGGCTGCACTTACGAAGAAACATGACATGTAACCTACAGCAATAGTAATATCAAATTGGATTCAGTAGCCAACCACAGATCAATATGCATTTATAAAGAAGAGGGCTGAAAAGCAGAAGGCACATGTGACTCTACAGGAGGAAACTGCTAAATGTTCACGGTCAACTGGCTGCCCACCCAGTCATACTGACCGCTCTCTAATAATTATTACTCTTGTTATGCACGTTGATGTTAAATTGTTTTGCATACATTGCTTATATGACTGAAGATATGCTCCTTTCCCAGGAATTTACTCATTTCCAGATTTTATTATAAATAAGACTCTGCAGTACTGTATGTGTAAATTACATTTATCACTAACATAATACTGAGTATTCTTGTGTCGCAGACAGCGTGACCTCCTTGATTTCTCCAACGGCTACTCAGACGTCCAAGTTTGATGCCACCAACATTTTGGGCTTCCCGGCAGAGCTGATCGCCGAACAGCTGACTATGATAGAGACAGTGAGTGAGAAAAATACACTAATGGAATATGATCACACTCTCAGTGACTGAGAGTTCTCACATGTGCTGACGCAACAGTTCACTTTGTTTAGGGATTGCATTTCGTCTTGGAACGAGAATGTCTCAGATCTTCCTGCAGCTTCTTCCAGCTTGTTCACAGCGTCCGTCGTCCATTCAGGAATTATTTGTACGTCTGGTACCCTACCACTGCTTGGGCTCTCTGTGGTCCCAGCGGGACAAGAAGGGTCGAGAGGGTGTGTGCTGGTCGGTCAGGGCCACAGTCAAGCAGTTCAACCGCCTGGCCAATGCCGTCACAGCCTCTTGCCTGTGG
Organism: Scleropages formosus; assembly: GCF_900964775.1. Classification (NCBI taxonomy): domain Eukaryota; kingdom Metazoa; phylum Chordata; class Actinopteri; order Osteoglossiformes; family Osteoglossidae; genus Scleropages; species Scleropages formosus. Next base: position 14,870,675 of record NC_041823.1, on the reverse strand, counting down.
GATACGAGCCTGCAGAGCCAGCAAAGGGCCCGGCTGCTGGAGAAATGGATCCGTGTGGCTGAGGCGAGTGATCCTGTTGCTTGGAACGTTTTTGGATTGGAATCATACCTTAAACGTCTCTAGTCTGAGCTTCAGTCCTATGTCTTTCTTGTGCATACCGCTTTGGTTTTCCAAAACTGGAGAATACTCCCTCTCAGAGCGTGGATACAACCTCTCGTATTTTATCCGTGTTTACTTAATGTCTCAAAGACAGACGGTCACGCATCCCCAGTGTGTAGTTCCAGAGTAGCCCCTTTCACGTGCTCTCGCTGAATGTCTCACTGCAGTCCTCATTGCTTTGTAGGAGTGCCATAGGAGGAAGAACTTCTCTTCTCTCTACGCTATTGTGTCTGCCTTGCAAAGCAACCCTCTTCACCGACTGAGGAAGACTTGGGTGGAGACGGACAGGTCTGTGTGTTTTGCGCGAGATGTGTATCGAGAAGACGGAATTAGTTCAGTGTTCCGTCAGATTAGAGAATACAGTTCGTTGAATACCATTGTGCAGCAGATCAGAAGGACCAGTCAGAACTGTTCCCAAATACAAAGATACCGAAAATGAGAATATGCACAAAACAATGCATTTTTAAAATGGAATTTGTCAGCGCTCAATAAGTGCATGAGCTCTTTTGAAATATGCAAAAAAGCATTTTTTTTCCATTTACATTTATTCATTTCGCAGACACTTTTCTCCAAAGCAAAGCATCTTCTTTTATGTGAAATGTGGACTCTGATGATGAATTCCCTTCCTTTGTAATCCCACGTTGACAGGGAGGCGGTGAAGAGGTACGAAGAGCTCTCAGACATTTTTTCTGAGAAGGACAACTATTCCCAGTGCAGGGAATTGCTCAAAGAGGTGAGTTCAGTGACAATGACATTGTACCCAGGCCTTAAAAACTGAAGGCAGCCCAGAACATAAATTCTGTTGAATCAATAGGTTGTTATTGTTCTCTCCTCCCTAAAAGATACCAGCTTCTTAGTGGTTGGTTTTTTAAAATTTTTCTAGGAAAGATCATTGTCGCATAACATTATAACTGATGTCCAGCTACAGAGATTAAAATTTGCAGTATAAATATCTGCATTATGAATGGATTTAATAGATACAGTACACATTAAATATGTTGCGGGGTCTTTTAATTCAGAATAATTCAGAATTCTTAGTCGACCTGGCTTAGAAAAAGATGGTCGGATAGAAACGGGGGCATTGAGACCATTAACCAATTGTCTTAAATTTCCTGACCTTTAACTAGAGAACGTCCTTTACAGGGAAGATAGCTGACTGTGCAACACATTTCCTGAGGTTACAGGCCACAAGTATTCTATATTGAACTCTAGAGTACTAACTACATACTGTAGCATTCTATATTATAAATTAGAGATTTTGGACTGTAATGTTCTGAGTTATACTTTGGATTACAGCCTCTCCTTTCTCTGCTGTGTCTCTTTGTGTTATTAAAATCATTGTGAAAAGGGTGCCTTGACATCTAGGTGTTGAACTAATAAAACAACTTTGAGCAATATGAAGAAGAGTATGACGTTTAGTAATAAACCTGATGATAGTGAACAGAGCTGATCCACAGAACACATTTACATGGACAGAAAATACATTTTTTGTAATCGGCGATCGTAACGCACAAATGAAGTTGAATAAAAAATACTCAGAATACATGGAAAATTAATGACCAGTTATTTGAAAAGGTACTGGAATGTTAAATGCTCTGTGGAAAGGTTAAACTTTTCAGCTCAGTGGTTTAATGGGTGTGGTTGGTTGGGTAAAATGGTTTCTTGCCTTTCAGCAATCCCCTGTCAATGTGGATACCAAGGTGAACAACAGGAGGAGAACTGGGGTAAGAAAAATGATATTTCAAACCAATGCATGATATCAGTTCAGAAATATCTGCTTCCAAGGGGATTGCTGATAACTAGATTGAAATAAGTCGTAATTTTAACTGCTTTTTTTTTCCCGCCCTTCTAAGTCTGTAACCCGGGGCACTGTACCATACCTGGGTATCTTCCTCACGGACCTCACCATGCTCGACACTGCAGTCAAGGACAACCTGGAGGTTAGTGTACCTCTGAGTGCTTTTCTTGCACTCTGAGTTACCACAGCCACTGTTGATGGAGACTGTGCCTGCAATTAAAAAAAACTTCTCTCTCTTTCAGAATGGATATATCAACTTTGACAAACGAAGACGCGTATGTATTTCCTAAAAAAATACCACATAACAAGACTCGTATTGAGTTGCAGCAAAAGCCTCTTTCCTCTCAAATGCACTTTGTGTAACCGTGATGCCGTCCTCTGTACTCTGCCGTGTTTTGTTCTACTACAGTTTTACTTTGCGTAGCTGCTTAGTCTGTGCAATAATGCCGCTTCCTTTTCTTCTCAGGAATTTGAAGTATTATCCCAAATAAAACATCTACAGTCCACATGTAAAAACTGCTCGTTCTTCCGCGATGAGGAATTTCTGGAGTGGTACCATAGTGTCCCAACTCTAAATGAGGAAGAGAGGTATGCAAGATAGTTTGTACAGACAGTTATGTTGTGTATTCTATATTAATACCCTCACAAAGGGATAAAGGGTTAGACCACATCTTTATACTAGTTTAGACTACATTGTTTTTGCTTTCGCAAGAATAAAAGTGCAGAAACGTGGCACTTCTTTTTTAAAGTTAATGTCTCATTTAAGAGCATCATGAGCGTGACATTACTAGTGTCACGGAGCCAGTGTGGTCGTTTCAGTTACAGGCTGTCCAATCAGATCGAGGCAGCTACGGAACCGAACCCTGGTCGAGCCTTGAACCCCACAGTTGTCATCACACAATGCGGAGAGTAAGGTTTTTTTTTTTATTTATTCATTTTTTTCTTCATCTATACGTGGAAGTTCCCCAATTTTACAGTGCTCAGCTTTGCGTTGCCTCGAAAAAAAAAAAAAAAATGGCAAGTGGCCCAACAATATGTGATGTTGCTCGTAGTTCTGTCGCAAATGTTTCCTGTGGTTTCGAGACACTGTTGCCCTCATAGAAATTTGCATCTTTCCTCTGTCGATTTCCCTACAGTTACCCATAGCCTTCTTGTCTTCATTGTTTTCCTGTTTTGATCTTAACGGAAAAATAATCTGAAAAACATCTTCCGAACTACAAAGCGCAAGAATACATGATAGAGAATTACTTGAAAAGAATTAAAAAAAAAAAGAACAGGCGGATACTGACAGCACACAGATGGGTTTCCTGTACGAGCCTCGGTGTCTTTCTGTCTGGGTAACGCCAGCGTGCAATATGCTCAGCGAGGGACCAGGGCCGCGCGTGTGCGAGAGGGCGAGCCAAGCAGCATGTTTAACAAACAAAGCAGGCAGCCCTGGCGTGAGTGTGGCAAGATGGAGCGCCACAGATAGCACACGCGCTCGTAGCGCACGCGCAGCTGAACACACATAGATAAAGCGCGCGAGCAGACATATGTGTGCTTCTCGCGCTCGGATCGCGGAGGCATTGAGTAAAACTGTACAGTACGGATATGCAGGTGCGGTGCTCATGTCGTGCTCTTTAGAAGGGGCTTTCCCTAGTTATGTAAGATGTGCCTTGCTTGTGTGTGTGTGTGTGTGTGTGTGTGTGTGTGGGATCGTCAATTTAGATCAGCCAACCACCTCCGTTACACTGGGTCATTTAAGGTTTCTACAGTAAATGTCAAAAGGGTTCAAACTGAATCAAAACCTGAACATATTCTGTTCTCCCAGGGTTTGATTTTAGGGCTTTATATAGATAATCTAGTCACTGGTCAGCAACTTTGGTCACTAATATTCTTGAATATCACTGACTAACACTCAGTTATGACGGTATTTAAAAAAAAAAAAAGATTTTCAGTTGTACGTTTTGTTGATGCGGAACTTTTCACCGCCGCTTTGTTTTGCTTACAAATAAAGTGTAATGTTGATAGGAATGTGTTCTGGTGTAAGCCACGGTAAGTCAAAGAAGAACTTGTGTAAGTCTAAGAATAAAAAAGCTCTAAGCTGTTGCCTGAATCTCTTAATTCCCTGTTCTTTTCAGTATTTTGTCTTCAGTGGCTAGTTCAGCTCTTGAGAACGAAAGCGTCTTTGATTTCCCCTCACCTATGAACCACCTACTGTCTAAACTTGCAAAAGTAGGTACATTTCAGTGCTTTTTTTATTGCTATTCTAAATACAGTGGTCCGTTAACAAATATTTCATATTGATGAAAGTATAAAGCTCTTCCTTGGTTACTGCAGACATCTGCCTAATTAATTTTTGTAAAAACTGTTATTATTGAAGATACTAACAATTGTAATTACTGCTAATATTTCAGCACATGAAATCACCTTCGGTCTCCTGTCTGGATGTTGACACCTCGCCCCCGCCTGCCGACCCCAGTCCTGCCTCGCTAACCCCGGCCAGCGACACCGTCAAATCGCACCGACGCTCCGTCTCCTGCGGTAACACTCCCACCAGTAAAAGCCAGGAAGCCGGGCCAGATATGCGGATCATCAGGATACGGATGGATTTACAAGATGGAAATTTGTATCGCAGTATACTGGTACTGACTCAAATTAACAGAAATCATTGACAAATAAAGAGTACAAAGTATTAACAAAAAAGCGTGTTGAACACATTACAGATTATGGTCAGAGTAATTAAATTCTGAAATGTGAGCCACGCCTGTACTTTTAGTGTAGCCTTATCCGACTCAAACAGGCTCTGAGGTGTTTGGATCAGTGGAAACGTCAAAAACCTGGAGGTGAAACAAACTGCCCACTCAATAGAAGTGCATCATAAAGTATGAAATGGTTTATTGATAAGTCATACCACTGCGTAGCTAAAACAAAAGGGAACGAAAAGGTTGTTCGTTATTGCAAGTTTCTATATGTCTGCCGCTAGCATTACTACAGGCTAGATTCATGGCTTTTTCTTCGCTTTGTTCATATCCCAGAGCAAAAGTTCCCTCCTAGGAAACTAGTTTTTCAAAGCTGCATTTTATACTTTAAGCCCGTCTCATTGCAGTTATGTATCTGCTCACTTCGTGCTGCATCTTTGTCGAGAAGACAAAGCAGTATTGCTTTAAATTTCCGAAATTATTCTGAATTAGCCGATAATTTCTCGCTGCAGATGTTGAGCTACCTTGTCCTTGATAATTTCTCCAGCAAGCAGCCCACACAGTATGTAGCACACGGACTAACTCATGTGACGCAGAACGTTGGATAATTGAGACCAAGTTGCAATGATGGTATTGAGAGAACGACAGAGCCAGCGTGTGCTGAGAAATGAATGTAGCCTATTGTTAAAATAACAGCAAAACAGAATGTCCATGTGTGATTTAAATAAAATCCAAACTTTTAACTCCCACACAATTGCTGTTTGTGTTCGCAGGTGACGAGCAATGACAAGACCCCGTCTGTGATCAGCCACGCGCTAGAGAAGCACAATCAGGACCCAAAGGAGGCGCCCAGATGCGAGCTCATCCAGCTGCTGCCCGGCGGAAAAGGTACGGCTACGGCAGTCTTTCTCGTTTTGGAACGCAGAGCCGAAAATGGGTCTCTTACAGGTAAAAGGTGGTGCAGAATCACGGAGAAGTCTGCTCAAGATGTACACCAAATATCCAAATGATATCAAAGAAAGTGATATCGAGCGCTTTCGTGCCATTCCCTGCTATATAATTCTGTAAAATTGTACTTCTGTGATTTCTTCAGATGAAAGAGCTCATTAACAGGAGAAATAAGAAAAATAGCGTAGATAAAGCATGGCACAGTCGGTCCGCTTCAAATGCCTAAATTTATAATAGGGAATAAATCGTTTTCCTGATAACAGTATTTCAGGTTAATATACACTGTAATTTGTGCGCTAGCGAAGGGAACTTTTCAACTCCAGCAGCTGTTCACAGACTATGACACATAATGAAATAGGTCTTTCTTCCCGTCAGAACTGAAAATACCCGCTGCGGGAAACGTCTTCTACGCTATGAGCTCATCCAGCGTCGACTTCCTGTTGAGAAGGCAGGGGACGAGCACACCCGCCGGCCCGCACGCGGTCGGCACGGAGACCAGCGCCACCTTCCCGAGAATCAAAGCGAAGGGGCGGAGTCTCGTCAAGACTCTGTTTTGACTTGCCTTCCTCACCTAGGGCGTTCAGGCCATCTGGAATCGCAGCTAGTAGACTCACTCCAGGAATGTAACCAGCAAGTAGTGAACGTGGCTACTTACGGTGCGAGTGGGTGGTTTTGCCGTGGATTAGTTTAAAAAAAAAAAACGTCTCCGGTCCTCCCGTCAAGTATGATTCTTGTGGCCGGGAAGCTGTTTCAAATCAAAGGCTTCACGAATGGCCCAATATGACACTATCGAGGACGCTGGTTTCCCGTTATATGTTCAGCACATTAAGTGACCTTAATGACTTACGTGAGACTATAACCCCAGCGGTGGGAAACAATTCTCATGTACAGCCGTGGCCTCAGTTTACATACTATGCAAGTGTAAACCCAGAAAGGAATGAGTGAAACACCACAAAAACACCACGCCCTATATGAAGCTGTACCTTACTAAAGGAATTCTCTGTCTACCTCATAGGGGAACTTTCATAATCGCTCCAAGTTTATTTTTAGTCATAAATTTTAGGCTCATTCACCAGACCCTTGGATCAGGTTTCATGTTCCACATCTCAGGCAGATATTAGCGTTTCACACTTGAAAAAAAGACCTTCAGAGGTAAATGTAGATGTCGCGATGTTTCGTAGGCAACTGTTTTTTTTGGTATCGGCTTTGCGATTAAAAAATCTGCTATGAGTGTATTAAATTGGGTGCCTGCTGGCCGGTTTTCCAGCAGCAGCAGCAGCAGCAGCAGCAGCAGCATCGCTTTTGGGTGGAAAGTGTTCATTAGTGGCTGTTGCACAGTTTCACTGGTATGATGAGGTGACAGAGAATGACAGCAAGAGAACTGACATTCACAGCTCTGCAAGCCTGGCACAGGCTGACAATGAGTGAAGTTCTTGTTAAAAGAAAAAAGAAGAAAAAAAAAAAAAAAGCATATTCCAAGAAATAAAATGTACACTTTATTTTTGGTACTTTGCAATACACTATTATTTTTACAGAAATTTTCACGTCTATCTGAGTATTTATCTGAATATAATGAATGTTTATTAGGATTTGTTGATGCTAAAATTTGTTTACATTCCCATCAAAGTTTCCAAACAGATTTTTAGGCATCTTGGAGATACTGTCCGCTGTAACATATGAGGTTATCTGCAAGGGGTATGTTTGTCAAGAAACCTTTGGTATTTATAGTTTTAGGGACGAAATGGAATAACGTGCATTGGAACCAAAAGGACCAAGAGTACTCACTAATGAGAAGGTCAATATTGTCCATTGTATTTGCGCAGTGTCATAATGCTTTTTGTGGGACATTAAAATGTGGGCTAAGCTAACAAAACGGATACAAGATGCAAAATTTCAATTACGCAACATTTTTCCAGTGCTTTCAGGTGATCTTTGTTTTGTCATCTCTCATTCATTAACTCCAAGTAAAATTCACACAGCACCATGCTTCATATTAAAATGTATAGGGTCTGTATAACAAAAAGGTTATTTTAACTGCCTGTATTTACTGACATACTGCACTGTATTTAGTTAATGTGGTCTATGAAAATGTATTCGCCGGTAGTGTAGGGGTTAGAGCTCATGCCTTTGGGCCCAGAGATTGCAAATTTGAATCTCTCTCCAGCTGTAGTACCCTTGAGCAAGGTGTTTACCCTAAATTGCTTCAGTAAAAGAAGAAAAAATAGCGGCCTGTATAAATGGGTAAATAGTTTTAAGTTTCTCTGAAGAAAAGTGCCAAACTAATGCAAATGTAGTAAGAATTACAGTATATGCTCACGTTAGAATCAGTGCTCTATGTCCCAAACGTGAATAAATATGGACAGTTACAACACTTCTGATGACCCTTTACACCATCCATGACTCTACAGTTCACCCAGAACAGCTGTGCTACTCCTTTTATATTTATCAAACCTCAAGAAATACTTTTTCTAATAGGCCGATGCTTGACTGAAACACTGTGAAAGAGGAGCTCCTCTTCTTGATCGAACAGAAAAACACTACTGCTCAAATTGGAGTTTAAGGGTCAGCTGTTCGCACCGAGCTCTCGAGAACATTGCGGTGGAGAGTAGAGCTGCAACGTGAGCCGGCTCTTGCTAATGAAGTAACTCGATGAGTGCGACCGAGGTAAAATCGGCATGTGTCGAACGTGGCTGTCGGACCACCTGTTGTGAGCTCCGATCCCACCCGGTGCCGCGCTGATGAAGTCCGTACGCTTAGGCAGCCGCGGTGTGCGGATTTGAGGCCCGGCCCTGGTGTTACAGTTCGGCTCATTTTCCGAGCGGGAGGTGTAATATGCTACGGTAAACTGTACCCGTGGCAAATACGCACCGATAAACATAATGTACAGTGTGGTAGATGATACGGATTGCTAGAATTCTTGGTCTAACTGTACTTCACATCTGAGAAACCCAGAGCGTTCGGCACTTGGACAGTTAGCCAACATCCCTCTGATGGTTGTGTAGAAACCAGAGCGGGGACACCCTCCGGTGGCAACATGGTCTGAGATTATTGAGTTTTACTTCTTTTGCTGTTTTTCTTTATTAGGAATCTCCTAAAACTTGTTTGCCTTTGCTTAATGCCATGAAAATATGCTCAAGATTGCGCATATTGCCTGGCAAACCCTAGCCATGCCGTTTATGGATTCCGCTGGCTGTGTTTGTACCATGTCTTTGTAGACACTTCTGCACTACCTGTTAGATATGTTGAGTAATAAATAACCTTTTTCATATTTCTGCATTGCATTTTGACTTTGTGTGTGTATTTAAAAATACATTACAGTGTCAGGTTATATGTGCTTAATATGTTGGCCTGATTTGTTTCACTACAAAATCCTGATGTGCTTCATCACAGTGAATTATCTAAGGAGATATGTACTTGGATGCATGAAATAGTCAAGTGAGAGTTTAAAAGATTTCAAGTACTAAGAGGAAGAAGACCTGTATTACATAAATTACTGATGAGCTACCCTGTGATGGATTGCAGTCCCCTCCATAGTGTATCCTTTTTAGCCTTGTACCTCATGCTTCTGGGACAGACTCCAGACCACTGCAACCCTGACTTGGATAAGCGGATAAGGAAAGTGAGTGAGTGAACGACTACTGTCGAACTAGAGATTTTTTCAGTCTCTGTACATTTCACTGTGTGGGTTTCCTCCAGGTGCTCCTGTTTCCTCCCACAGTCTAAAGTCATGCAGCTCAGGTGAATTAGTGACTCTGAATTGCCCTTAGTGTGTGTATGTGTGAGTGACTGTGTGTGTGGCTACCCTGCAATGGACCGGCGTCCCACCCAGGGTGTACCCCCCCCTCGGCCTTGCACCCAATGTTTTCCGAATCACCTGGGTCATGCTCAGAACATTAACATTGTTATTGAAATTGGACTGATGGATAATTTTCAGTATACATCATCAGTTACAATATTATGATCATTGCAAGCAGTTAAAAATAAGAAAACTATATATGTGTTTTCCACTTAGTGTTTTGTACATCATATATTTTCTGTATTCTAATCCTACAGGGTAGTTAACATCCTGAATAATAATGTTGCATTGATTTTTTTTGTATTTTTCTCACCACAGCTGTGCAATGATAAAGTGTGCTTATTATTTTGCCAAAGCTGACATCACCTTGGGGGGGGGGGGGCTGAGTTAACAGACTCAGAACAAACTTGTTTACATACAGTATAATCAGTAGGGTGTATATTTAATTCTAAAGAGATGTCGAGAAAGAATTCTTATAGCATATACAGTACAACACACTACACAAACATTGCTTTGCAAGTGACAGTTCTTATCTCACAAAATCAACCAGGCAACAAGGGTTGTTTGGAGTCCAAAAAAAAACATTATTGCAAGTGTAGCCATTATGAAACCATGCAGTTAATAAAAACCGGATAAAATACGCATAAAGGTCACTGAATGACATGGAATGAAAATACAGTGACTAAGTCATTCTATTTTCTGGACATAGTCTTACTTGAAACTGGTTAAACGAACTAGTGTGACAAAATTCCATCCACTGTATGGATGGGTTGCCATTTGAAACAAAATTCAGCGTTTCAAACACGTCTGCTCATATCTTATAAATAACCAGCATTTTTGTAGGCCAAAGAAAGCCTTCATTTGGAGGAAGTACTTCACAATATGTATGTAAGCCACATAATGTCACCTTACCGGGGGGGGCGGGTCAGCCTTTCTGGAATTTTCTATGTGTAAGTAACGAAAAGCTCCGGTGCAGCACTGCGGTCAGTTTTCACAGCACTGCAACAGCTGACGTGAATGACACGGCAGTGCAAGCGGGACACTTTCACAGCAGGTGGGGATTTAGCAAGAATGAAAATCTGTGAAAATCTTTCAGTTCTTTTGGCCTTCTCTCTGAACAGACCTGCTTATATTTTTCATGCACACATTTAAATGAGCTCAGTTAAACAGGTGAGTTTTGCTTTATTATTGATAAAATGTGATTACTTTTCACCATTCACTCCTAACCGCTACAAATTATTATTATTATTATTATTATTATTATTATTATTATTATTATTATTATTATGTAGTGGAGACCTTTGTCCCCCAAGACAAACTGCAGAGTTGGGTTAGTTTCTGCAAGGTTTAATAAGATAACAATGAGATGATGATAATCCAGGATGAAACGTGTATTTTCTTGTAGCAATTCCTACCCAATCAGAACTGGACTAGAACAATAATTTAATAAAAGAAAGTTAAACAGGACAAGAACAACATCTTAAAATAGTGAAGTCGGGACACAGAAGTAAGGGTTATGAACACGGTGAGATACTAAAAAAGAAATGGGGGGAGAAAAAAAAGCAACAGAACAGTTCCAAGATGCCATGTGAACAGATGAATATTTAAAAGCCGGTAAAAAAAAATCCAGTAGACCGCCAGCACACCTGACATTGCGTGGAAGCTCATTCAACCGTTGCTCGGCGTTAACAGCGTTATACAGCTCAGTGGACAAAGTTAATCTCTTACCTCATTAAAACGTACTGTTGTTTTAATGAAAAACCTCATCCGATACTATTTACATCTCATTTACTGAAGTTTCCATAACCTTTCCATACATTTGTTGTCAATGTAATAAAATGAGAACAGTGGAGACCACAATGTGAAAAGCCATGGTTAAATATTTTTAAATTTCAGCACCTTGAAAATGAACAATACAGTACACAAAACAATTTATAAGGTTTTAAATGACAGTTAGCACCTCACCTCCATTTTGCCATATCCATAATGAGCACAGTATTTTTTACCCCAGTACCATTTAGCTAAACCCAGATATCTGTACACAATGCACACATTAGCATCTGAAACAAAGTACTGCAACCTTTCAATTTAAATTTGTGTTTATCCTTGGGTTGTATTAGTCAACGCTGGAAACATCTGTACACCACTCACAGAGCGCACAGTCATGAAAAACTAATTTTAACCCCGAATATATCTTACAAACTATGAACACATGTGTGATGGTCATCTTTGATAATGACATCTGAAAAGTTAGTATATCATTAGAAGGATAACACGTGTGTGGATATTTATGTAGAATTAGTGTGCTGCTGTTTTCCCTCTTACAAAAGAGCTGTTATTAGTATATGAAAAGGGCGGGAATAAAGTTAGTAAGGAAATCTATTTAATTACCAAACATTATTTTGACTTGGCTCCTCTCACCGTGCAAATGCTTTACATGAAGTTCCTTGGATTTCCTGTATTGAAAAATGTTTTTTTTTTTTTTTTAAAAAAAAAAAAAAAAAAAAATCACAACACGTTAAAAATGTGATCTACGGGTTCGTTTCTTTACATACACCTTACAACATATACAAATATACTTTACATCCCAGAGGAGGAAATGTCCGTAACTTTGTGTTTATGTTCGTCATTTTAAAAACTCCAAGATTAAAAAAAAAACTGCTGGAACTAAGAACTGATTGTAGTCTGTTCCCCAGATGCTATTTCTAATAAATTGCTAGGTCCCACATTCAAGGACTATCAATGAAAATATTTTATCTTAACTATCATAAATGCTTAACACTTGTATTTAAATTATTTAAATATGACAAAAATATGACTCTCAACACGTCAATTGATGCAGGTCTTACCCTCCCGCCTCGTCACCCCTCACAGGGGTAGTATTCCACCACTGCGGTCCTGTAGGCCTTCCACACAGCGCTGTTACTGTGACATACAGTGCCACCCCCCCGCTTCTCCTCCGCCTCATTCCGGTTAATGTCGCCCACACATATCCAGCTCCCACTTGCATCCTCTGTGCCAACAGCCCACTTCGAGTGGTCTTTGGTGGTCATGAATTCGTCAGCTGATCCGAGGGAGATGGTCTTCACGTTGAGGACCTCCCAGTTCTGGGAGCAGTCTGAGGGCAGGACTCCAGCGGACTCGTGCCAGAACTGAACCAACAGATTGGACTGCAGAGCTGGGGCCACCCAGGAGTGGTAGAGGTCTGGAAAGAGGGGAGAAGTATCTGGAGTCAATGTGGATCAGTGAAGAGCCATTGAAAAAAAAAAAAAAACATGTCGACAAACTTATGAAAATACATTTTTTCAGCACCTGCTTTTGTTACGACCAATTTTATGAGACTACGATTTTCTGAACATTTTTTGTTTTTTTTTTCCTATTGCATTTTCTAAAATTTATGTTGGAAAAGACTGAAACTTAGCAGAGAGAATGTGACCTGTATTAACCTGCTGAGAGAACAGATGCGAGTAAAAAGCATCGATATAAATTTGGGCTGTAGGACTGAACACTATTCAGCTCACCGCCCCAGTGTTTGTACCTCATCTACCATACGGTGTTCTCCGTTTGAGCCATTAACAAGATGATGAACGTTGCATGTGTTTATGGGATATATCGAGCAACGATCAGCACTAAAAAGAGGCTGTGAAGATATTTTTCAGAGATTTTCAAATTTTAATCTATCTTGAAGTCAATAAAATGATTACAATAAAAGTCTTGCCAAGGTTTTTAATTAAAGCTATATCTGACATTTTTTTTTTCCAGAATGGAACCCATGAATAAACTAAAGCATGTCTGTATAATTAAGCTTTTATTAACTGTGAGGTAGGAGTCAAAAGCGAATGGAATTATGCACGCTATGAACAGACGTCTTTTCCCATTTGTGTTTGCAGCTTGAGGAGTCACTGTACTACTTACAGCAAAAAGACAAATTACCATCAGCTGCAAACACTTCCAAGGTTGCATGCTTTCATTTCTGGTGAAAAAAATTAAACACTGCCATTGATCTATGCCCAAACCCTCAAATAACTGAACAACTGCCTTCAGAAAAAGTACAGAATGTCTGAAAATCCGCGGCCTTCTTTTTTTACGTTTAATCAGCTTTCTTTTTTTCGGCTGTGATTATTTCCACTTCAAAACTGTATATTTCGAAACGAACTTTGCGCCATGAGAGGATCGCACGTACATCGTAGCACTCACCGTTCTCGAAAGACGAGCCCTTCGCAAAGCTGACGAAGGCGGTACCCGCCAAGGAGGCGAGCTCCACGCTGCGATTGGATGGAACCAGAGAGAGGGGGTCGGAGAGAGGCAGGCTCGCATTTGACCCCTCGCTCCAGCTCTTCCCACAGAGAGCAGCAAGTGAAGGCAGGGAAGAGGCCATAGAATCTGGCACGCTGCAGTCGTAGATGAGCGGCTCATTGATGCTCAGCTGCTCACCTGTAACACACACATCAAGGGAACCGCATTAACACAAAGCACCGCAGAACTCACTTCATGTTCACACACCTTATGAGTACGTATACGGCAGTAAGTGATCAAACACTGGTTCGGCAGTTGAACGTGCGCATGCTCTCCCAGACCCTGGAGCGGTAAACAAGTGTGTAAATGAGCTGATAAAGCAGCCCACATGATTCACTAGCGTGGTACCCAAAACAGTCTCTTACCTCTTACAAGTCACTGGTTTGATCGTTTCAGAGCATCACACAGAGAACGTACCCTTGGGTTCAGTTACTGAGGAATTATCATACCATTTACATTAAGCATCTGCCTCATATAACACAAACACACTCTGAGACATCACTGCACACTTACAATAGAAAAAGCAGTTATTGAAAGGGGTCTTTTGATGGTTACTATGGCAATGGAGCCAGTTATGTAGGCTGCTGCTAATGTTAAAGAGGCAGTATACAAAAAATAATTACAGACAGTAAAAGTCTTATTAACATAAAATCACAATATTTATTATTATTCATCCATTTCAGAAGAACAATAAAGGAACGTACACAATGAGGAAGACAGATACAGCTCATTAGACATTTTTAATGTCATCTTTATACCCCATTAATGTCGAGGTACATCCTTACCAATGGTTTGGAATCTCTCCAGCGGGTAAGTGACACAGAGAAAGTTTTGTCCATTTTTCTCCCCGGTGCTGGGATACGCAAATTCGCCTTCGTCCTTAGGAGGTGGAAAATGAGGTGTACTGTGGACCAACCAGAAACCCTGAGTCTTATCCAACAAAACAACACCTATGGAATGCACAAGAGAAAGAGATGGTGAACTGTTACATATATTTCATATGTAAACACATTTAAAATTTCAGAATGAATGTAAAACCATTTATCTTTTATGACACTGATTCCACTGGTATTTTTAACTGTCTATTAATGAAATATTTCTATTGCAGGTTTAAAATGTCAATAACAAATTTCCACCACAAGGTGTAGCTATTGAGCATTTTGGCTATTCAAGGTCTAGTAAATTTACAGGGTAAAACTAAACGTAATTGTTTTTTTTTGAAAAGATACAATATAGAGTATTACTATCAACAGATGGTGGACTACCAAATTACAAGATGCATAGAAAAACAAATATTTCTGTTTGCCAATTAAGAGATACATCTAAATGGGAGCAGCCTGTAGCAGAAAGGCTAGAGCTGCTGCTGCTGCAGCTGAAGGTCACAGGTTTGAACCCCACCTCCAGCTGTAGGACCATTGAGCATGGTAATTATCTTTAATTGCTTAAGTGTACAACTGGGTAAGTAATAAGTGCAAATAAACAAAAGCATACATCTGGAGTATGAAAGAGTAAGAGATACCCTTGAGAGAAAGGGAAGGCTCCATCATACCTTTGGTGTGACCTTTTTCATGCTGCACAGCAAAACCTGAACCCTCCTCCTTAGGCTTCTGGTCATTGTAAAGGATATATGCAATCTCATCAGCCTAACAATGAAAAACACGCACATTTATAAGCTGAAATTTAGCTAATTAATTACAAACAATTCAAAACGCACACTTTTGCCTAAGAAGTTATTAAACAGCCTTTCAACGTTTTCATGAAGTGTGTTTTTGGTTACGGCAGTATTTTAGCAGTAAGCAAGAACACACTTCTGAAATGGCAATTTCCAGTCTGGTTTACCCCAAAAAAAAAAACACTATAATTCAGAGATAAAGAATGTCATTTTTAGGCATGTATCGCATAACACTTAAAATGAACTAACAGGAAATGACAATACAAGAAATTTAAAATTTGTTTAGGATTTAAGAGTGTGGTGGATTTTGTAAAACAGAGTCCATATCCACATGTCTGGTAAGAAGCATAAGACACAGCAATTTCACCAACTATTCTTACTCAGCATACTGCAGTATAAAACCAAAACCACACAATTTCACAGTTCCTTTTTCAAAAGGTCTTTTTCCCTATTTCATTCAAAGCCCCAAATATGCAGAAACAAATACTATTTGGGGAAAAAAACAGGTAAATGAAAATCATAATGCTGAAACATGAACTGCTTTTGTGAACTAATTGTCCATAACTACAAAAAAATCTTGTAAACAATTTCTTCTATTGAATTTAGTCTAACTTAATGTATAAATAAAAATGATGGCAGTAGGAAGCAGTTTTTTGTGATTGAATCCTCTTTTTTCTAGACAAATACAAAAATGTACTACACTTACAGAAGTTACAAAGGGCAGAACAGTGAATAGAGCAGCTGCCTTTAGACCCAAATGTTGCAGGTTCAAATCCCCCCTCCAGCTATAGTACCCCTGAGCTAGGTACTTACCCTAAATTGCTCTAGTAAAGTTACCCAGCAGCATAAATGGGTAATTCATTCTAAGTAGCTTTATATGCTGAGTCACTTTGGAGAAAAGTGAAAAAATCTCAGTAATTCACAATGCAGATGTATAACTTTGTTTTCTTGCACTTATTGAGCTAATGCTTTTCTCCTAAGTGACTTACAATGTTATGCTCCACAATTACCTACCCAGTGAGTGACACAGTTGGACAATTTTTACTGCACCAATTTAAGACAGTGACCTTGCTCCATGGGGAATGAATAAATGTACTGTCAATGTAAAGCAGCGTGTCCGATGGGACATGGAGCAGCAGTCCCACCTCCCGCTGCTGGTACAGCTGCCCCACAGTCCGGCCCAGAGCTCCCGCGCTGTCGTTGACCTCCACGGCCCCCGGCGCCCACCCCTCGCTCCCGGGGCCCATCAGCAGGTACTGGAGCCCATCGCTGCGGAGCTGGTGAGCGAGGCGGGGCAGTTTGTACAGGTGGAACCTGCGGCACAGCGAAACAGCACGTGACATTCTTGCCCGGAGCTGCAGCGAAGCATCGGTGACGCAGGGGCCCCGTGTGGCCCCGGCAGCAGCCAAGAGCAAGGCACCGAGTCACTTCCATGGCATGGCATGTGACAGCAGATCGCACGAGCGACACAGTGGCGTTGAGCGGAAACAGAAACGCTGAGGGCAGCGGAAAAGAAAGGCACAGATTCTGAGCGCAAGAGCCTGACCAGTCGGTGGGGTCCCCGTGGTCGCTGTAGCAGGAGATGCCGGGCGAGGCGGCGGACCCTCCAGGTGGAGCACGCAGGACTGCCAGCAGCAGGAGCACAAGGGCAAGGGGGGTCATGAACCACAGCATGGCCTGATGGCAGAAAAAGTGAAATCGAACAGAGTTGGAGTACATATATATATAATCAACAATTCTTTCACAGAGTAAGTGACACGCAGGTGCGGTGTAGTTCAAGTACTGACTGACTGAGGTACGAGCCCAAGCTCAGCTGCAGCAGCTCTGCGGCGGTTTTGCAGCGCGAAACTTTTCTCTTTACGCTTCTTAGCGAATCATCATATGCGTCGACAACAACGTCTAACTGCGCAGCCGGGCTGCGTGTCACTTACCGGCGTATAAAATATCTGATTTGTCGTGCGGGCTGTGAAGGATCGCGCTACGCGTGCGTTCGCGTCTCCGTCCGCCGAGCTCACCGTCTAAGCGTCGTCTTTGGCTCGAGAGCGAGCGCGTGCCCCCGGCGGAACCTCCCCGCGCGCAGCCGGAACGCAGCGCGTCGCTTAGCGGTGGGGAGGAGCCTGGAGCCTCACACCAGGTTCTCGGGGACACCGCGAAGCGCTTCGTGTCTGTCCTCCTTCGCTAGCTCGAAACTAGTCTCCATTTGATTTCACAAGTGTCCTTCAGCCACCCACAACTAGTGCTCCATTAGGCGTTTCTTTATCGCTAACTACATTCCCGTTGCTACAAGTTCTTGAACAACCCAAAATGATGGTGCAACGGGACCCATGATTTCAGCAACACGATGATCACATGTGTTAGGCCGAGTACAGGTGAAAATGTTTGTGTTTCACTCATTACACACCACCATGCTTATAAAGGCTTATGTGTACATTTACATTTTTAGCAGACACTTTTCTCCGAAGCAACTTCCAATAAGCTCTATATAGTGTCATCAACCCACACACCTTATTCACTGTAGTGACTTACACTGCTAGATCCTCTACTTACACTGGGTCACTCATCCATACATCGGTGGATCACACTCTCTCTGTCCATCACACACTATAGGGAACCTGAACAGCATGTCTCTGGACTGTGGGAGGAAACCAGAGCACCCAGAGGAAACCCACAAACACAGGAAGAACATGCAAACTCCACACAAACTTAGCAGGGATCGAACCCACATCCTTTTGTATCACCCAGATGCTGTGAGGCAGCAGCACTACTCACTGTGCCACTGTGCTACCATACACCCTGAAGACAGATAAAACTGGCTTTCCTGGTTTAAATGTAGCTGTAGTTTGGCAAACTTGGTGATAAACTGGCAGGGGGTGCAGTCAGTGCCTGCTGTGTGGCGGCTCTGGGGTTCGAGTCTTGCTTGGGGTGCCTTGCGATGACTTGGCATCCCGTCCTGGGTATGTCCCCTTTAGCCTTGCACCCTGTGTTGCCGAGCTAGGCCGCGGTTTGCCACGACCATGCTTGGGATAAGCAGTTGTAGACATTGCGCGCGCGCGCGCGTGTGTGTGTGTGTGTGTGTGTGTGTGTGTGTGTGTGTGTGTGTGTGTATCAACCATCCATCCATCTTCCATCGTGGCGGCAGCAGGGCGAGCAGAGAGGCCCAGCCGTCCCTGTCCCACGCAACTTCCTCCAGCTCAGCCTGGGGGATCCCCAGCCGTTCCCAGGCCAAATGTGAGATATAATCCCTCCAGCGGGTCCTGGGCTGACCTCGGGGCCTCGTCCCAGTTGGCCGTGCCTGGTGTACCTCCGAAGGGATGCGCCCAGGGACATCCTTATCAGATGCCCGAACCACCTCAACTGGCTCCTCTCAATGTGGAGGAATAGCGGCTCTACTCTGAGTTTCTCCTGGATGTCCGAACTCCTCACCCTGTCACGGAGAGTGAGTCCCAACACCCTGTGAAGAAAACTCATTTCAGCCGCCTGTATCCACGATCTTATTCTTTCAGGTTCAGGACCAAAGGTGAGAGTAGGGATGTAGATCGACCGGTAATGGAGAGCTTCGCCTTATGGCTCAGCTGCCCCTTCACCACGAGAGTCCGGTACAGCGACCGCATTACTGCTGCCGCTGCTCCCAGTCTGCGGCTGATCTCACGCTCCCTACTCCCCCCCACTCGTGAACAAGACCCCAAGATACTTGAACTCCTCCACCTGGGGCAAATTCTCTCCCCTTACCTGTGTCTCAGTCTTCTGGAAAAAACTTGTAGATGTGTTAACAGGTAGTGTGGTAGAGAACAGCTAACACAAAGATTGGAGGGGTTGCTTTGTAACTTGGCGGTCAGATGGGTTCAAAGCCCGTTCTTGTTATAATACACTTGAACAAGGTACTTAACCCTGAACTGATAGAATAAAAGTATTCAACTGTTTATATGGGTAAATCATTGTTAAGTTGCTTATCTGACATTGCAAGTAACCTTGGACAAAGGCCAGAGGAAAATAACAGTTGATGTTAGTCCTTACTGTTCCTTTCCCATGGACTGCATCCTCTCTGCCAATTTTTTTATACATTAATTAAATATCTTTCATTCCCTGCTTTTTCCTTATTCTTTATGCTTTTTCCTTTTTACTTTTTTGTTCTTTATTGTTGACCATAAGCACTTTTTTGTGTCCTTCTGTTCCAATTCTCACTTCTGCAGTTCCTATACAGCTGTCATGAATCTGTGTCTTAATTTACAGTAACGTAAAATTAACTTTGCACTAAATTGATTAAATCATTATGTTTCGAACACAGTGAACATATCCACTGTCCCTTGTACTTTGGGTTGCTTAATATTTTGTGTTTTTGAACAGCATATGGATGTATAGCATATGGATTAATAATGTTGCTTGTTCTTTGAAGAAGCAGGTAGGAAGGTTCACTTTGAAGTTATGCTTTTCTCTGTTTTTGGGTGGCTTCTGTTTCTTTCTGACTGTGTGCTGTATATCCAGAGTCATACGAATTCAGGTGAGCCATCATGCAGGTCGATCACAGCAAAAAATCTATGAATAAGCTTCGGGAGACTCACCAAAAGAGGGACATTGAACCAACAGCTCCATAATATTCAGTGCATGTGTTTGCAACCCCTCTACATTTATTTACTTAGCAGATCTTTTTCTCCAAAGCAACTTCCAATGAACTCTATGTAGTGTCATCAGCCCACACACCTTATTCACCAAGGTGACTTACACTGGGTCACTCATCCATACATCAGTGAAACACACTCTCTGTGTCACTCACACATTATGGGTGAACCTGAACAGCATGCCTTTGGACTGTGGGAGGAAACCAGAGCACCTAGAGGAAACCCACACAGACAATGTACAAATTCCACACAGACTGAATGGGGATTGAACCGATGTCCTCTCACCCCACCCAGGCACTATGAGACAGCAGCCCTACTTGCTGTGCCAGCACATCACCAGCTCACTCCAGCCTGATCACTACTCATTTCACCCAGTGTTCTTACTGTTATCAATATTTTCATGATGTGAGACTGACGTCTGTAGGCTTGAAGACTTCCTGTGTTCACTGCAGCCAGATTGTTTCAACCATTTTTATTAATCATTGCTTATCTTCATAATCAGGCTCTTCACAATAAAAGGGTGACTGGTAGAGGACTTCCATGAGAACAATCTAAATATCAGAGGTGACACTGCAAAGATTCTTAGCACCAGATTTATCTGAGGTAGTGCCTATGGGTCAACAGAAGTCAGGTCATTAAAAGCCAGTCCACCATAAAAGTATTTAATAAAATTAAAGTGTTAAAATTGTTGGGAGTCAAGTTTTACATGTACTAAGGAAAGTGGAAAATTTCCCCTTTTATCAACCATTAAGATCCATTAATTTTTGTGAATGTTCCGATACCATTTGACAGTTGGTATTGCTTTAAGAAGAATCTATATCAAAAATATTAATATAGTTCATGATGTTGCTATTTTCAGTGTTTTACTTTGTGCGGCACTGGGCTGGTTTAAGGTGTGGCACACAATAACGTTTCCAGCGCAGCTCTTTCATATTATGGTCTTAAGACTGTGAGCAGCATTGCAAATATTTCCTCCATGTGACATCATGATATGTCAGCATTGTCCTAGGAAATGGTGACATACTGGCCAATGTTGTTTGAAAGAAGATGGTTTAACATGTAGAATACTGAAGTCTAATTTCTTACAGCGCTCGTGATCAGTGTTCAAGAATGATTTGATTACTTCTGATAAACTGTCAAAAAACTCAATTTAAACTGTGTGGCTAATATTCCCATTTTGTCAGTGAGAAGTGTATGCTGTACAATGAGATCTCGGTTACACAGTCACTTTGATTCTTCTTTGTTTATATGTTTCTTGAAGCAAAGTGATAGAACTGATGAAATGGAAATACGACACTTGACATTACATTTTATAATTCCGCTATAATTACAATTTAAACAATATTATTTTGTTTCATTTCCATGGGTTTTATAATGGATAATTACATGCGCTTATCAATGCACTCTACATCATTTTTACATTCGCAAGACAGTGTTTGCTGACAACATATAGTTGTGTAGTTTTATTTGATTATACACAGAACATGGCGTATGAAGCCATTAAATTATGACACTAAGAGTGACTAGCCTTTCAATAACTTACATCTAGAAACTGATGCTAAGTAATTTTTTTGTCCTCTCTTCTTGTATAAATACCCTTTTATCTCTGACATTATCACTGCCCTGACTAGACACGGACACATTTGTTATAACACTCTGAACAATGACTTGCATATACTGAAAATATGCTGAAAAGAGTGGGATAGTACTTTGAAATATACTTGAAATAGTGCAAATGCTGTTTGATCTCCACAGCTTTTGTTGCTAACAGTTTTAACTCATATGAGCAGATAAATCAAAGAGTGTAATGCCTAACTCAAGCAGAAATGATTAGACATCTATTACAAGGTCTTGGAAAAGTCTTGGCATGCCAAAAATGTGGACCTGATGCATGAAAGCCTACCTGTCATGATCCCTACCACACTATCAACACAACCTTCTATGCCCAGTTCCCAACTTGTTCTTGGCATTAGTATTGGAGTGCCATAGGAAGCTCCGTCCTCTGTTCATCCATTCGCCCACCTTGGACTTTCAAGAGCAAGGAGAAGAAGTCCTCATCATCCATGGGGCCAGGAGCAGCACTGCGTTGGTCCTCTAGTCTCCCTTGGGCCTGGAAATCAGAAGGAAAAACACTGAGACTGAGCAAAGAGGATGCCTTGTGTCCATTGCTACTGGCCACAAACTCCTTTAGGTGTGTAGATAACTTATATTACGTAAGTCAACTTCTGGTTTTATTAATAAGTTGTTGAACCAACTTTGACATAAAAAATCTTGAAAATTACTTGAGAAGTAAGAATCATGTTGTACAGATCCTCTTTAGGAGCTGATTTGGTGGCCACTCCCTTTAATTCCACTTCCTTTATGCTGTTCTTCTTCTTGTTCACTTTAAACTGAGGAGGTTCTGGAGAGGATGGACTACGCTGCAGTTCCGCACGCTGGTCATCAAGCCGACGGCCTTGGAATGTAGCCACTAGCTCGAAAAACTCCTCCTTTTGGAGTGATGTCATTGATGAGAACATCACTACAATGATAACAAGAAAATGTGAGATTTCACATAAATTTCTCTTGACTTGTTATGCAAAAAGACTCAAACTGAAAGATTGTCAAAACTATAGTGAATATGGGATTCGAAGCTGTTATTCACTTCATTTGTTCTTGTATGTAACAAACTGTGACGTACGAAAATCTCTAAACTACATTCTCATTAACTGAAGAACAATTTTGCTGAAACAAAAAACACATAGTTACTTTATTAACCATCATAATATAGCTAAAACATTGCTAGTTTTGTGTTGCTGTCTATATCTTGTCCGTAATTATAAGTGCTTAAAACTTTGGGACATAATGTTCCATGTTGCGCACATCTCGAAACCCAGTTATCTTGACAGAACAAAGACTTTGAAGAATGTATTTTTGCAGTTGCTATTTCCAAAAACTGCATGAGTCACAACATCAAATTCACAGGCATTAGTACTTTTTAAAGTGAAACAGAAATAATAAAAAGAATAATAAATTAGTTTGCTTGTCACTGTTGCTGTCTAGTTATTGCTTATTTAAATCTTAAATTTTGACTGATTGTAGTGTAATTAAAAATTTAATAATACTTTCAAACATCAAAACTGCAGTAAATAGGATCCACATTCCCTCACATGATGTTCAGGTTGAGTTTGACTTCCTTTCACTCTGCAAATATGGCAAAATGTGGGAGGATTAAGGGCCAACTGGAGGAACCAATAAGACTGTTGCCAGTGACAACCGGTAACACAAATACCTGGCAGTCTTGAGCCACAGTGAACAGCAGGAAAAACCCTGAAAATCTTCTCTCTCCTCTCAACAGAACAAAGGCAGAATATTGCACCCAAAGAGGCTCCTGATCACAAATGGCGACCTAACTATGCCACACACTACCTCCCCAGTATGATCTAAGCTGTAGGGATAAAATATACCACGTTTTTCACCTTTGTGTCGTGGGACAGGGGTGCTTGGCTCAGAGTGACACCTCCGTTCTGGTGTAAAAGAGCAACGCTGGTCATTGAGCCTTCTACCCTCCTGAATAGAGCACAGCAGCTCATATAGGGAGTCAGGAAAGTCAGGGGTTAACCTGCGCATCTGAGAAAAACATACAAAAGAAGGTGATACGTATTAAATATGACCACACGTCAGTTTTATCTATACACAGGAAACAGCAGGGTATGAATTTAAGAATTTATGAATTTTTTTTAGAGCTATGCCACTGAAATGCCTTTATCTTATGTACCTGCTCCCAGGGTTTCAGTGGCTTTGCATTTCTTTGTTTCAGCTAAAATCAACATCATATTATTTTTTCCATCTAATTACAATACGCACCTGAGATTTACTATCTTAAAGATATTTGCTACTAGTAACTCCTTTTAAATAGTTTTCATTTTTGCTGACAGATTGTTTGTAGCAGTTGGCTTACTGGTAATGAACTGTCAAATGAAATTATAGTGTGACTAGTACAACAATTGCAATCAATATTGCACATTGGTAATTGTAAACAAATACCTAAATTTAACATCTAATACAAAAGTCAAGTTTTGTTGGAGAGGGTGGCCTATATGTTGAAAACACGATAAACGTCTCTAAGTGTGATAAAAGTTAAAATAGAGTTGTGAGGGGGTGAGATACAATGAAAGATACAGTATTGTAGCTGATGTATTAATATGACTAATACAGACCAGTTAAATCGTGTTGTCATGATACATGCGGTTTCCTTATTATGTCATCAACAACATTTTGTGAGGACATTCTGTCAATTAATGTAGGCTGTATGTTTACACTTATGAGTCAAGGCTGTAAATTTACATGTACATTTTTCATTTAGCAGATCCTTTTCTACAAAGTGAAATACAATGATTAACTAGTTGTTAGCTTACGTTGTATCTAAGGTGACTTATAATGTTAGATACACTAAATTCCCAACAAACATTACACATTTAAACAGCAAAACAAAGTTACACTCATTCACTCACACATAAACACACTACAGGCAATTTAGATTGAGTAGTTCACCAGAAATACGTCTTTGGACTGTGGGAGGAAACCAGAGCACGTGGAGAAAATCCATGCCAACAGAAGGAAAACAGGTACATTCCACAGAAACAGAATAGATATTGAACCAATGTCTGATCACACATCCCAGGTACACACACACACACACACACACACACACACAGAACCACTTGTCCCAGACGGGGTCGCGGGGAACCGGAGCCCAACCCGGTAACACAGGGCGTAAGGCCGGAGGGGGAGGGGACACACCCAGGACAGGGCGCCAGGCCGTTGCAAGGCACCCCAAGTGGGACTCGAACCCCAGACCCACCGGAGAGCAGGACTGTGGTCCAACCCACTGCACCACCGCACCCCTACATCTGAGGCATGTAAAGGTAATGTTATATATTATTTAATTCAACATACACATGTCTGATATATAAAATTTAACATTTACCAAAAAACACTAGGAAAATCATATCGGAACTATATCTAGCCTGTCTTGGTCTGAATGTCTGCTAGGTCCTGAAGAACCCATGTCCCTAGTAATTTATGTTATTTTCATCTCCTTATACTCTTTCCATTTGCTGAAGAACATTTCCCTGTTGACCTTTTTTTTTTTTACCAGAATTCACATCCTTGTGTCATAGCTTGTGTTGTAAACTTCTGTATTTGTTTACAGTCAAAACTTTAGAAGCATTATGGTACTGCTATTACAGTATACTGTATATAAATTGCGTATACTATTTAAAGTGTCTTTATAGAAGGACAGTATTACCTGTTTCTGTGCATCCTGGGGACTCAATGTATCCTTAGATCTCTGCTTAGGAGCTTGTTGGTCAACAACCTGTGTTCCCACGTCTGTTCCTAACATGTCACTCCTTTTTCCATCCTTTTCTGCAAAAGTGCCTCTTGTTTTCTGCTCTTTCTCAGATTCAGCCCCAGCTTGCATGTCTCTGCATTTTGCTTCTGTCTCTGTTTCGTCGTTGCTTGGCCCACCCAGACTCCCTCCTAGCTTGGTTTCTTTGCTTTTTGTTGTCTTTCTCTCATCATTCACCTCATCTTCTCTCTCTCCCTCCAAATTGACCTCCTCTTCACATTGTTGTGCTGGCTCCTTTTTATTCACTTGGCCTTTCTCTCCCTCGATCTCCTCTTGTCCCATCCTGCGTATCTCCACTGAATCTTCTGTCTCTGCCTCCTTGTTTCCAACTTCACATTCTTCAGATTCTATATGTACATGTGGAGCATGCACTCTTCTGCCACTTTTTCTGCTGTTAGCTCCATGCCGTTGTACTTCATCCCCTTCCTCGTAGATGAAAAGCGGCTCACAGAACTCTGCTTCTGTAGTTTCATCTCTAACATCAATACTGACTTCCATTGACCTCAACACAAGCCAACCAGCCTACATGTAAACCTGAGGAAAAAGAGAATAAAAATTAGTCAAAATAATTTTGATCCAACACCTACATGCCAAGTTTAAGAAGAAATGGCCAGCTACATCTGAACAGAGTCAACTTTATCTCCTGATAAAAGTCCTCTTCAATTGTTTTAATAAATATATTTCTAATAACTATAATATTAACAACAATTATTTTTGTATGACTATCAAAGTGGGGGGCGTGGTGGCGCAGAAGGTTTGGCCGGGTGCTGCTCTCTGGTGAGCCTGAGGTTCGAGTTCCCCTTGGGGTGCCTTGTGACGGGCTGGCGTCCCATCCTGGGTGTATGACCCGTCCCCACCCTATAGCCTTAAGCCCTGTGTTGCTGGGTTGGGCTCCAGCTCACCGCGACCCAGCTTGGGACAAGCGGTTTAAGCAAACGTGTGTGTGTGTGTGTGTGTATTAGCAAAGTCCCATCCCACACACATTCTTTATAGCTCAGATATCAACATTCTGACTAAAACATAGAAATCATTGTGCTGAAGAACACTAATAAAGTCATCTTGTCATTATTCTGATTGTTCTCAAACGTTTAGTAAATTAAGCTGATATTAATAGAACTTGATTAACATAATGAGTCCAGAATGACCACAGATCAATCCCAGAATTTAATCTAGTGCAGAACAATGTAGGCCTGTACAGTATAATTTTTTTATGCTGCCAGTCATCTCGAAAACTGGTCAATAGCTCTGTTTTATATGAGAATATGAACATAATGTTTCACCAGCGCATTAATGTATACTGAAATCTGTCCGCCACCCAACCCCCATGGCTCCTTTGCTTCCTTCTTGTTCTGATCACTCTCTCTTACCTGTTTCCTTTTCTTTTTTCTGCTTTGCTGTGCATCACCTCCTTGAATCAACAGCAGCTGAAGGTACCGTAATTTAAGCCTGCGACAGAAAGTTGAAAAAACAAACACAGAAACACCAGATTTTCCGTAGAATGGACTGAGGCTTGACTGACACACACAGTGCAGACTCACTCTCTTTCGAACTGCATCTTTCTCTTCCTGTTCCTCTCTTACCCCACTAACCCCCCTTTTCTCTGACATGTGTGTGCATCCCACACAAAAACTCAACAGGCGCATTTATGAAGTGAAACGCCACTGGGTAAAATCAAGCTTTAACATGTACCAGCATGATGGAATGTAACACGATAAAATGGTTTTTTTAGAGTCTTGAAAAGTTTCAAATTCTGCAAAATACAATATAAATACAGGAAATTATACTTCTCTGTTCTTTCTTCTAAAATTAGTTGCTAGACTCAGCAGTGTTATTGGGTCTTAGCGTAATATTTTCAAATTGTATGCGTATACTTGGAAAATTTCTGTACATGAAATCTAACATATTGGTTGTAGAATAAGTAATAATTTATTAAAACGTAGTTAATAGAAGCAATGCACTCCTGCAGTTAATGAATACAGCCACTTCATATGCTACATCCTTTAAATTGTTGGTGACCAAATAATATAATGTTGCTTTTAAATTATGTAATGAAAAAAAGAAATTAAACAATATGTCTTCACTATGCTTGCAAGGCATCTGCAGTGGGGTATGGCATAAACTATGTTGAAACCCGCTGTCTGTTTGTGTGACACTGAACCTGTGGTTTTATTGACTTCCTGTTGACTTACAGCTAAAACAGAAGTAGAGAAGAGAGAATGAAAGAAAAAGAATAATTCTGGGGTCAGAGATTTTCTGTTGGGTGTGTTTACGAAGATCGCCAGTATCTTAAATAGCACCTATATTTTCATCTATATCTGCTATTTTTATTGGGGGCTTAAATGCTGTGTCATAATCATATTGGGAATCTGAGAATTAAATTTACCTTTCTTTTGAAGTTCCTTCCCATTATTTTCTTATTTCTTTGATTGTTTTACTTTGAGCTAATTGGAACTGCAATCTGCACATTCCACAGGTTTAAATACAACTGAACAGAGCAAGTTATTTACAGATTTAGAAAGACTGACATACCTCTTGCTTTGTGGGGTAAATCTGAATGAAGAATTACATCAGTAACAAATTATCTTGGTGCATCTATCTGGTTCAAGTTATTAACACAGCACAACGTACAACCTACCTCATGGTATTGTTCAAAGAAAAATTGTACAATAAATAACATGCAACACAAGCCATCCAGTGGATTAGGCTTTTGAGATCTCCGTGTCCTTTTCATATCCAAGTACATTTAAGTTTGGAAATTAGATAAAACCATATTAGAGGTCATAGTTAAGACCACTTGGCTTCTTACTTCCTTTTATCCGTTTTCACCTGCTGTGTAATCATTAACACAAGGCAGTGCTACTTTACGTAAAATGACAAGTAGGCCTACTGAGCATGTTGTAATGTACAAGGGTGCAGTAAAGAAAATTCAGTCCAAGATTTGACCTCCTAGAATTGTTATGATATAAACACTGTCCTCTGCCTAAAAGTGCTGGGATACTAATTGGTCATTAAGGACACCTAAACCAGACAAGAAACTACTTGCAGCACCACCCTTGTCCCCCATGCTCCTATGGTTTCATCAAAGTTACTGCACTAAGCATATGGCATAAAGGGATATTTTCTGAAACCACTTGTCCCATGCAGGGTCGCGGGGAGCCAGAGCCTAACCCGGCAACACAGGGCGTAAGGCTGGAGGGTGAGGAGACACACCCCGTTACAAGGCACCCCAAGCGGGACCTGAACCCCACACCCACTGGAGGGCAGGACCCGGTCAGACCCACTGCGCCATCGTGCCCCCTATAAAGGGATATTATAAAGATTTATTAACGTCAAGTAACATGCACATTCTGATGATAAATGGTTTCATGAAAAACCACTTTTACTATACTTTGTTTGCTGGACAGTAGCATAATGGATAGTGTTAATGCCTCACAGCTCCTGGGTTGGAGGTTCAAATCCAGTCCTGGCTCTCCTCTATGTCTAGATTTTGTGTCTTCCTAGAATTTGTGCATTTCCTTCCGTCCAAGAGTATCTTTAGATTGCTGTAATCCCTTGCTGGATAAGGGATTTCTGAAAATAGATGTTTGCTGAACTTCACTTCTTTGAGTGAATTCATGTATTGCAATAATGGCACAGTATGAATATTCGGTGACAAATCGTCCAAGGGCCTATTTTGAGAGATCTATTTCGAGAGATCTATTTTGAGAGGAGTTCCAGGTAGTCTGCAGAGGCAGTGCAAGAGAAGTCCCAGATCTCAACAAAATTCACCGCATCAGTGCATCAGACATGGACCCTTTAGGTCATGAAGTCAGAGAACCAGGTGCCTGGGCCTCAGTACAGCAGCTCCTAACTAGCTGTAAACAATTAAGAGGCTCTGCTGAGCAAGGGGCATGTCAGTATGGGGTCATGTGTATTGTGATTTAAAATGCTGACTTTTAATTTAATTGTTGATGTTGTGACATGAGCTTTCAAAGCAACATAAGGTAATTAACAAAGTTTTAAAGAAACTTGGTAACTGAATCGGAAGAGTATTGGTCAGAAAAATTGCTAAATTATTTAATATGTTAAGGGGAACTGTCACAAAAATAACTGCAGCATATGCCAAACACAGACAGACTGCATCAGCAAAGAGGAACTGGTTTCAAGTTGAATCTCATTGACAGGATATATATATAATATATAAATACCACAAAAACACAGCCTTGGAAATCACCACAGAATTGATATAGCACCTGTGTGACCCAGTGTCCACAAAAAAATTTTAATTTTTTAAGGAACACAAAACCTAGACCCCTGAGCAATGGAACACAGTAATATGGTCTGAAGAGTTATTTTTACCTTATTTTCAATATCCAAAAAGGTTGACATTTGGAGAGAGTCAAAGGATGCCTTCAATGTACAATGTCTATTGCCAGCTGTTAAACATAGTGGGTAATGTGTAACAGCACAGGCAAACATCATGTGGGAGTCATTAGGTCCAGTGACTCTTCTGCATCGTTGTATAATGGCCAAGGAATAAGAAGCCATTTTACAGGAGCATGGCCACATTGTGGAAAAATATTTGACTACTTTTTATGCTACATTTTTATCTTTCTTGAGTCATTTCAACAACGTCTTAAAATTGCATGCAAAAGGCATACTGACAGGAAAACGAAACTATCATATCGTGCAGAAATGTGATATCAGTGGAACACAAAAAACACTTACAGATCTACTGATGCTGGGATTTTGATGCCACCATCTTTCTCCACCTGGTAGATGGGAAGTAAAGTTCACAGAACAGATTTCACTTGATGATGGGTGCTGGGTTTGTCAGGGTACACCTTAAACAGTCCAATGTCGACAATGCAATTTTACTTTATTTTAATGATATTTACAGTACAACTGCCATTTAGAACTACTTGTATCGAAGGCCAGCGTACAAAAACCTGTAATCTGCAGTGAAGAGCAAAATTTGCACCAACAAGAAGTGGTAAAAGGTATCACAGGAGATTGTGTTCAGCTTTTTTGTATATTTTGACAAATTTATGCTTGGAGAAAACCAAAGTATTTCATCATTATTATCAACTATATCAAATATAATGTAATTATCACATGTGATGTGCACACTGTATTTATGAGAAGTATGTCACTTTGAAGAAAAGCATCTGCTAAATGAAGAAATGTAAAGGTAAACTGTTCAACATGGGAATGGATTTATAATAATGGTGCTGGCAGCTGTCGTAGGAGAGTCATTGATTGTGACTGGTGACTGCAAAGAAGGCTCATACAAGAGAAAAGGAAGCATTTCTATGCATGAGATGCAAAACACTTGTTTCCTCAGATAACAAGAGGACGCAAAAGGTGCTTTCAACACAAGTCAACAAAAGCCATCCTTGGCAGGCATCCGGACCGTTGAGGGCAGTTCTGGAGAGCACAGTGCATTTTCAGATTCTTCATTTGTCAAATAAATGCTGGAGAATTTTCTTCTGCAAGAGTTGTCCAGTGTCCCACTACCTGCAGTTCAGGAATGACATGACAACATCTTAAGGACTGAAGACAAAAAAGTGCCATACCCCATTCGTTACGTGACAATCTTTTTTTTTGTTGTTGTTGTTGTTTATTCATATTTTGTCCAACTTATGTACGGTATTAATATCCTACTCCAACATACTTTCTGCACAGTTAGGAAAAGCATAACAAGACAAGGAGTTCTTAAGCTTAAGCTCATAGTTACTAGTTTATTATATGTTGAATATAATATACATTGAAATTTTTACTTGACAGAAACAATTACGTACCGTCAAGGTATGACAACAATAATTGGGAACATAAGAGCTGTAAACAAAGTGTGTGGCAAAAAGAGAGTCAAAGAAAAAAGACTTTTAAAGAGTTCGTTTACTTCGACTGAAATAGCAGAAACCGGTTACAAATAATCGCTCGACACATCGTGTATACATGTTGTAACACGTGTGATTTATGTCACTGTTATTCCGGGGAAAGGTAATAAACGAGTTAATTTGGCCCTAACACCGCACTCCCATGCCGTCGTTTCTCGGCGAAGCGCTAGGGGACCCTGCTGTGTGTAACTTTTCAACGGGAGCCTGCGTGTGGAAACACACTGCCACACTGAGTGAAGCCACGGCGCACAATGCTGCAGCAGCAACCGCTGACGGGGAACGGGCCTGCGGGCCGCGGCCTCTCTTTGAACGCTCACCCCGGACTGCAGCCGCTCAACTCGGTCCACCCGTCCTCGCAACACCGCTCCGACGGAGAGCCGGGCCTGGACGGCTCCGAAAACGGACTTGAGAATCGCAGAGACATTGGGGATATTTTGCAGCAAATAATGACCATCACCGACCAGAGTCTGGATGAAGCCCAAGCAAAGTTAGACATATTTTAACTCCGAATAACTCACAATATTTATTGTGACTAAATAGTTGTAGGTACTTGCTAAATTTGGCACAGTGCCCATTATAAGTTGGGCAAGTTTTTTTTTTGACAGTAGTACAGATGAGTGTTGTCAGCTAATGGAAT
This sequence comes from Scleropages formosus, assembly GCF_900964775.1. Taxonomy (NCBI): domain Eukaryota; kingdom Metazoa; phylum Chordata; class Actinopteri; order Osteoglossiformes; family Osteoglossidae; genus Scleropages; species Scleropages formosus. The sequence continues at coordinate 14,838,801 of NC_041823.1, read as the reverse complement.
AGCCCGCTATTGTGTAGCACTGACAGGGTGTTAACTAGAAGATATTGTCCATATTTATACGTTTCTTGATGTACAGCATTGATTTTTTTTTTTATTAGACTAATAATCTCATTGCCTGTGTGCACCAAATTACAGCATTAAGAAGTCGCACACAATATCAGGGGTTGTTAATTAGCTAACTCCATGTTGTGATTTGTAGCTAGCTGGCTAATTGATTTGAACTGGTTAGCCGGCTGTGCTGTTCGCTTTTTTGTTGCCTAGGTTACCTTTTTGCTTCGTGTACTGGTGATTTCTTATATTTTCAATGGAATAATAGTCGATAAGTTGAAATGTCATTACATTTTAACGCCGTTCTCACAGGATCATACTAACTTAGCGAACTGTTCACTACGGTAGCAAGCAGTGTAGTGTTGACGTTTTAAGCTTTGCCATGTGTTTTGGGATCTTGTCTTGTTGTATTGGTAAAGGAGCAGTTGCTGTATTGGGCATTTATGGTATGCCTGTGAACTCTGGCATGAAATAAGTCATGTTACAGTGTGTATTTAGAGAACTGTACGCGGCCCGCTGCTCTGAGTCTGCGGCTCGGCCGGTCGGGAGCGCGCTGGCAATCGGCACTGCAAATGTGCAAATCCATTCCGTGCGTGATCTGGTGGTGGGAGAAAACATGCCACGAACAAAATACTGTCCCCCAGTCCAACGGCGGAGACTAAGTAACACAAAACTATATTTTCTAAGACATTTGCTTGACCACAGTTACCAATGGCCTTATTAATTCATTTATTTTTTTACTCGACAGAAAACACGCCTTGAATTGTCACCGAATGAAACCGGCTTTGTTCAGCGTGTTGTGTGAGATCAAAGAGAAAACCGGTGAGTTTTCTTTAGTATGGGGGAAGGGGACATATGACTGGAGGAACATTTTACTAATTTGGTTAAAAGTTTGTATATCTGTGCTTCCTTTCGACTCGGTCCATAAAGAAGAAAAAAAAAAAAACAAATCCGCGTATGCGCCATATTGGTTCAAATGCTCCGAGAGACTTCTTCAGAAATACTAGTATTATTTGAGAAGTCTGTGGCGCTGCTGTATGATATGGCCTCAGTCGGTTACATTCGTTTAATCATTGTTCACGACTGTTGGTGTGTGCTTTAAAATGCTGGAACAGTTTCGGTGAAAGTACCGAAGCAGTGGGCTGGTTCGTCTCCGGCGCCATTTTGGCTCGTCTGGTCCTGTGAGGATCTTGACGGAGAGAATAACAACTTCATAAAAATGGATGAACGAGTGTGGAGCCGAATGGCCGAGCTCGGTACCGCATTCTCTTCTACAGGCCATTTATGTTGCAAAAACTAAAACCGCTAACAAATTGCTGTTGAAAGCTAATTGTGCTCGAAGATTGTGTAACATGCTACGTAAGTTCGGTACATGATCTGGTATAACTCACGACTTGTTTAGTTAGTTATGCTGAGGTATATTTGCCAATTTGCAGGCGCACCAATTTGTTCAATAAAAATGGATCGAAATTATGCAAGCAGAAGTCGCTAAGTTATTGTATTTACGTAAGGTTTACCGAAGAAGAAAACGTTCTTTAAAATACAAGTTAACTCACTGCCTGGTATCACACATTTGCTGTACTGTGCTGCGTTATTACTTTTAACTTTGACAAAAAATTAGTGTATCCACAAAAAACTGTCTTTACAACTTGCTGTTTTTGTTGGTAGAGATTTGAGTAAACTACAGTTCTTTTGAGTTGTGCTCCAATAGTGTTTGTAAGGGTACATTAGGAGGTGGCAAGTGCTGTTACAAGTAACTAGCTGTACACCATAGGGTTTGTCCTCCATAAACTGGTAAACAGGTGGCTTGACAGTTAAACTGGGGCCAGCAGGGAGTATAGAGTAAAATGCAGTTACCCTGCAATCAGAAGGTTCTCAGTCTGAATGCTGTACTACCTGTGGTCAAGGTACTTGCCCCAAATTGATGTAGTAATAATGTCCTGCTGCTTAAGTAAATCATGTCGTCAAGTATCCTAAATCACCTTTGACAAAGTCAGCTAATTAAAGAATAATAATAGTAGACAGGGTTAATTTTGATGGTTAATTATTATATGGAATTTGGTTCTGCCCTATGAATTTGTGTAAAAAAAAAAAAAAAAAAAACCATTCTACTTGATTGAGGCCAATGTGTAGTTGTTCTAACTTTTGATTGGCCGGGTTTGGCTAACTGACGTGTCCATTGCAGGCCTGTCCATGCGCAGCACTCAGGAGGAGGAACCGCAGGACCCACAGCTCGTACGGCTGGACAACATGCTGCTGGCGGAAGGTGTCGCAGGACCGGAGAAAGGAGGCGGAGCAGCGGCTGCAGTGTCTGCAGCCACCAGTTCAGGCGGGATGTCACCCGACAGCTCCCTGGAGCACTCTGACTACAAGAGCAAGCTGAGCCAGATCCGCACTATCTACCACACTGAGCTTGAGAAGTATGAGCAGGTGCTCAATGGCCTTCGCATCGGTGCTCGCACCTGTCAAGTCAATGTTAAATCATTTTCTAGTATTTCTTAAATTAATAAGTATTCAAGAGGCAAAGTTTTATGTACAGTTATTGTTATGTTTAGACGGTTTGGCGCTTCGTCATGCTGCATGTATTAAGAGAATGTTCGGATGGCTCACTGGTAACTTTACTGAGTGGCATGTTATGTCTTGGATTGGAGAGCAGCCACTGTGCTAATTTAGTTTTTATGAGCCCACTGTTAAGTCCAGGGGCTGGAGTCTAGTCTATTTAATTAAAGTGATTAATCCAGTTTGCTAATGAAAAGCTCATTTGAAAATTGCAGGGTCCTGTTCACATATATATTATACATGAAGGCTGGTTCTTAGAAAATGATGGTTTTTCTCATTCAGACCCCCCCCCCCCAGCAGTTTCCTGTCTTAAACATTTTAAAATGGCCAAGTAGTTGTACAAGTGAATGGTTTTTGGTTTTGAATTAAGAATTAAGTTGTTACTTATTCCATATAAAAAAGTGTTGTGTAACAGAGCGTGAAACTGTCATTGTAGAAAGCTCAGTGGTCTTGACCAGTGCCTATTTCCTGCAGGCATGCAGTGAGTTCACAACCCATGTGATGAACCTGCTGAGAGAGCAGTCTCGTACACGGCCTGTTTCCCCTCGAGAGATAGAACGCATGGTGGCCATAATTCATCGCAAGTTTAGTTCCATCCAGACACAGCTCAAACAGAGCACTTGTGAGGCTGTCATGATCCTCCGTTCTCGCTTCTTAGATGCCAGGTTTGTGGGCATTTATTGTTTCTTTTCCCAACCTTATTGAGAACGTGAATGGGTTATCTCTGAAAATAGACTTTTCAGCACCACAAGATATCCGATCTTTGATAAGTTGAGTAGCCTAAATAAACTTGTATTCTTTTAGTTGTGAATTAAGGTTAGGGATAATTTATTGTATTGAATGAAGTTCAATGTGAAGTTCTCACAGTGATGGGTACCCCAAAAATCATTGTGTCAACCTAATGGAGTCATGATTGTGGTTTGAGTGTATCTGGACTTTGAAGCATAGACATTAATGACTTTTATGTATGTATGTATTTTTTCTTTCTTTTTTTTTTTTTACAGGCGCAAGCGGCGTAACTTCAGCAAGCAGGCAACAGAGATCCTAAATGAGTATTTTTACTCCCACCTATCAAACCCATACCCGAGTGAAGAAGCCAAGGAAGAACTTGCCAAACAGTGTGGAATCACTGTCTCTCAGGTAGGTATCTTTGGTGGGCACCTCTAAGGGTACACTGCAGAGTATGTTTCTGTTAGCAGTTTTCAGAGTGTAAACAATTTCTCATTAGTTGTAAAACTAATAGGCTTTTGTTTCACCTCAATAAGAAATAGTACATTGTAGTTACCCAAAAAATATAAACTACATTGTGTTATTCAAATTTACATTTATGTGCTATCATCAGAGTGAATTTCACATTGTTGTAATTGCTCTGTTTAGTTATCATTTTCATTTATTTTGAGTATTGTTTGTACATTCATACTTGAAATACTCTTTGTGAGACAGAGGTGACCTTTCTGATGTCTGTTCTCGTTGTTGGCGCAATAGGTGTCCAACTGGTTTGGTAACAAGCGTATCCGCTACAAGAAGAACATTGGCAAGTTTCAGGAGGAGGCCAATCTCTATGCCATGAAGACAGCCATAGGAGCCACGCAGAGTGAGGAGTCTCCACACACTCCAAACTCCACCGGTGAGATGAAGCAAGGTGCAAAGTTGGGAACTACGGCTGTGTGTGTGTCTCTTGCATGTATTTCCTCAGTTTCACTTCCATGTAAATGTTACATTTTTTACTTTGTAACATTTACGGGTAATTAGCATAGACTTCAGGTAATTAGGCTTTAAAGACCTTATTTGAGGTGTGACCTCCACCTGCATTTTGCAGGCTCAGGCTCATTCTCTCTCTCTGGGTCAGCTGATCTCTTTTTGGGAGTTCCTCCTATGAATGGAGAACAGACAGCCTACCACATGGGAGCTCAGGTACCATACTGTTGTATTTTACTGTATAGTAATTATAGTTAAGCATACTGTTGCTGTCACTACCAAGATGTGCATTTTTCATATTTATTGCACTTGTTTGCCTGTATACATTTATTATGGTTTTAAATGCTTTGCTTTTAACTTTTTTCTGTTTACGGTCTGCTAGGACTCCCAGTCCCGTTTTTCGGAGAGACTCTACAGCCCCAGAGAGAACCGGGTGAGAAGTGTGATCTCTCTTCTCCGTGTCAAAACCATTCAGATTGTTATTTGCACACAACTATTTTTTCATTCTTGTCAATGGTTGTAAAAGAAAGAAGCTTCTTTCTTTTTGCATGAAATTTGATATTTTCTCCCCACTAACTTGCTACAGTTTCCTTATCTTTGAGTCATCCTGCCATGGAAATAAGAGAAATAGTTATACAAAATATATGTGAGGTAGGAAGTAGTGTGATGATAGCTGTTGCTTTGAATAGCTTCAGTAAAAATTACCCAGCTGCTTAAATGGGTAAATAATTGTATGTAGCTTAGTATAGAAACCTGACATTTTAAGTGACCTTGGAAAAAGACATCAGCTAAAATAATAGTAAATTGCACTAATTATTATTTTTGGTGGTGAATATACTTCACGCACTAACTGAATATAGTTCATTTTCAGTTTTATACTTTTTCTGCATAGTGTTCTAGATGAAAAGATGCTATTTTTAGCCGTCAAATGATGCAATAAATAAAATGGGTCTTGTGTAAAGTCATTTTTAGGGTGTGGGGTTTTTTTTTTTTTTTTTTTTTTTTTTTTGTAAAAGTTTTTTGAAACTTTATGAATGAAGTTTTTTTTTTTTAACAAATGTCTTGTATGAATTGTGGTTGACATCAGTAGTAAAAGGTGACAGCTAAATGGTTCCCCAGTGCTCCACCATGTGCATCTTAATTTCCATTTAATTCTTCTTTCAGACTAATGGAAGCTGGCAGGAACCAGGCTCTCCCCCTTCGGTAACATCTCCTGGGAGCGACCACTCGGAGAACTCCAACTGACGCCCCATGCCCTTTGCATCGAGGTTTCTCTGGGTAGAGGGAAGGGGTGTGTCTGTGCTGGTGACTGACAGAGGAGACTGATTGATGTCCCACTCCGGCTGGCGTTTTGTTTTTTTTTTTCTTCTTTTTTTTTTTTTTTTTTTTAAAAAGCGTCCATTTAGTGTACATCACCATCCTGTTTGTATGAATCTGCGTGTGTGAGGTCTGTATGTCATTTAGTACTGGGATTGGGTTTTTCACCACTTTACCTACTTGTTACTGCCGTGTGAGAGCTGAATGAGAGACTGGGAGGGCTTGGGGAAACTACATTATCACTGATATTATTGCTATATTACTATAACTATTTTAACCCTTTTTTTTTTCTAGCTCAGATAATAGGTGAAAGTACAGTGTGAGGACAAGGTGGCAATAGAGATAAATCCAAAGATTGTTGTTTTTTGTGCTTGTTTCACCTTTTTTCTACTGAGCTTGTGTGTGAGTGTGCGTGTGTGTGTGTATCTATTATATGAATGAGTTGGATGTGTCTTGTCTATATTTACAGTTTGAATGAGTGTATTAAAACAGTGCTGTCTTTTCTGTACAGTGAAACACCTGTATTCTCTACCTCTTTTGCAATAAAGACTGTCTGTACACACTATGCTTCTGTCCATTGCTTTATTCTGGTGGAGTGGTATTCTGTTTAATATGGAGTTTGCATAAGAGTTGTGGAGTTAGTTGTCCATTTGGATATAAATGGACAAATTTACAACTGTAAATGTGAGCAACACAATTTAACACACCTTGGTTTTTCTTGGATTAAATGTGTTCCTTTAATGTGTGTTGTTTTTTTTAACTGAAACCATTTGAAATGAACCGTTTCTGTAAAAATATGGTAATGTGTGTAAATAAAAATATCATAATAAGTATTTGCATTAGCTGTAGGTCCCTTTTTCTCAAATTAAAATGTTTCAGTATAACATAATAACACCTTTCTATAACTGATATTAAATATGCAGGTTTTTTTCCACAAAGGTGTCACAAATGTTTGCTCTTATTTTGTAAGGGTAAGTGATATCAAACAACATTTGAAAATGTACATTTTTATTACAATATTTGGTTAGCTTCAGAAATACAGGTACTGTACAGTTAGGTTTTGTAAATGTTCTTGAGTAATCTCGAGAGGTGTAATTAAATGCAAAAATGGGAAACTGCTTGTGACAAAGATATACAGTTGATATTGAAATGTTAAACCAGACTTTTAAAGGTGACCACATGATAAATTTATATTTAATCACCTAAGAAAATAAACTAATCATATGACACAAATAGTCTGTTACATTCTTTGTCATTTATTTTACAGGAAGATATCAAATACATTTTTAATATATCAATGCATAGCTTAATTAGAGTACAGATGTTTAATTTCTGTTGGTGTGAAAATGCGTCAACTGTATGGATAAGTGTTCTAATTTAAAACCCGTTTGCTGTATCCGGTGTATAAATTCCACTGAGTCTTTCTCTCTCACAGGACAGTTTGGGTAGAGGGCTCGGAATTTGCTGCGTTATAGTTTGCCCCCTCGATCTCTGCTTTCTGGACACAGTTCCGACCGCTTCTTGTCTCGGAGTCCGACTGCGCCTTTGCTGGGAGGTCGGCAGGCTTGGTCTCCGAATGGCTCGAGGCTCTTCCGGCAGGGACCGACGTTATTCTGTCTACCTGCTCGCTGGCTGCCTTCGCTGGCGCTGATGCCACGGAGCTCTCTACCTGGTTTAGGGTGGAGCGGCGCTGCAGGGCATGCTGAGTGCACGAGAAGGACCGCTGCCTGGGTGCTGGCTGAGGGGACATTAGGTGGGGCGTGGCTGCCCGGGCAGATTCCACTGGCCTTTCCCTCTCCTCCTCCTCAGCCTCTGAGGTGACCTCCTGTAAGGTGCTGATGGGACGAGATGGACGGGCGAGGATTCTGGGAGAGACCAGTGCTGTAGCTGACTGGTTTGGCTGGGGGCGCCAATGCTGAGGGGAGACGCATCGTCCTCTCCCCATCGACCATTCACTGCGAACATTTAGACAATGATTGATTTGATGAATTAACTGATCTTTTTCCGAAAGTATTCGTTCAGTATTAATTTTGTTTTTTTTTTTTTTGCTGAAATGGCTTTTACTGCAAAGACTGACACAAAGTTCAGACCCTTTTGGCGCCGTTAACTAAGCTGTTTATAATATTCAACGGCTAATGAAACAAGTTAGAACACGTCACCTGGGGTGAGGCGGCGACGTCTCCCTGTAACCAATGACCCCGGAAAAGGAGGCGCTTCTCCCAGGAAGACCAGGTGCCGGAAGCCATTGGTCGTACGGGAAGGCTGGATCGCTCCATTGCACGTCATTGCCAGGGTTCATCAAGGTAGGTGCCCTTTGAGGCCTGTGAGCCAATAGGAGTTCCAGGACCTGCTGATGAAACCCCTCGCGTGCAACGTCCAGCGGGCGCCGACCTCGCCTGTCAGGCAAATGGAGGTTTGCCCCATGGAGGAGGAGGAACCTGGCAGTGTCGTAGCAGCCATAGATGGCAGAGAGAAACAGAGCAGTCTCACCCTGCCAAAGAGAGACAGTGCTTCGGGTTTACACTCCAAGTCCTGAATTACACCAGTGAGTACAGCACTGTAACTCCATTAGCCTCATTAAGGAGCCAAAATATAAACTGAAATTAAAAACTAAAAAAAGCCACTTACCTTGTAATCCTGCAAGTCCACTAGCGCGCCGTAGCGAACGAGGGTCCGAGCCAGGGAGAGGTTATTGACTGAACATGCCCAGTGAAGGGCAGACCTCCCTGGGGCAGAGATTGAGTTGACAAAGAGAGGGTGGAGATACGAGATATGAGGGGAATTTCGTCCGGAAAGAGAAGTAAGGGAAGGACGGAGCGAAAAGTTGGAGGTGGGACAAAAAAAGAGAACGAGGTGCAGAAAGGAGATTAGTTTGGCAAAAAAATAAAAAGCGTGAAGGCAGCCGTGGATGGCAGAGTGGAAGAAGGAGTAAGAAGGAGAAGGAATAATGGGTGAAAGAGGGAAAGAGAGAAGGATGCGTGAGCAGGCCATGAAAGCAAGTGGCGAGGGACGAGAGAAAGAAAGAGAGAGAGAGAGAGAGAATCATAGGAATTTAATACAGCACATCTTCACTGACTGGACTACAGTACATTAACTCTGTTCTGAATCGGAGGAGGGGAGCAGTGGAGCTGGGGTGAGGAAGAGCATGAGGAAGAGTTGGTGACAGGAAAAAAAGGAATGGTATGTGGGGAGAACCAGACAAAGGCAGAACAGATTACACACTGACAACCTACCTCCAAATTATGACACGACTGAAACAGTGAAATACAGGCTCCGTGTTGTCATTAAGTATTTTTAGCAGAGATAATCAACAATGTTTTATTCTTTTGTTGAATTAATTTATTCTTTGCATTCATAAATCAGCGTAACTGTCAGTGCAGAATACCACCACGTCCCATGCACTTATACAGTCCTTCAGTGGAATGGTGTGTGGAGGGCAGTACCGGTGTGGTCGGTGTTGTTGACTGGTACCCCGGCTCTCAGCAGCTCCAGTACCACCCGGTCCAGGCCGCTCCTAACTGCACGGATTAGAACCACGGATCCATCCGGACCACACCACTGGACTGGGGCAGACTACAACGCAGAGAGATGTCGGTGAACAAACAGTGAAGAACAAAACAACACTCCAGATTCCTTCCGAATTTGCATTCGATTTTGGACATAAAACGTGAACAAACGTGATGTTTTCTGTACTGCAGTCAAATACACCATAAATGAAATATTACAAAAAAAGTTTCAACTCACATTGTTAGGAGGTCTGTTGTGCGGTGGGGTTGAATTTCTTTCCCACCTTCTTGATGGAACTGACCATGAAATTCACAGAGAAATATTTATTGGCACACTTCAGAGCCGAAACACGTTACGTTACTGCTTTCTAAGTGTATTTACAGCTGAAGTCAGGTATTTGTGTCAGAAACAAAAATTCATGCAATTGCATATGGACAAAACACATTCACAGACACATTGGCAGAAGCCGGAACCTAACCCGGTAACACAGGGCGTAAGACTGGTGGGGGAGGGGACACACCCAGGATGGGATGCCTGTCCATTGCAAGGCACCTCAAGCAGGACTCGAACCCCCGACCCGCCAGAAAGCAGGACCCGCTCAAACCTGCTGCGCCACCATGCCATTTTTATGCTGCAGTTTTTGAAAGATGGCACCAGTGGAGAAAGTTTTCGTTTTCCCACCCTGACTAGGTGACTGCAGCTGACTGGCCGCGACCCGGAAATGTTTCTGCTCCTGAGGCCGGTGGTCACGGATTGAGTTGATGTCCTCCATGGAGCTCTGCGTAATATCTGTGTCACTTCCAATATCGACTTCCTTTCGGAGGGGCCTGGAGCGAATGGGGGGGAGTAACAGAAGACGGTCCTCGTTTTACACTCGTTTATTATTTATATTCACTCGGGAGAATTGCGGACGCCAACAAATGAGCACTAGCAAGATAGGTTTATTTGGATGTTTGAATATTTTGTATCTTTTTATCTTAATCTCTTGCATTGCTTTGCAACCACAAGAGGTTTAAACTTCTTTACTTCCAATGTGGTTCTGGCAACCTGTCTCACCGTAGTCGAATGGCATCCTCTCCCAGCGGCTCGCTGCGCCTCTTGCCGGAGTCTTTCGCTTTCTTCTTCTTTTTCTTCCCATTCTTCTCTTTCTCCTTCTTTTTCATGCGCTCCCCACGGTGTGGCGTGTGCAGTGTCCATGGCTGACCCGTGTGGTTAGTCTCAGTTACCGTAGATACATGTTGCACTCTGCCCCCTCCCGCCCTCTCCTGTGTTCTTCGCCGCATCCGTCTTATTGCCACGGCAACCAGCAGGACAAGAGCCAGAAAGAGCCCAACTGTCACTCCAACTACTGGCCACAGCCACGAATGGGATACTGTGGACAGAGGAGGGAAGAAAGAGCAGGGGGAAACTAACTTTTATGAAAGAAGTGAATGAAACATTAAGCCTGAACATCAGCCACTGCTTTCTGCACGTGTGCAAAGAATAATTGCTGTACATGGGAAAGTCTTTTAATTCTGGACAATGAGTTGGAAGCAGTTTCGGCAGGAAGGACTCGATGGAAAAGTCTTCACATGCAAACAAATTTCCCCTGAACATCAGACATATTCAGAGAGACAAACAGAAACATATTTACAAGAATAAATACAAGTGTGGACTTGGTGAAAAAATCCAGTAAGTGTTTTCACTGAAAAAAGAACATGCAGGAAAACACATATGTTCTATAAGACTGAGAAACCTACTTTGGTAATTCTCTCGGTCCCCCAATTCCTCTTCTACTCCTCGCACTTCGTAGACATTTTGTAGTTCCTGCAGGGAGGAAGGCGGCAATTTACTCTTTTCCTTCGCGGTCCGCAGGAAGTTGCCGGCCTGCGTTGCAGACGGGAAGCAGGTCGACGCGGCGGAGGAGCACGGCCTGTTGTCCACTTGGAGGAAGAGCAGCGAGCTGTCAGGCGATGGGAAGTGGACAAAGGGTCGTGGGACGATAAGGACAGAAAAGAGTGAAATAGCGTGTGAAAAATTAATTGCTCTATATCCGCAAACACTCGGCATCGAAAAAGCGGTTTTAAACTGTTACCCATTGGCTCTGTATGTGGACTTCTGTGTTAACAGATCACGCAGGTCGTTAGGTTGGAGGGCAAAGAGACTGAGGTCAAAGGGCGCAACACCACGCAGTGTAACCGTGGTTTGGAGGATGGTGCTGAGAGCCCAAAGCAGGGACCTGTTCTGCGCTGGGACGTCCTGAGATAAAATTTTGGTGTGGATGAGCAGGGTGCCCTTTGCCCATGTTGGGGCCTGGCTGAGAAAGCAGTCGCTCCCGTCCCAGCCACAGGGTGCACGGTTGCACCCCTGCTCGCAGTGTGAGTTGGCATAGTGATCCCTGCAGTAGTCAATGTACCTGAATGGAACAGAGAAACAGAAAATGGTAGTAAGGTGGTGAACATATGAGAAATTAAATGAATTAAAGCCCTCACTTTACCTGCACTCCCGGCAAGAGATATATCGCTGAAAAATCCAAAAAGCACCACCTAGACGCAAGGCATCGGTATAAAATTTTCATGCATTTCAGACCAGGGCACTGATTTACTATGTGGGTCCCTAATTCGGTTTGCTGTGCTGCAATATACATGTATGGATGAGAGAATTGCTCGTGTGTGAAGAAACAGTCTTACTCGCAGGGTCTCTTCTCTGCCAGGCAGTCGAACCCGTCCATCAGACACTCGGGAGTGGCACACCACTTCTCACATGATCCATCTGCAAATTTTTCCTTGCAGACTTTGGAGGGACACTGGGCCCAGGGGTCAGAAAGAGCTGTCACTACAGAAAGATCCAGAAATATGATTTGCAAAACAATCTTCCAGAGACTAGCAATAACAAAAAACATTAATAATGGTAAGATATCAGTTTACACTGGTATAATTAAAGAACAAGAAGATTGTGAAGATTCAGTTTTGACATCTACTCTTCACATAGACTGCACCTACCAGTCCAAGAAAGAATGATCTAAATAACTGAGCCTCTTCATTTTGCATATTCAACATCCCTGTTTGGTAGGTGTTAAACCCAGGGGAATAATAGAGTATATTTAAAAAAATGTAATGTATGTTGTATCTTTACATTTGCTATAAGTGCAAAAAGGGATTAGTAGGGTCCCACCAGCGTTTAACGAAGCCAACTGTGGCCCACCTTATATTTGTGTATAACTTTATTGTGTACTATTAATAATATTTCTCAGTCCACACAATACATTAAAAGCTGTGCTGCTGACGTGTACAGCATCAGAGGATCCGAAACCTCTGCAACAACATAAAATCTTTGGCCTTGTATTAAACTGTGCAGGATGCCAGAAAGTGGGGGTCCTGATATAAACAGGAAGTTTCTAGAAAAGGCGGACAGCGGCAGGAAATGGAAGGGCTGCTAATGGACGAGGGCTGGAGGGAAGGTTGTCACTGTGGTGGCGAGGAATGCGTGTCAGATGGACAATAGACTTGGCAGGTGTGCTGGGAACAATGAAGCCAAAGAGACAAGAATAGACGTCCACAGACGAATGTTTAGCTTGTAAATGAAACCAATGGTTAGCTTTTTGCTGTAAATATTTACTTTTGCCAACATAACTGGTATTTCTTTACACTTACGATCTGCTTGGAAAGGCAATTGACTGAGTGACGATTGATGGAAAAGACACATAAATTCATATTATGTTTCAAATAATAATTGATGCAACAGAAAATTCGTTAAATTGTTTCGGGCCCTCTTGACTTTGACTTTGTCTTAGCCTAGGGTACTATTTAGCGTGCCACACCCAAACAGTTATCTGGTTCTGTACCCGCTGCAGTCTTACCTTGGTATGGCCTTATCCAGCCCCAGAGGAGCAGGGTCACTCTTACACCCAACAGCCTGGTATCCATGGTTCGGAAGGCAAGAGGATGGTGGCCGGGCCACGGCTGCTCTCGCTCGCGGCCCCAGTCTCGTCGCCCTCGCCCCGCAGGGCGGCTGTGTCAAGACCTCAAGCGTGCCTGTTGTTCCACTTTTTTAATTTCTTGTCCCCAATATGTCTGAAGGTCTGTTCTGTGTGTTACTGTTCTTCCCGAGCACTGTCCCGGTGAGGTGAGCTCTGTCCCAGTGTTGATTTGGAATATGGGACCGTGCAAATGCTGATTTCAGCTCCCTCCTGCAACATCCCCCAGCCTCCCTCTTTTTCTTTTCCAGAAGCACAGCGGATATGTGGACAACTTCCTCCCACTGTGTGGAAAAGAATAGGAATAGGGTGTGTGTATGCGTGTGTGTGTGTGTGTGTGTGTGTGTGTGTGTGTGTGTGTGTGTGTGTGTGTGTGTGTATGTTTATGACTGTTATATATACATGGTATATATGTGAACAATTTTAAATGTTTAAACCAATAACTAGGTTTTCAAGTATCATTTTTGTGCAATTATCTATGACAAATATTTCCGTGCCTGTGAATTTTTATTGACTGTTGATATTAGTGATATGAAATGATATGAAGATGTTTGTCAGAGGAGTAATATACTGTACTCGTAAATCTTTGTAACTTTTGATTCAGTGTCTCACTTGTTACCTGCACAAAATAATGTATTTATTAATATAAAATAAAAATAAGTTCAATTTGGCTGCTTTTACCAATTTCACGTTCTTCACATCGAATGCTTTTTGTATAGCAGCTGAAGTGCGCTTCCTCATTGTAGCTGACCTCTGGAACCAAAAATCTATTCTTAGGTCAGTTTATGTCTTTTAACTCGAGAACAGAAAACACTTCCCAATTGACTAAACACGTAAGAAATATTAAATAAGTGTAAGAGTTTGTATCTTTGTTGGGGTCACTCTTCAATAGTACATTTTCATACACAGTAATGTGGTTTCTTCTACTAAACACAAAAGAAAAGAAACTGCTTGCTCGTCCACTTTAGAACAGAGACACATGATTAATGAAAATGGGCTGTACCTGGTTCTCTTCTGGTCTTAGATGTTGGAACAAAGTTGGCAGACAATAAAGGCAGTAGAAGGTTGAAGAGTAAAGGGAATTTACTGCAGCAGACCCCACAATACATTTAGGTGTCAATATAACCACACTCTCACTGTCATTAACCGATCGTCCAAGTCAGGGATGCAGTGGGCTGGAGCCTATCCTGGATAAACAAGCAAAATCACTATGCATATTAAGGTAATTGCAATAAGTGGTTACACAAGTTACAGTTGATTTCCTACAGAAGTCCTTTATTTTCACATACCCTATTTTTTTGAGGAGTCATGCGAATGGGTGCACTCACTAAAGGAATATGCTGCTGTTTAAATGTGTACTTGTATGGTTAGTAATGATGGTACTCATAAAAATACACACACTTTACATATGTGAAAATTAAAAGCTACATCCATATGTTCTTGCTATTTACACTGCGCTAGTATGAACATGGACTAACAGAAAAGGTTCAATTCACTTCAAAATGCTTTGACTCTTTCAATGGTTTCACTGAAAATTGCACAAATTCGACATCAGATGGTACTGTATTAGTTTCTTGTTTGTCAATAATATAGGATTGTGTACAGTGTTGTATGTGATTTTTTTATTTATGCATGGCTTAATATCTCATTAGGAGCCTTGGGTTTATAGAAAGTCTATTTTCAGCACTCAAAGCAATGTTTCCGAACCGCCACAAGATGTCACTGTTTCTGAGTTTTCATTCACTTCACGGGTCGTCAGAGAGAACGTCTACAAATTTTTACCACATTTACGTGAAGGACAAGAAAGCGGTTACATTTGGATCTTAGATTTATTGAAATAAAGTTATTGTGCTATAATGATTATTTCAGCTGTTTGCCGAAGGATTACTGAAAACAAATTTCTTCATAATCAATAAGGGGTGGTCCAGCGGTGAAGCCCCGCCCACTTGTGAAAAGTGCTTTCGGTTTCGATAACCGGGGGTTTTACTGAGACCCGCTATAACACGACGGCTGGATGTGCTGCGTGGACGTAAACATCATCACACAGATTTACTGAATTATATACAGAGAGTGAATTCTGTAGTGCTATAGGTTACAGACACACACGTATGTAGACACACTCGGTGACTCGCAGATTATTCATCTGTGCTGAACTGAAGTGGAAAAAGACACATACCAGCTAGCTTCTAAACGAGGTGAGTCTTCATGTTACTTAGTAAACTAAGTATTCGAATTTGAGATGGAATGAATGTGAATTCAATTGAATCATGTGTTCTGGTTCTCATAGTCTGAATGAATGCATGCTGATAAATATAAGGTCAACATTTGCACATAACTTATATATAAGCGTAGCAATTGCGCGTGAAAGCGAAAGCAAAAGTGTTTGATGGATAGCCTAGGTATAATAAAAGACACACACACACACACACAGTGGGGAATTCCATCTCACTGCATCGTGCGGAGCCTGTGGTCGGAAAGGCGTCCCATGTTTGATCTCTGCTGTTGGTCACTTGTTACTTTCACTTTGTTCAAATTGTTGCCGCAGTCGTTGACTGTTGTGCTTATCATTCCCTTTAAATAAATCAGTGAATGCTGAATGTGCTCACATGGGTGCTGTCTGTGTTTCTCTTTTTCACTATTAACAAGGATAGGAGCAGTATCATTACACGTAAGCCTGCGGTGTTACAGAGCTTCCCTGTGGCCCTGACACTGTACATACTGTACATGTTTGTGTGTGACAGGATGCAGAAGATGGCCTTCTCTCCGTTGCTGTGTGTGTGTCTGGATGTGCTCGTGGTGCAGGCGGTGAGGTGGGCCCAGCTGTCCCCCGCGCTCCTGCCGCACCCCTTCCTCGCCCTGTGGGCCGCGGGGGTGCTCCGCGCCTCCCTGCTCCTCCTCATGCGCCTCTCTCCAGGCTGCCCGCAGTGGCTGAGAGGCCCTGAAGCGGCCAAGACCGTGCTGGTGCACGGCTTCCTCTGCCCGGCCTACATCACCCTGCTGTGGGGGTGCGGGCAGCCCACGCTGGAGCTGCTCTGGGGCTGGCATTCCTGGCAAGGGGTGGGTGTGACACTGGTCATATTTTGTCAAATTCTTCATCATGCAAGGTGCTGCTTATGAAGTTAACAAATTTATGTGACATATAATGCAGTTCTGTCGGTAATTTGCTCCAGATATTCCAAGCGTATGGGGTCACGGCCGTCTCTCTCTTACTCTGGCAACGATACATCCCATCTCTGTCTTCTGAGCCAACCAAGAAGACCCAGGAGAAGAATGGCGCTTCCCTGCGGAGGCTTATGGGATACACGAAGCCATTTTTCGTGCAGTTTGGAGCAGTTTTCTTCTTAGTGATAATCTCCTCCCTGGGTACATTTCACTTTGGAAACCTTCTGTTGACTATGTATACTATGGTATTGGTGTAGTTTTTCAAAGATATTGTTTGAGCTTGTAGTTATGTAATAGTATTAAGCAGCTGGAAATATAATTGACTCGTTATGAATATGTCTTTAAATCGGAGGCTGCTGCAAAAGTACGTTACATGACAAATACATTTTAGGTAAGAATTTTTTTTAGGTTCCTGCCACATGAGCATTGTCTTAAAATACAGTTTAGCTATATTACATATTAGATTTGTTAAAGTCATGGTCAAATGTTGTGCCCTCAGGCGAGATGGCAATTCCCCATTACACTGGCCGAATGACCGATTGGATCATGAACGAGGATGAGCCCGAGGCCTTCACTCACGCCATCACTGTCATGTCGCTGATCACCATCATGAGGTGGGCTGCTCCTGCAGGGCTGATGATGGAGATGGAGAGGGCTGGAATAACTGCGCTGTGGTTTTCTGACTGCCCGTGTCCCCATCTTTCATAGCGCCGTGTCTGAGTTTGTGTGCGACCTCATCTACAACATCACCATGAGCCGCATCCACACCTTCATCCAGGGCCAGGTCTTCAAGGCTGTGCTGAAGCAGGAGATCGCTTTCTTCGATACAGTGCATACTGGTGAGAGAGAGGTGTTATCTTGCAAATGGCCAATGTGAAGCAGAGTTTAATGATGTTCCTAAAATGTGGCACACGCAGTAGTAAAAATTCCTTCTCTGGAAGGACAGCAGTGTCAAGAGCTTCGACAGCTGACTCACCTGGTCACCAGTCCTCAGTCAGCTACTAAATATTGTGAATGATGCTTTTCAGCCAGGTCCAAGTAAAATAGTTAATTTTAAAAGAACAATCGAGTTAATTCCAGAATTCTATGTATTTTACTTACAAGGAAACTGGCCTTTTTAGAAAAAGTAAATACAAAAAGAGAGGATTGAAAAACATTTATTTAGCTGTGATTTTATTTGTGTAGTAATGCTTATGCCATTTGAGTCTTGTTCCAAGGATCACCTTACTTTTGAAAAGCTGTTAAACATATTGAATTCACTTGGAAAACCTTATTTCAAGACCAATCAAGCTGTCGGACAAACCAAAACATGTTGTCTCCTAGGTGACATTGTATCGCGCATCACCACGGACACCAACACCATGAGCGAGTCTCTGAGCGAGAAGCTCAGCCTGCTGATGTGGTACTTCATGCGCGTCACCTTTCTCTTCATCTTCATGCTGCGGCTTTCCTGGAAGCTGTCTCTCTTCACTGCGCTTGGGCTGCCCATCATCCTCGTCATACCTGAGCTCACTGGGAAATTCTACCAGGTAAATCATTTCAGCCTTTCTTTCAACTTTTTTTTTTTCCATCTTTCAGTAAGGCTTTTTTTTTTTTTTTTTTGGCCATCTGGGGACCACATGGAATCTGGACCTTTACTCAGGCTTTAGCTTACACCTTCAATATTGTCTTCATTAATTCAGCAGCACACCCCTAATTCAGGTTAAGCACATGAGAACTTCTGACCCCTCTGTAAGTTTACATTGTGTGGCCTCTAGGCACAGTGCCTGCAGAGGAAGCTTCTCACAATGCAATGTTTCTGTCCTAGTCGCTGTCAGTGAAGGTCCAGGAGTCACTGGCCCGGGCAAATGATGTTGCCATGGAGACCTTTTCCTCCATGAAAACAGTGCGGAGTTTTGCTAATGAAGAGGGAGAGACGGAGAGGTACAGAAAAAAGCTAGAGGACACATACTCGCTAAACAAAACCGAAGCTGCAGCCTACGCTGTTTCTACCTGGACCAACAGTGTGAGTATCGTATCTGCATTTCTGCGTGCTTATTAATACCACAGATAAGATAAAAATGGTAAACATCTGTATAGCGCTTAAGAAAAAAGAAACTTTTCCTTTTCCCTAGCTGTCCAGTCTGGCTCTGAAGGTCAGCATCTTGTACTATGGCGGCCGCCTGGTTACAGGGAAGGACGTCAGCAGTGGTGACCTTGTGTCCTTCGTCCTGTATGAGCTGCAGTTTGCATCTGCTGTTGAGGTACAGCACACCTTCCCTCAGTGGATCTATCCCCTGTCCTTGTACCTCTTTAAGTCATTATCTGAGAGTTCTGCAGAATGGAAAAGGAGAAGCAAACATAAGGAAAGAGTTAAAACTAATTGCCATCTTTACTTCTGCAGCATAACACCTGCCCTTTCTTTCCTAGGTCCTCATGTCATATTATCCCCATGTGAAGAAGGCTGTTGGAGCCTCTGAAAAGATTTTTGAGTATGTGGACAGACAGCCCCAGGTTCCCCCCGAGGGCTCACTGGCGCCCAAAGTGCTTCGGGGGAATGTGCACATGAAGAACATCACATTTGCGTACCCAAAGAGACCCGACACACCTGTGCTCAAGGTGTGTGTGTGTGTGAAGGGAGAAGCTGTTAATGTATGATCATGCAGAGCTTGTTTAGCTTCATGCTTCTCATACATAGAGTAATGGCTGTATCCCATAATTTATGTTCTCCAGGGCTTCTCTCTGGAGCTGAAGCCTGGTGAGGTGACTGCTCTGGTTGGACCTTCTGGTGCAGGGAAGAGCACCTGTGTGAGCCTGCTGGAGAGATTCTACCAGCCACAGGACGGGGAGATCCTGCTCGATGAACAGCCTCTGTACAGCTATCAGAACCAGTACCTGCATGACAAGGTAAACCGCCTTTTATCTTGTTCATTTCAAAACTGATGTGTGTTCAACAAAATATTACCAACAAAGTACCAGTCCAAAGGGAGGCACAGATTTACACTGAACTTATGATCTACATTATGACTTTCCAGTGCTGCAGTTTTTCCCCTACCTTGCAATCAAGACTTCTGACATTGTTCCTGCTGCCCACTATCACTGATTTTGACCTGCCTTTTTTTTTTTCCTAACTAAATGTTTGAAAAACAGCTTGCTATTATACAGTATACACTCATAGATATACACATTTCATGAATTAATATTTACAGATGTGAGCTCTATACACTTTTATATGCTTTACATGTACTGCCCAGTATTTTATTTTGTGTACATATTCGCATTTTAATCCAAGTTATAGAAGAAGTCGGAGCATTGTATGTATAAATTTGACACGGGCATTTGATATTTGCGTATATTAGTGAGGTGTGTGTATGTATATATATTGTCGTTGCGTTTCAGTCCTCCGTGTCTCTTCATACAGATCGCTGTGGTGAGCCAGGAACCAGTGCTGTTTGCCCGCTCTGTGAGGGAGAACATTAAATATGGCAGAGAGGGCGCTACCGACGAGGAGATGATTAGGGCTGCTGAGCTGGCCAATGCACACACGTTTATTTCTGACCTGTCAAAAGGATATGATACAGGTTATTATTGTTGTTTTTATTATTATTGTTAGCTATTGCTTTGATACCTTTCAGCAAGATATGACTTCTTATCCTCTCATTTGTGACAGACGCTGGGGAGAAAGGGGGCCAGGTCTCTGGGGGTCAGAAGCAGCGCATCGCCATCGCCAGAGCTCTTATCCGACAGCCCAAGATCCTGGTGCTGGATGATGCCACCAGCTCCCTAGACACGGAGAGTGAGCACCTGGTAAGTGTCTGCGTTTTTGTCCGTATGATTCCTTGCGTCACTAACAAGAGTTTGCTTTTGCTGGATTATTGTCAGTTTCTCGCTGTACGTCTCTGTTTTTAATTGTTTTTCATCACTACGTCGGCTTGTCATGCCATTCTGCTGACGGCATTGCACATGTAACCTTAAAACCTCAAAAATATAATTTTGGGGCATAAAATTCTGGGAATAGAATAATTGGTTCTGATCTTATCAGGGACAGCTCCATTGTCAAATATTAGCAGGTAACACCATAATGTTAAAGGAGATTCCTTAGTTATGTTTTTTTTTCTCTTTTAAAAAAACTAACCGCAGTTAAACTAACCACTCTATATGTATTAATACGATAACTGATCATTTGGCTTTACTAGCTCTTACTCTGGAATACTTTTATTTCCTTATAAAATACATCAATGAGGGGTGAGTCCCGCTTTCCAGTGGGTCTGGGGTTCGAGCCCTGCTTGAGATGCCTTGTGATGGACTGACGTCCCGTCCCAGACCCATCGGAGAGCAGGCCCTGGCCAAACCCGCTGCGCCACCACACCCCCCGTGTAAGAGCACCCTAGTATAAATCATATATGAAACGCCTGTTTACCCAGGTACACGAGGCACTACGGAAGAACTTCAACCAGTGTGCTGTACTGCTGATCGCTCACAAACTGAGCACGGTGGAGAAGGCCAATCACATCATCTTCCTGAAGGATGGGGAGGTGATAGAAGAAGGCACCCATGAAGAGCTACTTGGGAAAGGTGGTGCCTACGCCCAACTGGTAGAGAAACAAAACACTGCTTTCCAGCGCAGTGCAGAGGAGGGTTCGGATGCAAATGGTGTTTGACACAAAGTCTGAGGACCTCGTTCTGTCTGCTTTATCCAGATCCACCATTCCACTCCTTTACTGCATATTACAATATTTTACTTAGCAAGTTTATCTGTCAACCAAAATTAAGGACAAGAATCCCGTCATATATCATTACCCTGTTTTAATTTGTTAGACCTTTTTCATTGTAAAGTATGCTTGTACTGGACTGCATACTTGGTTACAATATTGATGTAAATATTTAAGAACATGTATTTATGTTACATGAGAATGTGCTGAGTTGTACTTTTCTATCTGTTGTATGTTTTCTTCAAACAAGGACAACATAAAGACCTGGTTTTTTTATGAGACTTACAGTGGAGAACCTTGGAGTGCAGTATCCAGACATATGTTATTGGGCCATAGATAATTAACATTATCTATGGCCCAATTCTGATAATACAGAAGTGAAATATGTATGTGTTTGGTTGGTCATGAGACATGGTTATTGAACAGGCTGTAAAGATTGCTCAGAAATCCTTAAAATGTTAAAATGACCAAGAAATCCAATAAATGTTGTGGTAAATCTTATACGTTATTGCTAAAATGTAATTATTGATATATTTTTACAAAAAATGACAATGTATTTTGCTTTTAAATATTTGCTGGTAACAAAATATGTCCTACACAATGCTACATTATATGTGAAATGTAAATGTTTCAGTTCACTTTACTGGGAGCAAAAATGTTATATTTCTTAAACAGATGTTTGGCTCATAGTGCCTGCTCTATTTATGGGGGGTGGTGGTGCAGTGGGTCTGGGGTTCAAGTCCTGCTTGGGGTGCCTTGTGACGGACTGGCATCCCGTCCTGGGTGTGTCCCCTCCCCCTCCAGCCTTACGCCCTGTGTTGCTGCTCAGGCCCTGAGTTTGGATGAGTGTGTGTCCTCTGGTTGACTGTTTTCTTCTCACAGGCCATAGACATATGTGTGCGTATGCATGCTTGTGTACCCTCTGTAACCTAATGCCCTGTGCTTCTGGGATAGACTCCAGAACACTCTGACCCTGACAAGGACAGTTAATGAGAGTGAACACATGGGTTCCTATTTTAGGAAATGCAGACTTTGTATACACACACACACATGGTCTGAACTGCTTGTCCTATTCAGGGTCAGGGGGAGCCAGAGCCTAACCTGGCAACAGAGGGTATAAGGCTGGAGGGGGAGGGGACACACCCAGGACAGGACGCCAGTCTGTTGCAAGGCACCCCAAGCGGGACTCAAACCCCAGACCCAACGGAGAGCAGGACCTGGTCCAACCCACTGTGCTATTGTGCCCCCTGTGCAGACTTTGCAGTAAGAGTCAAAAAGACAGATACAGGGAGGTTGGAGTGCAACACATTAGTGAACCATTATGGTTTCCAATTTGGAATTCTCCCAGGCCAAAGCTTAGTTAAGTCCCTTTACTCTGATCACGGTATCCAACATAACACGTGGTTTCAAGGAATCGTGTCAAAGTGACAACGGGTCCGGACACAGTGCAAATTAACGAAATGTTTACTGCCATCTTGTGGCCACACGAAGTGTGTACACCCCAAAAACGTGCACACTTTTAAACACCCACATTGCTTGCTACCCGAAAAGAAATTAGATTATTAGTTTAAGAAGATTTTTCTATAAATTATATGCTGTTTTCCTGAATTCAGCTATTAAAAGGCTCGGTGACTCGGGGAGCCAACTCAGTTGCCGAGTTGGCAACTGCTGCTCTGCTGACGTCATGGTTTTCGAAGCGCCACATGATCGGTGGTTATGTGCCGTCAGATGTGAAAAGACACATGCATACATAGATATTACACGCATGTTATCCAGGTCAGAGCCCCCTTTGCCCTACATTTCAGCTGTAGAGCAGAAAAGTATGTTTGTTAGCTGACTTTATTTCGTGCTTTTCACTCGTGAGAAGTCACTGCAGTGCAGAAAGAGCCCCCCCCCCCCCCCCCCCCGAAATCGCTAAGCAACTGTCAGTGTTGCTTGCAAATTAACTGGCCACTCACTCATTTGAGGAGGATATAACAGATGTCGGGAGGTGGTGAAAGAAAACACAGACCCGAATTCACAATCTAAGCAAACAGAAACACTTTTTGAAGAGCAGTGAGTGAGTCGGTTTGGCGTTTCCGGCATCACGTGGGTCACGTGACGAATCGCCACCCAATAGGCGGCCAGTAACAGCGCTCAGAAGCGCGCTCTCTGCGCGAGCCCTAATTTGGCGAGTGGTACGTGAGAAGAAAGTGTTTCTATAGTGACAGTGTGTTTCTGCATAAATTAACGGGTGTCTTTTTTTGCTGGATATTGTCTGCCTCGTATGCCGTTACGTTGTGGAAACGTTGTAGGATCAGGATGACATGACATGACATGACATGTCACATGATGATGTGTACAATACTTTGACAAATGCAATACTGTATGTATGTCGAATTTTCTAGAAGTTACAGTGCATATCTAGAGTAGATATGCACTGTAAGTAGTACTTGGCTGCATCGGAGAACTACTTTGTAAGTGCCGTTTTTACCCCCCGGGAGCTGAATTCTCCGGAAGTCTTTGTGACCTTAAGTATAGTATACTATAGTATAGTATAGTACATGTGACGTAGTCTATTAAATTCGTCGAATACACGTGGCAAGTAAATCTTGAAAGTTGGGGAAAAACACTTGACTGCAGGCTTGTAGTTTGTATCAATTCAATTCAATTTAATTCAGTTCAATTCAGTTTATTTTATTTATATATAGCGCTCTTCCCGCGCAGTGAGTGACGCAGAGCCCAGAACACAGCAGGTATAAGGCAAAAAAACAAAGACAGCTGACTACAGACTAGCGTTATACATTACAAGGAAGAAAAAAACTCCCAACTGAAAGTCGAGGGAGAAAAAAACCTCTGGAGGTTCAAGTGCCAGTGGCTGCCCACCCCTCATGGGCATTCTAGATTAAATACTAGGACTTCTAAATCATATATTACAGGTGACAATGGCATTGTTGCTGTATGGTTTACCATGTGTGGTTGACAGTTTACATTTACATTTATTTATTTAGCAGATGCTTTTCTCCAAAAGCAATGAACTCTGTGTAGTGTTATCAGCCCACACACCTTATTCACCAAGGTGACTTACATTGCTAGATACACTACTTACAATGGGTCACTTATCCATACATCAATGGAACACACACACTCTGTGTGACTCACACAATTGCTTAAATAATAATAATACAAATTAATACACACACACACACACACACATTTTCTGAACCGCTTATCCCACACGGGGTCACGGGGAACCGGAGCCTACCCGGCAACACAGGGCGTAAGGCCGGAGGGGGAGGGGACACACCCAGGATGGGACACCAGTCCGTCGCAAGGCACCCCAAGCGGGACTCGAACCCCAGACCCACCAGAGAGCAGGACTGTGGTCCAACCCACTGCGCCCCCCCTTTACAAATTAATAAATAAAAAATAATTTAAAATAAACTGTTTAAATATTGATTCATTGATTAATGGGGGAAACTTCACTTGAAGTTCCAGTACTTTTTCCAGCTACCAAAAAACTGCTGACCCATCATACAGTATTTTCTTTTTAAGGCAGCTGGTAATGGAACTTAAAGAGAAATTGGATACCGAGTACAAGTAGTGTATATATAGTGTTACTATAAATGGAACAAAGCAGCAGAAAATAATGAGCCACATTTGAGTTCCTTGCTTCATTGCAGGGGCTAGGTGATGTGATAGTTGGAAATAATAATAAAAATGATCATCTCAAAAAGTAGAAAATACATTGTTATTTAAATCAACACAAAGAGCCCCTTATGCAGCATTCACAATTCAGCCAAGTTTCACTTCCCCACTCTGTTAACGGGTATTGACATAACAGTCTGGGTGGGGGATATTTCATATACAAATTTTTTAAGGAAATTCCTAAAGAGGGGGAACAAAGAACACATTTTTTCCTTTATGAGCTGCTTTCTTTGAATAAGTGACTTTGATAAGGTTGATCTATATATAAGTCCCACAAGTCTAACTCAAGTTTAACTTGGCATCTTAGTGTAACAAACATGTAATCTATCAAATTTTCACTGCCTTTGACCCAACAAAGTCTACTTAAACCAACTCTTCTATCCACCTGTACCAGCAGTATTCTTGTATGGGGTTAAAATCTCCAGAGAATATTGTCTTCACATCAAGTTCAAATGGGTTCAGCTGAAACCTCAGCGAAGCTGGTGTACACACACCTGTGACCTCAAGCCTGCATAAAGGTAATTTCCAACAACACAGCGCTGGTTCCCAGTTGACAGTTTAGTGCAGTCATTCATTTACATTACATAAATTTATATTTATTAATGTAGCTGATGTTTTTGTCCAAGGCGACTTTTTTATTCATTTTCTTCCCCATTTTCTTTTCTAATGTTTCTGCGTTCGGCCGGTAGATGGCAGCAAAATGCAATTATAGAAGAGAAATTCACAGACCATATTTCCTTACACACGTTTAACAGTTTACAGTGTTCATTGATGTCAGAAATTAAGCTTTATAGTGTTTTTTATTACTGGTATTTCTAACACTTTTATATAAACTACCCAGTGAATAAATAGATGTGTACTATTATGCTTTTTTAATTGCAAACGCTGACAAATGTGAGGGAATTGGCCCCATCCTCGTAGTTAGTTTTGTTGCTAGTTTAGTTGTCCACAAATGAGACCTGCAGTTAGAAATTAAAGTGAAGCACTTTTTAATACATTTAATATGTTCTCCCCACACTGTGTTTTATTTCACTCCTGTGCTGCCTGAAGGAACATGGGAGTGTCTTTTGTGTATAAAACAGAACACATCACGCTGAGCACAAGGTTGAGGAGATGATGAACAGTATGTTTTAATTTTCATTTTAAAGAAAACTTTAATGTTGCTTCAAGTTAATAAAATATTATAAAATGGACGGGTGTCTCATCCATGAGAAAGGATGACTGTAAGGAAAAGAAAGTAGGAAGTTTGTGAGGTCCCCACAAACTGCAATGATTTGGAAAATCTTGACTTGAAAGCATGTGATGATTACTGTTGATTTCTTTTCTACTAGTAACTATATTGACTGAAAGGGCTAAAACAGGAAATGCATTGTTTTAATATTTTCCAGTGACAAAGTTTGTAATATGGTGTTTCACAATTCCAGTAATAAATTAATTTATACGTTTGAATGTAGAAAATGTTTAGAATTGCCTTACGACTACACAATACTTTAAATAATTAATTAATCTTACACTATATGAAAAAAAAAATCTGAAAAAAAATCCCAGAATGCATTAATACCTGTGTGCAGAAATCTCTTTTTCTTACAAGTATATTCATACACTTACTTCACTTGCTACCTGAGGTAAGTGAGATTTACCATGGTAAATATATAGGAATGCAGTAAGATTAGATCACATCTGAGGAAATCTTATGATATGAGAAGTACTCGGAACCATCAGAAACCCCCTAGTCCCTGTTCTGCACTGTCATGAGGAAGAAGAATACAAATAATTGATGGAGAAGATAGTTGAAGAATGTGACTTCAGTTATCTATGTGTCTGTATCATTCTAGAGGGTGTCTTGTCCAGGTAGGAGAGGGGGTGATGGAAGCCTTTTCGGCTTTTTTCTTCTCTCCCATATCTCAGAAATGAACACACAAAAGGACGTAAATAAACAGATGTTCAAATGAAGCTAAAAGGTAAAAGGCTTCCCACTCCTCACGAAAGGAAACTAGCAGCTACTGAGTATTGGCAGAAATTAATCATAAAGGCAGAATCAGTTCTACTGTAAAAAAAAAGAAATTGTTTACAATTATAATGCTGTTTTAAGGAAATTTCTAGATGAGATTGTACCTCTTAAAACTGAAGTAACAGCTCATAAATACGCCTTTACGGAAACAACATGATTAATTAAATTAGAATGCCATGGACAAGTATCAGTTGAAATCAACTAAATTACTATACATATTCATCATTGTGCTTTGGCCAAAGGGATCATTCTTAACGGAGAAGCTCTATTTGCTACTCGGTTGACTTCTTGCACTAAAATAATTAACAACAACAATACTGACCTACATGTCCTGTTCCAAATAATACTAATAATTACAAGAGCCCAACTAATAACAATAACAATCCCCTACTGCTGCTGCCTATATACCTAGTAGTGGTGACTTCCTAGGTTAGCTCTGTTTGAGAAAAGATAATATATGACTTCAAGTTCAGCAGGACAATCACAGTCCCCCTTGTACCTTTGACCAAGTCATTTTACGGTCAAGTGAGACAGTTAATATTTTGGTAGTTTTAACATGTATAATTATTGTTGCCTATGATTATAGGCAGTTTAGTGTAGTGTATCTACCACTGTAAGTCATCTTGGATGAAGGTGTGAGCTGAATAATGGTTAATAATCTTTGTACGTTACTTTGGAGAAAAGTGTCTTCTATTGAATTAATGTAAATTTCATTCACTGCTCAACTGGGAGGTGCATGAAACTGAAATTCAGCAGTCGCTAATGTAAAGGAAAGGTATTAAATGAAATATCTCACAAATTTTGTTTCTTGAAATTCAAATGGGCATATGCTGAGGGCTGACTTCATATATATGGTTTCAATTGCTGTTCCTGCTATAGTATGCCTGAGCAAGGTACTTACCCTGCGGTATAAATCACTCTATGTTGCTTTGAGCAAAGGCTTTGGCAAAATAAAGTTTCTAACATAAAACCTTAAAGCATGATACATATTGGTCTTTATTGGTATTTGTTTGCAATATACAGTATTCTGTAAAACTTTGTTCTGTTAAAATATTGATTTCTTTGGTCAAACCTGACTCAGAATAAAAAAAAAAAGGCAAAGTTTTTTCACAAAAGAAACTGCTCTTACTGATACAAAGATTTCTATGGCATAACAGATCTGATAAAATGTTCTGAATGTTCTGTTACATAACATATTTAAAATGATATTAAAGGAAGTATAAGCAGCAGTGTTGTCATTTTCCTGTTATTATTAGTTTATTAATCACATTGTACTTCTTACAACCTGGCTGTCACCTAGTAAATAAGTTTTCTGAAGCCCTGAACACTATAACAGATACACTGGAACAAATGAAAATTAGACTCCTGCATGTGAGACCTGTAAGAGATTTACAGATGAGCGATGGAAATGATAAAGTATAAGAGGAAGAATACCACTTCCCCATTACAGATCACGGGCACAAAAGAATAGTGATTCACTGGGAACTTCTCCTTAGCGGTATGTTCTTCTGAGTTTGTGCCAGTCTCTAATGATCTCTTCCTCTAAGAAATAATGAAGAACACCCCAACATTTCCTTGGGGCCTCCAGTTCATTCAGGGTCATCCACTGGCACATGTATTAAGGACAAAGTTCTCTGTTATTCCTATCAATCAAAACTTTCTTAAAAATAAATATACTTATCATCAAAAGAAACCTGTTTCACTGTGAAGTGCCACATGCTGCTCTTGGTGTGTGTGCAGCCGTCTGTACTTTTTCCAAAATCGAAGAGGGGACTGACACAGAGTCAAGATTCCTGTATTAGGTACCAAGTTCTACTCATCATAATGCTTTAGTTTCTAACATTAGATAGTGGACTTGTTACATTTCTCTTCCTTCTGTGGCATCTTTTCAACCCTACATTTGATTTCCTCCAGGTGCTCCACTTTCCTTGCACACTCAAGGTAAATTGTTGATCCTAAAATTTCCCATAATGAATGAATGGATGAGTAAGTGGGCATCCCGTTAAGGGTGTACCCGCTCAAGTATGGCACACACTGATTCTGGGATAGGCTCCTAACATGTAAACTCCACACAGACTGAGCCAGATTTGAATCTATGCCCAATCAGTCCAGGTGCTGTGAGGCAGCAATGCTACTCACTAAGCCACCATGCCATCGTAATCTATGTGCAATTATTTTACATTCAGCAAAAATGCTAAATTTCAATGGATACAAACTGTCAAGTCAGTTAAACTCATAGGGACTACTGGCGTAACTCTTGTAGTAAGGAAGGGAAGTGAGTTACCATGGCTTTCTTCCGCATGGCTCATTGGCCTGTGAAACCGGGAGAACAGGCTGAGAGGTACCAGCATTACACGCCGCCCGACCACGTTTTTTGAGCATTCAATTTATTTAACAGTGTGAGAATGAAACAAGGGTATCTGTCCAGCAATGCTGGGATGTATTTTCTAACTTTTTAGCAATTCCACCACAAATAACACAACTCTGTTCTGATAGGTCAATTGTTAAAGAGTGGTTTCACTTACCAGTTGTTTCCTAAAGTGCAGAGTCTGTTCGCTTCGCTTCTTAATGAAACTGTGAAATGCTGAACCTGGAAGGTCTGTAGTTAAGGATGAGTCATCCTTTGATCATCGCTCTTCTTTTGGGAGCTATATTGGGTGTCTGTTCACAAGTTCAGGGTAAGCAATGTTTCTTCATTCGTAATCTATAAATAAGTGTATATGCAGGTTTATGTAACTAAGCTGCAACTCTTTTCCTGTTCGCAGACAGATGCCATTTAAATAAAATTTTGATCATTTCAATGTATGACTTAGAACATAGCAAATGTACCTGAGGTACTGTTAATTACATCTTCTCAGTGCAAACAATAAAACCCCCTTAGAAACGTTAACAAATAAATAGTTATTTATCAGGTAAAACCAAGGAATAACAAATTTTTTTCCTGATTTTTTCCAGTGTATGTGGATATGCATGTTGTTGCCTGTCATACTAATGACATGGATCCCGAGGACGAGAAACAGCTGGATGGAAATGAAATGTATTACCTTGATTTTAAAAAGAAAGACGTTGTGATCACAAAACCGCCAAGTTTAGGACAGTTTAGCGTTCCACTCTGGGTGCAGTATGCACTGCTGATGCACAAGGTTTGCCTGTACAACCTGTATGTGGCTGTCGAAGCTGAAAACTACCCACCTGAGCAGATCGGTAGGATTCCCCTTATGCATTTTCTACAGCAGTCCTAAATTACCCTTAAAAACATTTTCATGTTAAAAACTAAATTAACTGTATACAAACAACTAACAAAACAGATAATGTTGTAGACACCCTTTTTGTTACTCATTCTAATCTCTAAAAAAAAATATATATATATTTTGTGATATTTCGTGACATATTCACATAGGACTTTGTTTACTTACACAGATTATGCTACACTTTCATACTAAAAGAATGGGAAATAAATAAAAAAATGAAATGTTAAAATGATCCACAAAATGTCACGTTAAAGTATTTTCCCTGTCATTTCACATTTTTTGAGACAGTGTTCTGAGGTCTTCAGCCAAAATGTAATATAAGATAAAGTGCATCCCAGTAAACAACACATTTGTATAACGTATTTAATGAACAAAGTTATCTAGCACAAATTGGCCCTGTGAGAAAAGTAATTTCCCTCATATATGTGATAACTGGTTGAACCAAATATCAGTTATTGAGTTTTGTCATCCAACTGGAGGCCATAGGCTCTAAAAATCTGGGTGCAAGGAAGGGAAGAGCTATCAGATGACCACCACTTGGTGGTGAATTGGATTTGACATATTGGGCCACCAACCATACAGACAGTAGAGACTAAAATGTTCTGTGAGGGTTTTTTGGGAACAACTGACAGACAGCTCAATGTGAACTTATTGAACTCTCACCTCTGAGAGAATTTCTTTGTTTTCATGAATGAGGATGGGAACATTCAGTCAGAATGGGCAGTGTTTAAGAGCTCTGTTGTAGACACATCTGCTGAAAGCTGTGGTTTGAAGGCAGGTCGTGCCTCCCATGGTATCAACTCCAGAATTGCTGGTGGTCATGAGCTATGAAGCAAGCTGCTATGTCTTAAAGTTGTTTCGGCAAGCCATTCTTATGAGGAAAAAGCATAATCGTGCTCATGCTGTTCTAAACTAGACGGGAGAAGTGCTGACCACTCCTGGGGTGACTGCTGAGCTTTGGAGGGAACACTGAGGAACTCCTCAGTCCTGCAAACAGACCCTCATGCCAGGAAGCAGTGTTTGATGTCTCTGGTGGATTAAAACCTGTTTCTGTTCCTAACATTAGGATAGCAGTATAACAACAACCCCGTAGTGGTAATGCTGCGAGGGTGAATGTCATTTGGCTATACATGTCAGCATTACTGGACAGTGTGCGGGTAGATTAAACCAAAAAAAATTAAAAATCAGCTAACATGCAGAAAGTGAATTTTTTAAAATGGTTCAGTCACCAAGCCACCAAACCTGGACCTGAATCCAATAGAAAATCTGTGACTTGAATCTGGTTGTCAACAGGCTACTCCAAGCCAACATGAAAAACCTTGAGTTATACTTCTAGGAGGAATAAGAGAAATTGACACAACACTTCAGTGCAAAGTTCATGGAAACATTAAAAATGAATAAAGGCTGTTATGATGGTAAAAGAGACATTAACTTAAGGGGTTAGAGTACTTATAACACTGTAACATAATGGCAATCTTGACTCAACAGAGTAACGTCAGAGTTATGTTTGACTACAGAGTTAAGGTTTACACAAATCATTAAGGGTAACGATTATTCAGAGGTGAAAATCCTAATAATATCCTTTTGTAACCAGTGTACGTATAGCACCCAGACTCTCTGCGCTTAACAACTTATGTAGATGCAAATTTTGTAACGGACTGTTTAATGATTACAGATCCTCCTGAAGTCATAGTTTATCCCAGGAATAAGGTTTTACTTGGCAGAAGAAACAAGTTGATCTGCTTTGTGAACAACTTCTTCCCACCACCTGTGAAAGTGAAGTGGACTAAGAATAATGTGGAGGTGACAGAGGGGGTCACTCTGAGTCGCTACTACCCCAACAAGGATTTCACCTTCAGACAGTACTCTACTGTACCCATCACCCCACAGGAGGGGGATGTTTACTCCTGCACTGTGGAGCACAACGGGCTTCCTGAACCTGAAACCAGGTTCTGGGGTAAGATTTCTGCAATATTCATAGTAAAGCAAATCATTTGAAGAAGCAAAACAAAACTTCATGGCAAACATACATTTCCACCATTGAGATAGACCTTTTCTCACTGATACAAAGAGTATGAGAGGGAACTGTGGAAGGAGAGAACAGTACTAGATCTCTTTCTGCAGTCTTTTATCATATAAAGCCTTTTTTATATTTTGGAGGTAAATTGTGTACAACACAGATTTAATCAAAGAAAATTTGTTAAACATTTGAAAGAGTGAATGATTTATTTATTTTAATATGGATTAAAACAATAAAAATTTCAAGTGTTACCAAGCTTTCCTAAATAACTTATAATTTCTTCATTCATCCCTTCCATCTTGGTTTAAAACTCTTTATTATATAAGTAAATAATTTAAACTGTTGCACACATTTAACCTAAAATATATACAATAAAACCTTTTTACAAAGTGACATGATTGAAACTATTTGTCATTGTCCTGACAGAGCTGGAAATCCACGAGGTGTCAGACACTAGAGAAACAGCTTTGTGTGGAGTTGGACTGACGCTTGCTCTACTGGGTGTTGGAATTGGAACTTTCTTTGTTATAAAAGGAAAAAACTTAAATTAGGAAAGGTATGTATGCAGTATTATACAGAGAATTCAGGTGATGTGATTATTATTAAAAATGCAGTATCATTTGTGGAGCTTCACAGAACCTGGGCCAATTGGATGCAGGATCAAACCCAGCTCAGTCTGTGTGTGGTTTGCATGCTTTCCATATGTCTGAAAGACATACAGTTGAGGCTGGACACTCTAAATTACCCATAATGCACGTGTATCTACCTTGTGACAGACTGGTGTCTCATACAGGATGTACCCCCTTAGCCCATTGCTTATGGATTCTGGGATAAACAACATTTTTGGAGTAGGAAAAGGAGAGCCTTGGCGAGGGACAGTTGGTAGTGTAGTGGTTTGTGCTATTTCCCTTGGCTCTAAAGGTTGCAGGTTCAATCCTCACATCTTGCTATAGTGGAGCAAGGTACTTACCCTAAATTATTCCAGTAAAAATTACCCAGCTGTTATAAATGAGTAAATAACTCCAACCTTAAGATTATAAAATAGACAAAAGTGTCAGCTAAATCAATAAAGGTAGTTACAGCTTGTGTACCACCACAAAAGGGTGCCTTTTTATTTAGGCCTCTTACTGGCAAATACAACTTGTGTAGTGAGACATTGCAACATTACATGGATTTTTTATCCAAAATGTTAAGGTCCAGGTGGAACTATACCGGATCAGGTCACCTTGAAAAAGGCCTCGGTTTAAACCTTACATCAGAGAAATAAAAGCCGTAATTATTCAGTTTTCAGTGCATTCCGCAGTGCATCAGATGTCACCAGAAGCAAGAAAGAGGGCCACTGGTTTGCTGCAGGGAAGTATGTCATATGCCAACACTGCCAGACACTATGGATTAAGCTGCTTCACTGTGTCCCTGACTGCAGGTTTCAGTCGACCAGCAGGACAGATGCCGATCCAAAATCCGGTCACCCTCAAGTGACCCCACCAAAGCAGGACCAGCACATCACACTGGACCATGCTTAAGATTGTTTCAGATCTGCTACCCATACCGTTGCTGAAACTGCTGGCTGGCACAGTGCTCGCATCAGTGTCAGGATAGTGAGGGAGAAGCTCCATTCTGCTGCCCTTAGTCTATCCTAACTCATGCCAGGGCTCCATCTGTTCCTCACACAGTCAGCAATATCATTTTTTTCCAAAATTCACAGTTAAAGTTACTTTGTTTATAGTGACACACACATAGATTGTAGATTATACGAATATAGATTATTATTCATGAAATGGTAATCATTCACATGAGATTCCTGTTATGCTTACTACATCAGCTAGGAGCGTTCTCATGCAACGTATCATATGATGGCACAATGTAAAAGTCAAAGCGAATGTCAGAACATGAAGAATGCAGCAGTTATACAACAGCGCACCTGTCTGTGCATGTGGCATTTTCACTTGCAAGGATGGTTGCATTTAACCCGCCTCAACTTTTTTTCCCTCACTGTGCACTTTCTGATCTATGGGAAAAGATGGTGTGAATATTTCTACAAACTGGACCTGTTACCCTGTGTGCTTTTGGCCTCATAATTTTGGCATGCATGGCTGTGATTTTTTTTCCACTCTGTAACCTACACACACTGTATCTGTATCTATTGCCTTGAAAACAGATAACACTGAAGCTCATACCACAACATCCTTAGAGGACTCAGGAGCAGAGTGTCATTCTTTGTGGTCAGAAATGCAATGAAGTCTATAATTTTGCTAACTGGAGCCACCTCTTGCCCTTACTGCTTTTTGAGCTCCTATGTTATCATCTGCTAAATCCCTCATTTTCCAGTGCGGTGGACATTGTGCAGGGAGGGCAAGCACTCTTCAGCTCACTGTTACTGGCAGTAAGGTGTGAATCATCAGCAGTAACTGGCATTCTTTTTACATATTCTCTTAAAGGAATCTATAGCTGCAGTCATTACAACTGGTTACAAAATCAGTTCTGGGGATTACAAAGTTGGTGATAAAACATGTAACATGGTGAGTTTAATAAACTGTACAAGAAGCCAGAACTGTAAGCATGCAGTCCAGGAGTAGATACTTGCCAGGAATTCGAGAGCCTCCTGCTAAGCCTTTTCTGACACTTTAGTTGGATTTGAATCCAAGTCTGTTTGCACAGCCAAGGATGTTGTGAGGTGTTACTTTCATGAATTATATTAACTTTACTTTATTTAACAGACGCTTTTCCCTGAAGCAACTTCCAGTGAACGTTATGTAGTGTCATCAGCCCACAGACCTTATTTACCAAGGTGACTTACACTGCTAGATACACTACTTACGATGGGTCACTCATCCATACATCAGTGGAACACACACACTCTCTCTATTACTCACACACCATGGGTGAAGTGGAACAGCATGCTTTTAGACTGTGGCAGGAATCCAGAATACCCAGAAGAGACCCATGCAAACAAGAGGAAAACATCAAAATTTCACTCATACTGAGTGGGGATTGAACCCATGCCATCTTGGACCACCCAGGCATTGTGAGACAGCATTGCTACTTGCTGTGACACCCAATTCCCATGGATAAGTCAGAACACAAGTGCAGAGGTTTGTCAGCAGAACTGAGCAGATGTGCAATGGGGAGCTGAAGTTCTTCATGAGAACATGGGGACGGGAAGATACTCGTGAGCTTACGGGCTGTTATAGCAGGCAAGGATCTGAGGAGCAAGGACAATGGGCAAGGACAAGAGACAGCATGCAGTCTCAATAAAATTCTGAACTGTTTGTGGGTTGGCTTTGGTCTTTTAAAGACCTGTCTGATGTAACATAGGTGTGCTGTATTCTGCCAGGTGAATTGGAGCAGGACCTCTGGTGATCACAGGAAGTACTGCACACATTGACCATGACAACTAGTGAGGTTCCACCATAACTTGTGTGTTAAACACACGCACACACACACACACACACACACACACACACACACACACACACACACACACACACACACACATATTTTCTGAAACCACCTGTCCCATGCGGGGTCACGGGGAACCGGAGCCTAACCCGGCAACACAGGTCGTAAGGCTGGAGGGGGAGGGGACACACCCAGGAGGGGGCACCGTTTAAACACTGTAATATAATCAATATAATCATTGGTGATATCATGAAATATTTAGCTGATCAAGCCCTCCGTGGAGAGTGGATCTAATAAGGATCTCTGTCAATAAAAAGGAATATTATTAATAAAGTGCTGAAGGTAGCCCAGACATTTTTCAGAAAATATTTGCAAGGGGGGTGTGTGGTGGTGCAGTGGGCTTGACCAGGTCCTGCTCTCTGGTGGGTCTGGGGTTTGAGTCCTGTTTGCGACAGACTGATGTCCCGTCCTGGGTGTATCCCCTCCCGCAACCCTGTATGAGACAAGCGGTGTCAGATGATCATCATGATGTGTGTGTATTTGCAAGGGATTCACTAAATTAAAGCTGAAATTTATATTTATAGAAATGAATTATCCAGCGTGGCCATCCTCACACACGCAATGGCATCACGTGTCTCGGGGGGAATCAGAATGCCTGCAGAGAAAGGAAACCCACGCTGATTCCACACAGACTGAAACAGGAGACTGAAACAGGACTAGAACCCACGCACTGAATCACTGAGGCCGCCGTTTCTCTCGTTACTTTGTAACTATGTTCACAATGTTTGGTGACCACAGTGTGGTTGCACTTAATTTCCACCGCCCGGGTTGTAACTTCTGAATTTCCGCGCGTTTTCTAGTCTTAAACAGACCGGCGGAGAAACTGTGCGTCGCACTTGGTTTCCCAAGGGCTGTTTAAATTATTGCGCCACTATTATTTCATGCTGAAAGAGACGAAAACGAAATGCTAAAAAAAAAAAAAAAATCACACATTGATAAACCCATATTTTCCCACCTGTATAAACCGACAAATCATTTGAACGAAGGGACGCGGTTTAGCCGGGACGGTTCGCCGTCCTGTCCAGCCTGCGCTGCGCTTTTACACACGTCGGCTATGACAGAACATCCAACCTGGTAACGAGTGACGTGTCGCTCTTACCGAGATCCCCTCCTTGGCTTTTCTCAGTCTAGACACAGCAACGCAGGCGCGGGTGGATTTCTCTCTGATCATACTACGAGCCGAGTGGAGTGGAGTGGAGGTGTCGGCGAACTGCGCTGAAACGCACACACACTGAGATCATCATGACGTGCGTATTTGTGCGCTGCTTTGCGCTGCTCGCGCTGCCCTTACTGCCCGCGTCTGGTGAGTAACTGACTGATTCAGTGACTGACTGGTGTGATGATGATTGATGGGCTTTTTCTGTCCGCTGTAATAAACATCATCATCATCATCGTGTGTTGCTGGAGAACAGCGGTTACGTTACCTGGATTGAATGCATATTCACGTGCAAGTTACTTTTTAATGTAAACTGATTGTTCAGTCCATCGCAGCTGTGTTAAACACAGTTACAGCAGTCTGCTTGTTATTACGAAACACTACAGTCCCAGTCGAGAAAGGAGAATGATTTATGTCAGATTTGAATCCTTTAGGCTAGCTGACGCTTTCTCCAAAAGCAACTTACAATTACTTACCCATTTTATACAATTTGGTAATTTTTACTGGAGCCATTTAGGATAAGTACATGCGGTTGAGTGGGAATCGAACCTGTGGTGGTAAATCTAGCTACTGCACTACTGTCCTAAACCAGGGAGGCGTTTCCGTGCGAAATTCTCCAATTGCTGTGTATGATACAATTCAGAGTAAATCTTATTGTTACATGTTTGCAGCAAAACCTCAGTGTTTACATGCAAGTGCAGGAGTTTCCGAGCCTGTTGAACCAGTGTTTGTACAGAAATGACCGAACTCCCCCAGTAAATTACCTCCTGTTTAGTATGAATATTTAACACTGTACACATTTACGAGATTTTAGGTGTGTGAATGTTGTGTTCCTTCTGTATTTTTGTAATAAGCTGACAATACATGACAGGACATTTTAAACCCTCTCGGGAGATGAAGCAGGATTTCAGTTTGTCATTAGTTATTTCATTAATTTTTTTTTCTTTATCTGAAATAACTATTGGGTAAAGTTAACTTAATACGTTTCACAGAACACATTGAAAATGACAATAAAACTAGTGCTTCACTGACAAATATGCAAAATGCACACACACACACAATGTCTACAACCACTTATCCCGTGCGGGGTCGCAGTGAACCAGAGCCTAACCCTGTAAGACAGGGGACACAACCAGGACAGGATGCCAGTCCATCACAAGGCACCCCCCAGGCAGGACTCAAACCCCAGACCCACATGTAGAATTCAGTTCCAAGTAAATCAACTGTCCATAAATGATCCTAACATTGAATTCAACGATTCTGTGTTTCAAATGTCATGTGGCAAGAAAACATTCCCCACACCATTACATCACCACAACCAACCTGAACTGTTGTCATGTTTGACACAAGCAGGCTAGAAACAGGTAGGTAGTGGACCCAATTGCAGGTTGGTTTTAATCTTTCAGTGAGGTTCATAGGACTGGACATAAAAAAAGCCAGGGACAGGCAAAGGTTTTGCAAAGCACGAACATCACAATACAGGAAATCCGAAGGTCAGTAGTCAGGGAAAACAGGTGAGAGTCAGAAACCAGGAACAGGGGACCAAACAAGGCAAAGCCACTGATACTGCAAAACCACAAAAGTGTTTGCAAGAATCCACATCATGATGTGGACTCAGAGCTCCTTATATCCCAGTGGTTCAGTTAACCGCAGGTGCTTCGCTCGTTCCTGGGGGCATGACAACCGTTTGCCCAAGGCAGGGTGGGTCCATGGATTCATGCTATTTAAGCCAAATTCTCACCCTACCATCTGCATGTGTGTATTTGTATTTTTTAACAGATGGTTATTTCCACTGTATACAAAGAGAATGCCATTTTACCTCCGACCTCAAGGATGTTGAGTTCATTGACAGGTACATTTTTAACAAAGTTGAGTATGCACGATACAACAGCACTCTCAATAAGTATGTGGGGTACACAGAACATGGAATTTACAATGCAGAGATATGGAATCAAGATGGAATTAATGACCAGGAGCATACCAACCTGGATGGGTATTGCAGACCCAATGCAGAAGTGGAGTTAACAGACATGCCTAGAGGTGAGTAGCTCTATACTGTGTATAAAAAACAAATATTAACCCTTACTAACTTTTTATAAATGGTTTATCTGAGCTGTTGCAAGTAGAGATTATAGCGCACTGCATTTATATGATTAATGAGGAACTTAGCTAGGGTTTCTTTTTATCAATTGTTTAAATTAATCTTCTTGTACATTTCAGTTGAACCTTCTGTAGAGGTTTTGTCTGTAAAACCAGGCAGTCAAAGACATGCCATCATGCTGGTGTGCAGTGCGTATGACTTCCATCCGAAGGGAATCAAACTGTCTTGGCTGAGAGATGGGAAGGAGGTGAAGACTGATGTGACTTCCACTGAAGAGCTCTATGATGGAGACTGGTACTATCAGATACACTCTTACCTGGAGCTCACACCCAAATCTGGAGAGACCATCGCCTGCCAGGTGGAACACAGCAGCCTTCCTCACCCTAAGGTCTTCAAATGGGGTAATAAGTGATCAAGAACAGCAACAGCTCTATTATATGTTATGTATATTACCACTCGGACAATAGTGACTCATGTTCTCTGCAGTAGGAATGGTTCTCTAATGTTGCCCTTGGGAATCTTACCAGAATATTACTTTCCAGTGCCTCTTAGGTATTAATTCTGGCAATATATTTGAACAAATTGACAAGGTAGAAAACTTTTAACAAGAGTTTTGGCTAAATGGGTTTTAAGGCATAGGCCAATTTATTTGATTTTTATGATTTCAGCATTTTTTCCAGAAGAATGCAATGATCAAATGTATCAACATGCATAAGACCCAGTGTTTGTACTACATTTCCATCATTGCTTCTCCAAATGTCAAAATGCATTATTACAATGCTTGTGTCAGTCAAACATAGTGGAGAAAGCAGCTCAGGAGCTGTGAGGCATCAGTTTTACCCCCTGTGCTACTGGGTCCCCTATGTGAAGTACAGGTGAATGGATATATGTGGATAGTTGTAATTATGGATATGTATTGTCAGACTCCCTCCCTGCCAGCCTTATGCCTTGTGTTACCGGGTTAGGCTCCGGCTCCCCGCGACCCCGTATGGGACAAGTGGTTTGTTTGTTTGTGTGTGTGTGTGTGTGTGTGTGTGTGTGTGTGTGTGTGTGTGTGTTGTCAGACCAATGGCTTGACCTCTAAATTCATTTCAATACACATCACAAATAGTTGTAGTTTTTAACACTTATTTTAATGGTCAAGCCCATGCTTTAAGGTTAAACAAAATGATAAATTTACACCTTTGTACTTTAGGGGTTATCCACGTTACTACTGAGGGCTTTTGCTAGTCATCACCGCATCACTGCATTTATCGCTTCAAAAATAGGTGTCGTTAAATACATTGTTTGTTAAACTGAGCTCTAGATCAACGTCTAATTAAAAACATAACACATACAAATTAATTCTAATTAAACCATTTTCAGATCCCTCAATCTCTAATGGGGCCAGAAATAAAGTGGTCATTGGGGCTTCTGGAGGGGTTTTGGGACTGATCTTCACACTTGCTGGTGTGATTTATTACAAGAAAAAATCCAGAGGTGAGATGGTAAAACTACTACTTTTGTGCATAGTCATTTTTCATTTGAAAAATGTGCATTTGAAAATGATGTATTACCCTTTTTAAAAGATTTATGTGTATAAACCTGACAAGGCTGAATATAGAGGACTGTACATACAGTCAGTCTCTTTAAAGCAGGCACTGTCATATTTAGTTATGCATCACAATGATAACTCACATGTAAGCCTAGAAATGAATTTAATTAAAATACACACAGGGTATAACATCTTTTCCTGTGTATCTTGAATGTAATGTTGTATTTACTAGACATTTAATGTTGATATTATTTATTATGTTTGTTTTATTTTACAGGGAGAATCCTGGTACCAGCAAGTTAGCCTTGGATATATTGTAGTTGTTATTTTATTTAAAATAATAAGTACAGTATACATAGCTGGGTAATATAAAGCATATGGGGTTGTGAAGTATATGGGGGCAGTAGGTCAGGCCCAGCTCAGATATCATCGTAATATATATAGGGTATCAAGTAGGGTACATATAGTCCTGCCAAGGAGTTTAGAGATTCTACAATGTTATCTATCTGGCAAGTTAAGTGAGTGCTGCGTATCTTTTCACACAGGAGAGGGCATCATTAATTCACTCACTCACTATTGGTAACTGCTTGTCCTGGGCAGGGTTGCAGTGGTCCAGAGCCTGTCCTGGAATCAATGGGTACAAAGAAAGGGGGGGTACAACTTGGATGGAACATCAGTCAGTCACACTATAGAAACACATATGCATTCACACACTATGGGTAATTTAGAGAGTCCAGTTCATCTGAATTGCATGTCTTTGGACTTTGAGAGGAAAGCAACTCAGACACATGGAGAACATGCAAACTCCACACAGACTGAGCTACATTTGAATCTATCCTCAAGCAGCCCAGGCGCTGTGAGGCGCCAGTGCTGCTCGCTGGGCCACTGTACCACCTTGTCATTCATTGTTTAAGGTAAATTAATACAAAGGTTAATAATTATGTAAAACTGTCATTACTATTCTGCACAGTCCAGTGCATTACTAGTATAGTAATTAGTTTTTGAGTGTCTGATTTTTGCCATGATATAATAGCAAGAAGTCTAATTGTAATTCTAATTGTGTGCATTTAAGTTGCTTTAAAGTATGTGATTAATAAAAATAGCATGGTGGTACAGTGGGAATATATAAATTCTGTATATATTGAGCCAGATTGAAACCTATGGCCCAAAAGCCCATGCACTGTGCTTTGCCACAGTTGAGAGAGTTTTTAGAATGTTTTTTAAAACATTTTTTGTGTATGGTAACGTATGACAACATACAAAAAATGTGTTGTTACAAATAT
This sequence comes from Scleropages formosus, assembly GCF_900964775.1. Classification (NCBI taxonomy): domain Eukaryota; kingdom Metazoa; phylum Chordata; class Actinopteri; order Osteoglossiformes; family Osteoglossidae; genus Scleropages; species Scleropages formosus. The sequence continues at coordinate 14,797,362 of NC_041823.1, read as the reverse complement.
TGACGATAAGAAGTGACACACCCCCAACAGACTGAGAAAATGAAAAGCTGTCAAGAAAAATGCTGTTAGTGTCTGAGAGGAACCTATTCACTTAAAACAATTCAACAGTTCAATACTTTTAAATCCATTCGCTATTTTTAGCTTTATGACTTTTCTCAGAAGCTTCTTTATTCTAAAAGAATTTCCACAACATGTCTCTAAACTGCATAGCTGAAAAAAACAGCTTACTCATCTGTCACGTCCTACGGGGCTACTGCCCCTCCTGGTCAGAGGCGACGCCACTCATTGCCGCTAGGGAACAGCCACATATCAGCTCACAGTCTCATAGGATACGGAGGTATAAAAGGAGCAAGCGGAGCAGAACCGATTGCGGATTCTTAATCAGCGGTTCCATTGTGCTCTCTTGGCGTTTAGTAGTCTCTTGTTCCCTTAGTCTGTTTCCTAGGCGTTCATGTTCCAGTCCCGAGTGCCCGTCCTGTCAGTTCCTGCCTCTTGTTCTCCAGTCCTGGTCCAGTGTTCCAGCCCGGTATTTCGTCACGTCTTGGGGTTGCAGTCATGCTCACAGAGTAGCGTTTCACTGTTCACCGTAGTTCAAACACCGTGTGTGTTTCCTGGTCTTGTGTTTCCTGTTTCACTTCCACCGAGTGTCTTACAGTATGCACAGTGCACTTTTAACATCACCCTGCACATGAGGTCATTTTACGTTTCGTCCGTGTTCGGACGTAATAGCAACGCACGTCCGTGTCGGACTCCCGTCCGGTCGCTGCAGTAGAATCCGCCTGCTAATATGACTTCAGCAGAATGGCGTGAACTGGCAGAGCTGACAAAGGCAAACCAAGAACAACTCAGGGTTTGTACAAACGTCGCTCACCGCATAACGGATCGCTTGGTGTGGCTGACACGACTCATCAGTCGCCGTGGGCATGGCGCCAATCCGACCAGTTCACAAGCGCATTATTGGCAGACATGTCCTCCTGCTGCCGCCTCGTGTCCCCGCGCTGAGCATGCGGCTGCCCTATATGACAGTAAGCCGGCACAAGCACGCCACACTGTCAGCTACGTAACGCTCGAAGAACAGTGCGTCAGACAGGGAGCCATACGACTTGGTAGCTGGCGTTTGATGGAGGAAAGGAGGCGCCGTTTTCTGCAACGCTTGTGCTTTTACTGTGGAGCTGCGGATCACGTTCAGGTTTCCTGTCCAGTGCGGCCATCCCGTGGATCCCAATGGACCGACTTACTGGTGAGTGATGTATCTCTCAGTATCTCCCTGTTGATATTACCAGTTACATTATCCTGGGGTTTGCAGCGGCAGGAAACAAAAGCTATGGTAGACAGTGGCGCTGTGGGCAATTTCATAGATTACGATATTGCTGCGTCCTGGGGCTTGCCCTGTGCCCCATGCTCTAAACCCCTGGCTATTAAAGCTATTGATGGCGCTCCAATCGGCTCGGGGCGTGTAGAGCAGCGCACAGAGCCCGTTACTATGCAGGTAGGGCCTCTCCATAAGAAACAGATATGGTTTTATCTGATTAAGTCCCCTGATCACCCCATTATTCTGGGATATCAGTGGTTAGTCACCCATGATCCTGTTATTTCTTGGAGTACTGGGAAACTGCTTTCTTGGGGAAAGCAGTGTCCCAAACATCTGGAGATGTTTTGTAACTCCACATCCATAGAGGGTCCTAATGCAGATCTGCCCCTGCAGATGCCGAGGGAGTACGCAGACCTAGCGGAGGTTTTTAGCAAACACAAGGCTGCAGAACTGCCCCCTCATAGACCTTGGGATTGTGCGATAGATCTTTTGCCTGGCACCACACCCCGTAGGGGACGGGTGTACCCCCTTTCCCAACCTGAACATCAGGCAATGGAGGCTTATATAGCGGAGGCACTCGAAGCCGGACTAATCCGGCCATCTACCTCTCCAGCTTCTGCTGGCTTTTTCTTTGTTGAGAAAAAAGACGGGGGTTTGCGTCCGTGTATTGATCATCGGGGGCTAAATGCCATTACTGTGAAGTACCCGCACCTATTGCCTCTTATCACGTCAGCCCTCAAACAGGTTTCCGTTGCTAACATCTTTACAAAACTGGACCTTAGGAGAGCATATAACCTGATTCAGATTAGGGAAGGGGATGAGTGGAAGACTGCCTTTAGCACCGCCCTAGGCCATTATGAGTATCTGGTCATGCCTTTTGGCCTGGCTAATGCGCCTTCCGTATTCCAGGCTTTTGTTAATGAAATACTCCGAGATGATTAATCGCTCAGTGTTAGTGTATCTGGATGATATTCTGATCTTTTCTTGGTCTCATGAGGAGCATATTGTACATGTCAGGGAGGTTTTACAAAAGCTAGCAACGCATAAGCTGTATGTGAAGGGAGAGAAGTGCTAGTTCCATGTGGAATCTGTGGACTTCCTGGGGTACATCCTAACACCCAGTGGGGTTACGATGGATCCAAAAAAGGTCTTGGCAGTTCTGTCATGGCCTCAGCCAAAGACTGTAAAGGACCTGCAATGGTTCCTAGGTTTTGCGAATTTCTACAGGCGCTTCATAAGAAACTTCAGTTCCGTTGCAGCCCCGTTGACTGCCCTGTGAAAAGGAGCACCTAGACACCTGACCTGGACCCCTGAGGCTAGTTAGGCCTTTGAAGACCTAAAGAAGCGTTTTACTTCTGCCCCAATCTTGAAGCACCCTGACCCCAAATTGCCCTTTATCGTGGAGTTGATGCATCTGAGGTAGGGGTAGGGACGGTGCTCTCACAGCGCCAGGGAAATCCCCTGAAGCTCTATCCATGTGCGTATTTTTCACACAAAATGTCACCTACTGAAAGGAATTATGATGTAGGAAACAGGGAGCTCTTAGCCATAAAGATGGCCTTGGAAGAGTGGAAACATTGGTTAGAGGGGGCTACTCACCCATTTCTAGTGTTGGCTGATCATCGGAACCTGGAGTATCTGCAGAAGGTAAAGAGGCTCAACTCTAGACAGGCATGGTGGGCCATGTTCTTCACCAGGTTCCATTTCACGGTGACCTATCGTCCTGGCTCCAAGAACGGCAAGGCTGATGCGCTGTCTCGGTTGTTCAAGGTATCACCTCAGCTCTCCCCACCAGACACCATCTTGTCACAGGCGCAGTTTGTGGCCTCCATCTGTTGGGCTTTATTTGACGATATCCAAGCGGCCCAACTTCAGAAACCCGGTCCCAGCGAGCAGCCCCAGGACAAAGAATATGTCCCGTCCACCATCCAGTCTGAGCTCCTATACTGGGTCCATGATGGTCCCAGTACAGGACACCTAGGGGTGAACTGAACGTTGAAGCTCCTCCCTGAACGCTTCTGGTGGCCATCCACGAAACAGGACGTAAGAGACTTCGTCCTTGCCTGCACCACATGTGCCCAGGCCAAAGTCCCACGACAGCTGCCAGCAGGGCTTCTTGAACCGTTCCCAATTCCAAACTCTCCATGGTCCCATATAGCAGTGGACTTCATTACTGATCTACTGTGTTTTGACAGAAACACCACCAGACTGGTGGTCATAGATCACTTTTCCAAAAAGTCTGTCGACTGATCCCACTGAAGGGTCTGCCCACAGCCCTGGAGACCACGGAACTATTGTTCCAACATGTCTTCCGGCTGTATGGCCTGCCAGAGATATTGTCTCAGACAGGGGATCCCAGTTCACCTCAAGGGTCTGGAAGGCCTTCTTTGCCTGCTTGGGAGTCTCAGTCAGCCTCTCCTCCGGTTATCATCCGCAGTCTAATGGGCAAGTGGAACACCTCAACCAAGAGATTGGCCGTTACCTGCGGAGTTACTGTAATCAGAACCAAGCCGACTGGAGTAGATACCTCCCCTGGACAGAGTACGCCCAGAACTCCCTGGTCCATTCGTCCACAAACTTGACTCCTTTCCAGTGTGTGCTAGGTTATTAGCCTCCACTATTCCCGTGGACGATGGAAACCAGTGGGTTGCCAGTGGTGGATGACTGGTGCAAGAGTAGTGAATCGGTGTGGGAATCTGCACATGTCCGTCTCCAGGAGGCGGTGTCCAGCCAAAAGGAGAAGGCCGACAAGAGGCGCAGAACTGTATTGTACCAACCGGGGCAGAGAGTGTGGCTATCCACCCAGGATCTCAAACTGCATCTGCCCTCAAGGAAGCTCGGCCCCCGTTTCATTGGCCCATTCAAAATACTGAAAAGGATCAACCCGGTTTCTTACCGCCTTCAGTTGCCCCCTCATTATCGTATCTGTCCCACGTTTCGTGTTTCTTGCCTCAACCCCCACTGTGTTTCTGCCCTGCAGAGCCTGGCAGTCTCTTCACCTCCACCGTTAGATGTAGACAGTTCTCCTGCTTACTCCGTCAGGGCCCTCTTAGACTCCAAACGGAGAAGGGGTACGCTGTACTATCTGGTTGACTGGGAGGGCTATGGGCTGGAGGAGCAGTCCTGGGTAGACTTTCATAGGTCTCACCCAGATTGGCCCGCTCCGCGACGGCGGGGGCAGCCGCCTACCCGCCGGCGTCCTGCGGCTGGAGCCGCCCCTGGAGGGGGGGGTACTGTCACGTCCCATGGGGTTACTGCCCCTCCTGGTCAGAGGCGGCGCCACTCAGTGCCGCTAGGGAACAGCCACATATCAGCTCACAGTCTCATAGGACACGGAGGTATGAAAGGAGTCAGCGGAGCAGAACCGATTGTGGATTCTTAATCAGCGGTTCGATTGTACTCTCTTGGCGTTTAGTAGTCTCTTGTTCCCTTAGTCTGTTTCCTAGGCATTCACGTTCCAGTCCTGAGAGCCCGTCCTGTCAGTTCCTGCCTCTTGTTCTCCAGTCCTGGTCCAGTGTTCCAGTCCGGTATTTTGTCGTGTCTCGGGGTTGCAGTCATACTCACAAAGTAGCGTTTCACTGTTCACCGTAGTTCAAACACTGTGTGTGTTTCCTCTTTCACTTCCACCGAGTGTCTTACAGTACTCACAGTGCACTTTTAACATCACCCTGCACGTAAGGTCATTTTACGTTTCGGACGTAATAGCAACGCGCGTCTGTGTTGGATTCCTGTCCGGATGCTACATCATCTTAGATAACTGTAATAACTATATTGACAAAAGCTATGATTGTCCAGTAGAAACGATTGTTACTTTTCACAGCACTGAACAACTTTGTTGAGTTTACTGATGTTTCCATACACATGTTTGGTCTGCTGGATGCTAAATATTTACTTTAACGTAATATAATCTCACATTACACTGAGTTCTGTGGAAATGCCCTTCTCTCAATTACAGTCATACACAATATTTAAGACTTCCACTTGTGGGGACAGAAGTAGCAACAGTAGGATGTTCCAGTCAGACCACAGCATTTGTCCAGAAGGGTGAAAGAGCAGAATGAGCACTCAGGTTCAGTTCCTGTGAAAACTGCTTCACATTTCCCACATCGGAAAGGTGTTTTCTCCCAACTGCTCTTTACAGTGGGGCTTAGATCTGGACTCATTGATGGTCACTTCAGCTAAAGAATAAACAATAAAATTCAAATGAAGAATTGTAAAGAACTGTAGAAACCAAACAGTTATTTTTAGAGAAAACTGAGTTATTTGCAGAAAGTTCAAGGTGCCAATACATTTGACTACGACAGTAGTTATGCAATATTCGGTCATATGAACACAACGGAATTTAATTTACATACGTGCTTGTAGCATGAATTATGTTTTTGTATATGATAAACTCATTTATTATTACATTTAAGTTTCAAGTTTGTCATAGGTACAAGTACCATGCACATGTATCATGAAATTCTTCCTGAATGCTTCTCCACAGACTATGGACAAGGACAGAGACAATAGAAATACTGCACAAACAAAACAATGACAGTGACAGTGAGTAGTGCAATAGCAATAAATAATGGTAACAGTAGTAACAATAATACCAGTTGACAGCCAGAGAACTCAGAACAGAGAATGAAAATGGAAATTATCGAGAAGATTGGTGGTCTTCATAGCTCGGGTTGCTGATTGAGGTGTTCAGCAGTTCGCCGAGCTTGGCATTTAGATTGCAAACGTTTCATCACCAGTCATGGTGACATCATCAGTGCACAAATTGTGTGGAGTGTGTTGGACTTCTTTCTTTATATATAGTTTGAGCGTGGGAGTTTTCTGGAGGTTTGACATGATTGGCTGGTTTGTGGTGACCTTCGGCCTTGGCAATTGTTTTGGTCTCTGATTAGTCGGTTGTCTTGACCTAAATCGGTTTAAAAAACCGGTTTAAAACCGGTTAGGAACCGGTTTGATACTAGCTTGATCCTAATTGGTCCTTGCGTCGCATCGGTTCATAGATGGGATCCAGATGGAAGATGGAAGATGTATGGTACGCATGATGATAACTCACGCGCACAACCGTCTACAAAAGTACAAAAACATAGTCAAAGAAGAAAGAACTAAATGCATCCAATCAATTGGTGAGGTGCTGATCGAACAACTCGAAGCAGCAATCCAACGAAGAGTCGAGAGTACCAAACACAAGAAGAAGACCGCATTGGCCAAAAAGCTGGACAAACTCGTCAATGCCAATACGACCAACAAAAACGACGCTTGGATCGAAAACATTTCCAGCCGTCCACTAACATAAGTCGAACAGGACGTTCTTATTCGAGGACTGAATTTCAATACAAGGGACGCAGCAAACAGACAGTATTTGATGGGCCTTTTTGATGGTTGATGCTGTGTGCTCAGTCCATGTGAGTTTGGCAGTGAGGGTGACCCCTAGGAATTTGAAGCTGTTGACCCTCTCTACAATGTCCCCTCCTGTGCAGATGGGTGCATGAGCCGTCTCCTGTTTCCTGAAGTCAATCACCAGCTCCTTAGTTTTACTGACATTGAGAGACAGGTTGTTGTCCTGGCACCGCTCTGCCAGGAGCCTCACCTCCTCTCTGTAGGCCGTCTCATCGTTGTTGGTGATCAGACCCACAATGGTGGTATCCTCGGCAAACTTTATGATGGTGTTGGAGCTGTGACTGGCCACACAGTCATGTGTGAACAAGGAGTACAGCACCGGGCTCAGGACGCTTCCCTGTGGAGTGCCAGTGTTGAGGGTCAGTGGGGAGGAGGTATTACTGCCAATCCACACATGTTGGTGAGGAAATCCAGGATCCAGTTGCACAATGTGGCACTCAGTCCCAGCCCTAGTAGTTTCTGGATCAGCTTGGTTGGGATGACAGTGTTAAATGCCGAGCTATAGTCCACAAATAATAGCCTTGCATAGCAGATTTATTATCCAGGTGAGACCGAATGGTGTGAAGTGTGTGTGATATTGCGTCCTCAGTGGATCTGTTGTGGCGGTAGGCAAACTGTAGTGGGTCCAAAGTGTCTGGGATGATGTCCTTAATGTGTCCCAGCACCAGCCTTTCAAAGCATTTCA